>NC_059107.1:915500-1219000 GCF_020740685.1 Jaculus jaculus | reverse complement strand
AGATTTACTTTTCTCACTACATACACTTAGTTGTCTTTCAGTATCCTCAGGGAATTGGTTTCAGGACTATGCTAGCTCTGTGGAGGTTCAAGTCCCTTATATATAATGGTATAGTATGGGTTATAGAGAGGGCTCAGTTGGTAGTGTTTGCCTTGTAAGCATGAGGACCTGAATTCAGAGTCACAACACTTATGTAAAGGCACAGACAAAAGGTCCTTGGGGCTTGCTGGCTAGTAGATCTAGCCAAATTTGTTGCCTCTAGATTCAGTGAGAGACCCTAAAGGTGGAGAGTGACAGAAGAAGACACCTGATGGTGACCTTTGGCCTCTGTATGCACGTGTATTCACACATATACAGTGATGCATGTCCACACATGCACAGGCCAAAAGTGTATAATCCATGAATATGGAGTGTCGACTGTTTTATGTTCTTGAGATTACTGAAGTTACTGTGTGTTATCTAATTCAGTTATTTTCAGTGCTGAGTAATATTCCATGATGTGGATATACAGCCACATAACCAGTTACCCACTAACGATATTTGCATTGCCTCTAGTTTTGATCTGTGACACGTCTGCTCTCAGTGTTTATGTACAGGTTCTCATATGTACAAATAGCTGTCTATCTCAAGTGATGTGTGTGAAATGGTTTGCAAGTAGCAGGAAGGGAAGCTGGAATATCACTTCTGTCAGGTCCAGGGAGCCATATGAAAGCCTTAACCACTTAACAAAGAGAGGTGATACCTGGAGAGAGAATGGACAGGCCCAGTGTGTGAAAGCACAGCATAGAGAAAGGAAGCCCACTTGAGTCTTTAGCATCTAATAGGGGATGAAATCAAAATCAAGTACAAGTCATTATCTTGCATTGCTGTATATGAGCTACCCAAAAACAAATTCAGAAGGGTGAGCATGCAGGGCTGTAAGGTTCTTGAATATTAAAGTAAGTTTGGCATGGGATGCAACTCAGTGCAAAAGCACTTGCATGGTATGTGAGGGTCCATGAGTTCAGTCTTCAGCACTGGGAGCAGGAAAGAAAGCTAAATTGTACTAACGTTTTTTTTCATAAGAGTTAGAGTAGGCAAACAGAAGAGCTTTATAATAAAAATTTCAGAAGCAGTTATTAAAACAGGGTGATTGTGACAATCTGTTTTAAAACCACAGCAGTCAGTTCTCTTAAATAGTGTGTGTTGAGTATTCCAGAACTTTAATGTGATTAAAAGTTTAATTGAGGGCTGGAGGGATGACTTAGTGGTTGAGTGCTTGCCTGTGAGGTGTAAGGACCCCAGTTCAAGGCTCAATTCCTCAGTACCCATATAAGCCAGATACACAAGGTGGCACATGCATCTGGAGTTCATTTTCAGTGGCTAGAGCCCATTCTCTCTTTCACTCTCTGTCTGTCACTCTTAAATAAATAAAAGCAAAAAAAAAGTTTGACTATGGATCACTGAATAATCATGTCAAAAAAAAAGTGTTTGGGTAGCTGGAAACTAGTAGGATAAAGTAAAAGAGAAGATCTGTGTTTTTTCCTGGCTTGGTCCTGACCAGCCCCTGCATACATGGCTTTACCTTCTAAATAAAATTAGAGATATTAATGGTATATTGGGAGGAACATGAGTGTTATTCAGATCTGAGCCAGACTGGGCAACTCTCATACCCTCTCTGAGCCTGTTTCTTTGCACAGCATATTACTATGTCCTTCACAAGTTGTTTCAGAGCATTTACAAATGTGTTTCTCTGAGCCTGGCCCACTTTCCCTCCTCCACTCTTATCTGTCTCAAATCCACCTTCTGCATACAGATACCAGAAGGATTATTCTACAGCTTTTCGTTTATTTTTGTTTGTTCAATCATTTTTTAAATGTAAATATTATGGTTAACTTAATAAAACAAGTTATAATAGGAAGAGGGCATGTTTTTCACTGTTTATGTATTTGCTGGCATAAATTGTGTGTGTGTAAACAGTTTGACATTATTATTTATACTCTTCCATTTTATTTCTTTTGTATTGTCTTTCCATGTCAGCACATAAAGTCCCTGCATTCTATTTAATGGCTTTACTATGCTTTATCTTGTAATTTGTTCATTCATTTCACAATGTACATTTTAGGTTGTTTGTAGTTTTTGCCTGTTAGAAATGCTGTATTCATATCTAAGTATTTTTGAATATTTGTAAACACATTTGTCTAATACATTTATACACTTGTTGCTGAGTTAAGATTCACATAAATTCTTCATTATTTATTACTTGTATTCCTTCCAAGAAAAAATTCTTTCAATTCACATCTCTCACCAACATTTGTAACAGGGTCTGTGTCCTTATGCCTTGGTTGATAGTGTGAACAAACTTGAGCTTAAGTCTTGCCTTCTTTGTGAAGCCATTTTTACCTGTTTACACTTGGTTCAGTTTGTTCCCTCTGTTCTTATTCATTCTCTCTCTTTCTCTTTCTCCCTTTGGGGTGCTGAGGATTAAACCCAAGTCCTTGCATAGGCTAGGCAAACACTCTACCACTGATGTATACCCAGATCCTAGCTCCCTACTTTTGAGCAACTTGGGAAGAAGTCAGACTTGCAAAAACTTTCATAGCACAACGTGGCAGGTGCTGCTGAGTGCAACAGTGGCACAGTGTAGAAGTGGCATGGTGTACTACACTAATGATGGGGGCATCACCTCAGTATGAGAGCCAATGGTGAGTTGCCAGCTCCTGCTGGTATGCAAAGTGGAGAGAGTAAATACAGATCTTGGTTTGTGGCTAATGTAATTGCATGAAGAATTCTTATACTTCTCGGTTTGTAAAACCTTCTGAGCTCCAGTTGTTGCTTCCTTTTGTTGAAACATAATCCGAACAGAGTAGATTTATTACTAGCTTAATTACATGTTTTTTCAGGTTGTTTGGTTGGATGGGGGGAATCTTTGCCTTGCTCTCATGAAGCCCAAATGTGATAGAAAAGGTGGCTTTGACAGGTTCTCTAAAAGGTGAATTTTTTTCTACCTAACAGTGCCTTATTTTAATTTTAGAATTGAGATGAAGTTATATTAATAATTTCATATATGATAGTATCTACTCCCCTAATTCAAGGAAGCTAACTTACATTGTTCTAGTCAGAGCATGAGATGCAAGCAGCTGTAGTAGAGAGAGTCCAGAGTTGCTCAAGAGGCGTATGATTGCCTTGGGTCAGTCTCAGTGTGGACACATGGTCCGAAATAGGGAGAAGGGGCCACCCTGTGTCACAAGGTCATTCAGTGATCTGGTTACTGGGCAGTTCCACCATTTCTAGCACATGACTTCCATTTCTGAGTGCCTGACAACCCATGCCTTGTCCACAACAAGGGAGAAGGACAGAGTAAACAGCAAGCAACTTTCTATTAAAAGAAAAAGAGACATAACAACAAAAAACCGTAGTTTGGGAGTTTCACATAGCATACATCTCCTTGGTCAAAAGCTGCTAGCCCATTATTCAGCCAGCATGAGGTGGGTTCCAGTTCTAAAGCCAGAAAGGTGTGAATGGGTCCTAAAGTGCACCAGCGGCCTTTGGTACAGTTGTGCTGTTGTCCCTTAGCTTATAACATTTAACTGTCCAAATTCAAGCTCACTGAACAAAATGTATCTACCGCTTGCTTAACTCCAGCTTCTTCACCCTTATTTCTTATTTTCAAGTCATGTGAACTTTCCTCAAAACCTTGTTCTACATCTTTCCCCATCTGTCACTACTTTCTCTGTCTCCAGCCCACCCACTCTAGTCTACCCCTTCTTAGTTTCCAGAACATCCTAACCATATTCTGGTGCTTTGATAATTACCACATCAAGACCAAGGTAGCTCTGAGTGGCTTCCATGGCCCCAGGTAATCTGATCTTTTTTCTCTCTCTAGCTTCAATCCCCATTGTCCAGCAAACATGGCTTGAATGCACCCCCTCCTTTGTGTGCAGGCTACTTCTCCTCTGTTCTGTGGGTTTGGGACCCTGCTTGTGTTGGGCCTCCTCAGCGTGCCCATGCATGTGCTTTGTAAGTTTGCTGAGTACAAGGGACTTTGCTGCAGTGTCTATGACCAGTGTTGCTGATATATGTACAGTATGACAAAGGAACACCTGCCCCCAGTTTGGCAGGCTGTAGTGCGCACCTATCCTTTTGTAGAGTGATCCTTTTGCACTTGCACTTTGCTAACCAAGCTGAGTAGTCCATCCTATCTGGACACAGTCAGTTTTAGCTCTGTGCCTCCACTTCTGTCCCTGGCAAAACAGCTCAAGGCAGATGGATACTGCCTCCTCCATGAAGCCTTCTTTATCTTCTGTAACCCATAGGATCTCTTCTGCTTTTTGCCTCTGTTTACATTTTTCCTATGGCTCTAAACTCACTATGACTTGTATAAAATGTAATCATTCCTTATACTTCTCCCCCAAGTAGTGAATTAATATGCAACTTCAAGACTGGTTCCCAGCTATACATGGTATGTCTTCAGTACTTAACCACTTTCATGCATAAAGGCACCCCCAAAAATGCTAAGTTAAATTGTTTCAACCTCTTATAAGGTATAAATGAATTCGTCTTTAAACAGGGATAGTCACAGATGTCAGTAGAGTAGAGTGGTATTGTGGGCAGTCATGAAATACTAAAGGGTAGGTCAGAATAGTGAAAGTTTAGTTAATGCTCACAGTATCCTCAAGGTCAGACCTTCCCTGTCCTGTCCTTGTAATATAAGATGTCATTGTACTTACAGTGACTTGCTGGCCTGGGACTGCTCCTGGATCCCCTCCTCACAGCAGTATGGTCAGGGCAGGCGTTCTAACTCAGAAAACCCTGAGGTGCTTCAGAGATAGGAATGCTGCTGTGTGTGTGGATTGATCTGCAGTTGTTTGTCTAGAGCTAGTGTATTTCAGTCTGGGACATTTCCTGGATTTCAACTGGAATCGTGTGAATAACAATAGTCAACTGAAGAGACTACTTATGCTTAATCTCTGTCAGTTTAACAGGATTTAGAATCACCGTGAAACCAAGTCTCTTGGCAATGACTGTTAGGGATTTTCTAGGACAGATTGAGGTGAGAAGACCCATCCTGTGGGTAATGCCATTCCATGGTGTGGGTTCCTGGACTGTATAAAATGCTGAATATTCAGCACTCATCACTCTCCTCTGCTTCCTCACTGTGGACTGAATGTGACCAGCTCCTGCCACCCTGCCTTCCCTGCCATGATGGATGTCATCTGAAACTAAGCCACATTCAAACCTGTTCCTTCCAGAAGCTGCTTCTCAGGTCAGGTATTTTGACCTAGCGATGAGAAAATGACTTATACACTACTCATTTTGTCTTAAGTCTTTACTTAGGCTATAATTAACTCATTTCCATGTTTAAGGGAACTCAGAGACATCATTGTGTTGAGGTATAAATGAACATTACAGAAAACTCATCAGGTAGTTGATAAATATTAAATGGTAGAACAAAAGGCAGGAATTTGATGGAGCTGTAGAAAGAAATAATTTTGTGTTTACCCCTATGCTTTTTTTTAAAATTTTTTTTTATTTTTATTTATTTGAGAGTGACAGACACAGAGAGAAAGACAGATAGAGGGAGAGAGAGAGTATGGGCGCGCCAGGGCTTCCAGCCTCTGCAAACGAAGTCCAGACACGTGCGCCCCCTTGTGCATCTGGCTAACGTGGGACCTGGGGAACCGAGCCTCGAACCAGGAGTCCTTAGGCTTCACAGGCAAGCTTAACTGCTAAGCCATCTCTCCAGCCCGCTTTTTTTTTTTTTTTTTAAGGGTAGGGTCTCACTGTAGCCCAGGCTGACCTGGAATTCACTCTATATTCTCAGGGTGGCCTTGAACTCATGGCAATCATCCTACCTCTCTGCCTCCCGAGTGCTGGGATTAAAGGTGTGCGCCACCACGTCCAGCATGCCCCTGTGCTTTTGTTGTTGGCTTTTTAATTTAAAAGAAAAGCACACTAACTTTGCAATAAATAGCATCAGACAAGAGCCTGGAAGCTAAGTAAATGGTAGCCTATTTTGTTTTTATGTAAAGTTATCCAGGTTTTTTAAAGGTGGGTTTGCTGTGGCCTCACTTTTCTAGTCATGTGACAGCAATTTAAGAGAAGTATTCATTTTGGTTCATGGATTGGGACAGTACAGCCCATCATGGCAGAGTTGATAGTGGCAGGAACATGATGCTGAGATTCTTTCTAACTCTGTGGACCAGGAAGCAGTTTGGGCTGGAAGCCAGTGAGCTGTAACCTGCGATACCCACCCACCAGCCATCCACTTCAGGCAGACTCTACCTCCTAAAGGCTCCTAAAGATTCTACATTCTTCCATAAGAGCTCCCGTCTCTGAGGACCAAGTGTTCACCGATTGGGTACATTTCACACTCAACCCCCCCCCCCCCAGTAGGGCTCTCAGCCTGCTGTCAAAACCACAGGAAGCTACTTTCTGTGTGTGTGTGAGTAAACTTTGTAGTGTTTTGTTGTTTCATTTTCTCTGTAGGATACAGGTAGAGTCTGTGAGGCGAAGGGGGTGCAGGCCACTGTCATGGAGCAGGGACCCACTCATGGGGTGCACAGCTCCCACTGCCACCACCGCTACTCGTCCCCTGAGCAGCCTGCGCATCTGAACCTGGCCTTCTGCTTCATCACTGTAACCTGTTGCCTGTCTTCAGGAATTCTATACTGAATCATTCTGAAATAATCCCCCCATCTGTGCTTGAAACTGCTCGCCATAAACTGGTCCCACAAGAAACAAAGTGACGAGAAGCATTTAGTGTCAGTCGTTTTTTTCCAAGTATGCTAGAAGAGTATTCTACCACTAAGCTATATCCCCGCCAAACGTGCTGTTTTCTAATCTAGTCTCCTAACACGTGGTCTTGCTGTGTCTCAGAATTCCTTTCTTTCATAATGGTATTGTACTATTGAAGTGTGTGTGTGCTCGCACTTATGTACACACACGGCTTTACTTAAGTCAGAACTGGGTCACACTGAGTTAATCAACTTATAGCCACGTTGCCTTACATCCCAATATATGTGAATGCTAGGAAGTGAGCTTTCTGTACATATATAGCTCAGTAAGAATGTGCATTCTTTATGCTTCTCTTCTAAGGAATCTGACAACAATCCTGGCTCTTCGGAATATTGCATGACACTGCATCATGAGTGACAGTAAATGTGATAGTCAGTTTTACAGTGTGCAAGTGGCGGACTCAACTTTCACTGTCCTAAAACGTTACCAGCAGTTGAAACCAATTGGTTCTGGAGCCCAAGGAATTGTTTGGTAAGTCTGGGCAATTTTAATAGTGTGGATTGAGTTTTACTGCAATAAAAAGTAAAATTAAATCATTAGAATTTAGAAACACTGAATTTGAAAATACTGTTACAGGTTTATGAGCTAAATAGAATCAACTCTTGCTGTAGATATGTGTAGTCATGTTGTAGGACACAAACCCAAATTCTGAGAATGCTATATAAACTTAAGTAGGTAGAAATTTTTCTTTTGTTTTGTTTCTTTTTTGTTTATTTACCATGTCATTAGGATATCAGAATAATAATAGGTATGACAGTGAGGTGTAACAAAGAGTTTTATTCATTTCTTCATCATGGCCACCTTTTCCCCTCCCCCTTTTGTTCCCAATCACTCCTATTCATTTCTAGGCGCCATCATTGCAGTGCCTTGCCATTCATTGGCAGGATGAGGCCAGTCAGTATCATTATCACACCATGGATTAACCGGGAAGGGATGCTGTGTGAGGGGTTGGGCTGGCCGCATCTTCTTTGGTGTCTCTCTTCAACTATGTCCAGCCCAGAACATCAGAACCATTAGTCTGACCCTGAACCTTAGTCTCTTGCATGGTAAGACAGTCAGCTGCTACGACATCATTGGCCAGCCAAAGGTAAAGTTTTTCACATGTTTTCTAGACTATAGTTACCAGCATTTTCCAAACTTTTTATCCCATATTTTTCTGGCAAAAATTTTCTGCATTTTTGATCAAAATTCAAATTTATTTATTTATCTGTCTCTAAGAGAAACTGTGATAAGGTGCTGTGCTGCAGAGACTGTGAATAGGGAAATCTCTGCTCTTCAGCCTGGGCAGCTCAAGGCCCTGGGAGCCAAGAGAAACTGAAGTCCACAGGTTCTAAGAAAACTAGCAAAGGAGGAAGGGTTGCTTGGAAGGAATGCTCAGTTTGTGTCTAAATAGCGACTGTCTTTACTTCCACATAGTCACATGCTGTTGGTGTAGGTTAAGTATTTTTTATCTGAAATGCTGAAGCACAAAGATTTTTGATTTTAGATTTTTCTCATATTTTGATTTGTATAAACTTTACTGGTTAAATATCACTGAACCGATACTGATCTGATCTGAAATCTCAAATGCCCCAAAATCCAACTTTTTGAGCATCATGTCAGTGCTCAAAAAGTTTCAAATTTGGGAGCATTATAGATTTTGATTCTCCACATGAGGGTTATCCAACCTGTAGTTAAAGCCACCATACCAGGAGAAGTTTTGAAATAAATAGATGGCTCAAATTAGAAAACTTTGATGTTAATAAAGAGTTAATGGGCTGGAGAGATTGCTTAGTGGTTAAGGCACTAGCCTACAAAGCCTTAGGACCCAGGTTCGACTCCCAGAACTCACATAAGCCAGACACAAGGTGACCCATGTGCACAAGGTCACACGTGGAATGAGGTGGCATTGGAGTTCAGTTGCAGTGGCTAGAGGCCCTGGTGCACCAATTGGCTCACTCTCATAAAATTTTTTTTTTTAATTTTTAAGAGTTAATGAAGATTCACTTGGCTTTTGCTCCCTTACTTGGAGGAAGGTGATAATTTGGCAAAAGAACAGGATGGGGTAAAAACTGTCTTCGGGGGCTGGAAGGATGACTTAGCAGTTAAGGTGTTTGCCTGCAAAGCCAAAGGATCCAGGTTCAATTCCCCAGGACCCATGTTAGCCAGATGCACAAGGGAGTGCACACATCTAGAGTTCATTTGCAGTGGCTAGAGGCCCTGGCTCACCCATTGTCTCTCTCTCTCTCTCTTCCTCTTTCTCTGTTAAATAAATAAAAATAAATTTTTTTAAAAAAAAACCCTATCTTCAGGCCTTGAGAAATGGCTCAGAGGTTAAGGCACTTACCTGCAAAACCTAATGACCTGAGTTCAATTCCCCAGGACCCATGTAAAACCAATACACAAAGTGGCGCATGCATCTGGATTTCATTTGCAGTGGCTAGAGGCCCTGATGCACCCATTCTCTCTTCCTCTCTCTCTCTCCTTACAAATAAATTTTTTTGTCCATTGTTAAACATTTCATATATGCCAGATGACCCATTGTTCACTTGTTTTTGATGGGTAGAAGGACTGCAGAGGGTGGATATTTTCTAATTACTATCAGTTCTTCTGTCACTGTCTCTCTATAAATGTATAAATGCCATAAATGGGATGGGGAGATGGCTCATGGCTCAGTGGCTAAAGGCACTTGCTTGCAAAGCCTGCCAGCCAGAGGTATAATTCCCCAGTGCAAAAACACGTAAGGCCAAATGCACCAACTGTCGCATGTGTCTGGAGTTTGTTTGCAGCAGCAAGAGGCCTTTGCAGCCCATATACTTTCTCTCTGCTTGCACATAAATAAAACAAATATTTTTAAAGAATAAAAAAATGTATGTCATCAAAGACTAGGAATCCTCATCAACTTTCACCAGTCTCATGAGGTGTTAGGGTACTCTGAGACCAAATTCTAGCTCATAGTCTCTTGGGACCTTATTGGATGTATTGAGGTAAGGCTTGTTGATGACTGAATTACTGATACTGTTGAGTATGACCAGGACTCTGACCTAAACTCTGTTTAGAATTTTATCAATAATGAGCAAATAGTGGACTGGAGAGATGGCTTAGCAGTTAAGACATTTGCCTGCAAAGTCAAAGGACCTCAGTTCAACTCCCGAGGACCCACATAAGCCAGATGCATTAGGTGGTGCATGTGTCTGGAATTCATTTGCAGTGGCTGGAGGCCCATTCTCTTTCTCTATCTGTGTCTTCCTCTTTCTCTCAAATAAATAAATAAATATTTAAAAAATAAAATAGTAATGAGCAAATGAATATTCATTGAGTACCTCAGTAAAATATTTAGAGGGAGAGAGGAAAAGTATTTGTCTCTGTAGGACAGCTATTATACTCAAGAAACATTTAGGACTAGGAAGGTAGCTCAGTTGTAGAGCATTTGTCTATCAGGAACACATCCCTGGGTTCCTTCCCACACCCAAAACATAAATACATACATACACATTACAGATGAAATTTGATTTTGTAACAGTCACTGCACTGATAATCCATTTTAGAGTATCTATCCTTTTATGCTGCCCCCACCCCCAGAAAAAGTAAAACCTAGAAGTGATTTTGCCCGCTGTTGCAGTCCGGTTCACATTGGTGGTAGAAATCACCCAACTAAGAGCAGCTTCTGGGAAAAGATATTTATTTTGGCTTACAGACTTGAGGGGAGGCTCCACGATGGCAGGGGAAAACAATGGCATGAGCAGAGGGTGGACATCACCCCCTGGCCAACATAAGGTGGACAATAGCAACAGGAGAGTGTGCCATACACTGGCATGAGGAAACTGGCTATAACACTCATAAGCCCGCCCCCAACAATACACTGCCTCCAGGAGGCGTTAATTCCCAAATCTCCATCAGCTGGGAACCTCGCATTTAGAACACCTAAGTTTATGAGGGACACCTGACTCAAACCACCACACCTGCCTTTCCCTCTTTCTTTTTGTATCCATCCTTTACCAGGATATAAAACATCAAATAGGATTGGGAAATAACCTAGTAGTGGCATATTCTTTTTATAATAAAATAAAAATAAAATATTTTTGACAATAGAAATTGGATTTCCTGTCATTGTTCATTAAAATATTGCTATTCTGTTGTTACTTCATGATGTGAGCCTTCCTTTAGTTGATATTATATTTAGTTGATATTATCGGTGAACTGTTAGGGATGTGATAAGCAGAATGATGCCCCCTCAGTGATGTCCACATTCTAATCCTAGATCCTGGGAATACGTTGATTTATGTGGCAGAAGGAACTTTGTAGTCTTGATTAAATTAATGATCTTAACATTCAGAAGGCTGAGGCAGGAGAGCACAGTAAGTTTGAGGCCAGCCAAGGCTGTAAAGTGAAACCCTGTCTCAAAAAAAAGCTGGGTATGGTGGTGCACGCCTTTAATCCCAGCACTCAGGAGGCAGAGGTAGGAGGATCGCCATGAGTTCAAGGCTACCCTGAGACTATATAGTTAATTCTAGGTCAGCCTGGGCCAGTGAGACCCTCAAAAAATAAAAAAAAAAAATTAAAAATCAACAGCAATGACAACCAAGTAATGACCTTGAGGCTAGGTGATAGGTTTGGGTTAGCCTTACTTAGCCTGGGTTTGCCTGGTGGACCAATATAATTGAAAGTGTTATTACAAAAGAAAGTTAGGAGTGTCCTCTTCAGAGAAGGACATGTGACAACTGAAGCAGAGCTTGGAGTGGTACATGGAATGGCCAGGAACCTCTAGAAGCTGGGAGAGGAGAGGGAACAAAGCCTCCAGAAGGAGCATAGCTCTGCTGACATTGTCTTTAGCCCTTGTAGGATCCATTTTGGACTCCTGACCTCCAGAATTATAAGACCATAAATGTGTGTTGTTTTAAATCAGTAACTTGTGGTTACTTATCATATAGTGCCAGGAAACTAATTTTTGAGAAATAAAATGCACTAGTCTCTGGTTTGTAATGAGTTAGTCTTCTGTTAAGTTAAAACATTGTGAACACATAGGCATAAGTACAGAAACCAAAGGGCAGGTTGGGCTGGTGACTTGTGCTGAATTAAATAGAAGAACTGGAACCAGAATAAAATATTCTGACTCTTCATTTTATGTTTTGTCTTTGTTTCCCGGTTCTAGAACTCCAATCCCATCCCAGCACATGCTAGGAAAGTGCTCTTCTGTGGAGCACTGCTAGCCTCCCTAATTTTGAGCTGTCTTTCCAATTGACTGATTTTATTTGTTTCTATCTTGTCATTCATTAGAAGATGTTAGTGAAATTTATTAGGAAGTAAGCTTTGAATATTTATCATTTTAGGGTATTCATAAACATTAACCAAGTTATATGGTAATATTAAGTGCAAGATTTTGGTGGGAAATATATATGTATGTATGTATGTATGTATATGTGTGTGTGTGTATATATGTATATATATATGCACACATACATACACACACACACACACACACACACACTTTTTTCTTTATCCTTGTAAAATCTTAAGTGGTTCAGTCAAATAGTACAGAGTTTTTCTTTTATTGTACAATTTTATAAAATATTTAATATTAGCCAGGCGTGGTGGCGCATGCCTTTAATCCTAGCACTTGGCAGGCAGAGGTACAAGGATCGCCATGAGTTCAAGGCAACCCTGAGACTCCGTAGTGAATTCCAGGTCAGCCTGGGCTAAAGTGAAACCTTACCTTGAAAAAACAAACAAAAAAATTAATCTTTTTGTTAAATTTTTGTGTATAATATAGTAGGTGTAGTATGTATGTGTATACAGTTGTGTGTTCATATGCATGTGCTGCTTGAGAAAACATGGAAGTCAGAGGAGGATGTTATTGTCTTCCTCTATTGCCCATCTACCTTATTTCCTTGAGACAGGGTCTTCCTCTGAACCTGGAACTCACCATTTTTTGACTGACCAGTGAGTCCCAGCAACCCTACTGTCTCCACCTCCTCAGTGCTGGGATTATATTGTGCAGGATCACACCATACCCTGCTGAGCAAATGCTCTTACACACTAATATATCTCCCCAGTCCTTTTGCTTCTAATTTTAATATCAGGTCTGGCAACTCTTTTAAAGTACATTTAGGGCTGGAGGGATGGCTTAGCAGTTAAAGCATTTGCCTGCTAAGCCAAAGGACTCAGGTCAAATTTCCCAGGACCCACATTAGCCAGATGCACAAGGGGGCACATGCATCTGGAGTTCGTTTGCAGTGGCTGGAGGCCCTGGCATGTCCATTCTCTCTCCCTCTCCCTCCCTCCTCTCCTCTCTCTCTGCCTCTTTTTCTCCCTTTCTGTGTCAAATAAATAAAATAAAATATTTTAAATAAAATGTATTTATTTATTTGCAAGCAGAGAAAGAGATACAGAGGAGAGAGAATAGGCATGCCATAGCCCCCAGCTGCTACTAATGAACTCTAGATGCATGTGCCCCTTTTGTGCATCTGGCTTTACATGGGTACTAGGGAATCAAACCCAGGTCATCAGGCTTTGCAGGCAAGTGCCTTAACCACTGAGCAATCTCTCCAGCTCCCACCCTTTAAAAAAATATTTTTATTCATCAGTCTGGCAAGTCTTAAAGGTAAAAATTAGTGCCTTAACATGGAATAACTAATAACAGATTCTTCATGCTTTCCCTTCCAGTTCTGTATAAACATGAACTTTGGATTTTAAGTTGTCTTATTTTTCTGTATTAGTATAAGTAAAATACAAGCATAAATAAGATCAGCATTTCTGTAAAAAAAAAAAAAAAAGGGAGAGAGAAGATTTGTGATGTGCAGTACAGAATGGCTATGACTTAGGAGGCTTGAGCTCTAAAACCAGTGCTGATCTTCATAGCTGAAATTCTTTGGGACCTTGAGTCACAGTGTGTGTTCATGAGTCTTAATATTTTTACCTCTAAATGATGGTTTGGAACTAATGACTTAATATGGTAAATCAAACACCTAAGCAAAAGACCAGTGACAATAATCAGTAAGTGAAAAAGTATTAATACATTTCTGAAATATTAAAGTCAGTTTGAATTTTGATCCAAGTAACACACAACAGAAGAAGTTACAATGAGTAGACAGTCATTTGCAACAAAAAAACAAAGCCTCTCCGTAAAAGAAACACAGAGATCACAAGTATAGAAAATGAGGATGAAGTGAGGGGAGGAGCTAAAACTAAGAATGGTAAAATATGGCTATAAAACAGCTTCCAGAGGCTGGAAAGATGGCTCAGTAGATAAAGTGTATGTTGTATAAGAATGAGTTCCTGAGTTTGAGTTCCCAGAACCCACGTAAAGCCAGACAAAGTAGCATCATGAGTGTAATCCCAGTGCTCCTTTAACAGTATGGGAAGCAGAGGCAGGAGAATCATTGAAAGTTTGCAGGCCAGCTAGCCTGGCATGCACAGCTATGAACAATGAAAGACGCTGCCTCAAATAAGGTAGGAAGTAAGGACCCACGTCTGTGGTTCTCCTCTGACCTCCACACATGTTCTATGACATATAATGCAGCTATACTCACACATATGAGTACATACACACACAAAATAACTTCTAATTTGTTGCCAAAATTTTCACACCCTCCTTCATGCTCAGCATTGGTCCCTAGAGAGCTAGTGAGTTAGGGAAGAATTATTAGGTCAGGATCCTTGGTAAGGACAGAAGCCTAGTGTGGGGAGGCTAGCACTTGAAATGCTGTTATGCACCCAACAAGTAGTTAAGCATTAAAATGCTCATGATGCCAAATGTTGGTTATGATGAAGAATAGCTCATATGCAGTTCTCAGACGAAGGCTTTTCATACTGCTGATAACCTAGAAACTGATAGAATCATATAGAAAAGAACTTAGCATTACCTACTGAAAGAATATATGCATTGCCTCTCAGTTATTTTCTCATTAGAAATGCATGCACAGATTACCAGAGCCATGTATGAATGTTTATGACAGTGCTTCTTATAATCACTTGAAAACTGAAAGGAACTAAAGTATTTATCAATGTTATATGACAGCCATGCAAAAGAATATCATAGCAATGACAATAAATTTTAGAATAGTGGATGAATCATAAATACAGTATTGAGTGAAAAGTCAGACACATTTCAAAAAACTTGGACTATGGGGATTTAAGGATACATGTTGGTCTGGTAAAAGCAAGAAAACAAAAATTATTTTCTCTGGTAGACACAAATGACAACAGTTGGAAGGTCATGGGGGAATTTAGGGGAAACTGACAAAACTTGGATCTTTGTGATAAATCATTTAGATAAGGAGCAAAAAAGGCAAAAAAGTGACTATCAGATAGACATAAGCCTCCTTCACCAATACTCAAAGCTGGAAGCCAGTGGAGCAGTGGCCTTAAAGTTCTGAGAGAACACTGATTTTTAATTTAAAAGGCAAGCTGTCAATCAAGGATGATGCCAGAGAAGCACCATTTATTGTCCATGTACTTTTTCTGGGTGAAATTATTTGATAATGTACTCCAAAAGGTAAGACAATACGAGAATCTGGTGACCAGTGAAAAGAAGTCAGTATACTAGCAATGAAGTAGGCTTTGCAAGAAGCTCCAAGAGCATGTCCTCAAAAAGAATGGAATAATTTCTAAACAATAGATGATGTGAATAAGAAGCCAGAAAGCTGGCCATAGGCTTTAAAAGATGTGTTTCTTCTCTAATTTATAAAGGGGGGCTGGAGAGATGGCTTAGCGGTTAAGGCATTTGCTTACAAAGCCAAAGGATCCCAGTTTGATTATCCAGGACCCACACAAGCCAAATGCACAAGGGGGCACGTGCATTGGAGTTCATTTGCAATGGCTGGAGGCCCTGGCATGCCCATTCTCTCTCTATCTCTCTCTCTGTCTCTTTCTCAAATGAATAAATAAAATATATATATATATGTTTTTGAAAAGGTTGATGAAATGTGTGAGAAGAAATTAGAAAAGGTCATGGTCCATGTATGAAACAACAAAGATGTGATACTTTGAGCAACTGATGGAATATAAAAATAAAGAACCCATTTTTCCTTTCTGATACTTTGAGAGGAAGCAAGGGTCATTTGATCTTTGGCAAATGAAATATAATCCCAGCTCTGTAACTAAGGATATTTACATATGCACATACACATACCCACTCAATGTTTTCAGTTGTTAGATACAGCCTAAGGAAACATAGAAGCTCAGCTATACATGTAAGATAAATATGTTACCACCTGATCATTTAAGACAAAAGTTTGGAAGAAAAGGGAAGAGGGTAGAGAGATGGAAAAGAAGGAGGATGGAGTAAAATATTCTCATTTTATTTACTGAGGTATAAAAAGATTCCCTTGAAAGTTGGTGGATCAAGATGATTAGGCATGTTACTAGTTACAAAACAAACCCAAAAAAATAGCATGAGAGCAAAGCTGAGAGGTTTTGGGGACTTGTAGTAAGCAGCTAAAAACTAAAATTTCACAATAGAAAGTAGTTATTTTCTAAAGCTGATAAGTGAGGACACAGTGATGAAATACAGTTTTGGAGTTAAGAAGTGATCATAAGAAGTAAGGCTGAAACAGGGCATGGTGGCACACGCCTTTAATCCCAGCACTCAGGAGGCAGAGATAGGAGGATCACTGTGAGTTCAAGGCCACTCTGAGACTACATAGTGAATTCCAGGTCAGCCCGAGCTAGAGTGAGACCCTACCTCGAAAAACTAGGGAAAAAAAAAAGACTGAACAATTGAAGGTCCTTGTCCTGGAGCAGAGAAGAGCATGTCTGCTCAGATGCTTGGTGTTAGTCCATCTGATTCATACTGGACAAAAAAAAAAAAAAAAAAATTTAATTGACAAAGCATTTATGTTTATCATGTATACCATGTTTTAAAATGTAGATACACTGTGGAATGGCTAAATCTAGCTAATTTACATATGTGGTAAGAACACTTAAAGTGTATTCTCTTAGCAGTATCAAGAATACAATACAGTGGTATTAACAACTGTATACACTATAATATATAGCAGAACCCATGTAAATGCAGGGTGTAGTGGCATATACTTGTAATCTCAGCATTGGGGAGGCAGAGAAAGGGAATCCCTGGGGCTCAGTGACTAACTAGTCTAGTGGAATCAGCAAGAAACCCCGTCTTAGAGAGTAAGATGGAGAGCAATGGAAGGAGACAACCACACAGATATATGTGCCTACACTCATACTGACATAATAGTGCATACATACCACAAAGAACATTAAGTCAGAATTGTGTGGCAGAAAACATTAATAGAAAGACAGTATCATAAACTCAGTAGAATAAATCAATAGATGTAATATTTAAAATGATGCCTGGATTTTCAAGTCCTTAGCAGCTTTGAACCCCTAGTGAGGAGTCAGATGGCCTTAACATTAATGATGCTATTTTGTGCTAGTTTGAAGCCTGAAAAAGTACAGCTGGGCCACTCAGGTTTTTGTTCTATGTTGTTTTGTTGGGGTTTTTTTGTTTTTGTCTAGGTAGAGTCTCATTCTAGACCAAGCTCCCCTGGAACTCACTCTGTAGCTCCAGTCTAGCCTCAAACTCATGGCAATCCTCCTACCTTATTCTCCTGAGTTCTGGGATTAAAGGCATGTGCCAACATACCCAGCTCATTCAGTTTTTTATGTCCAATTTCTGGAGGAAAATGAATGCCAAATTCCTTCAGGGAACGCATAATAGTAGAAACATAGGCTTTAGATTTTATTCTTACTATAAAAAGAAAAAGTATTTATAGTAGAATTTTATATATAGCAAGTGCGTATGTTGGGGATTTTATATCTTGGAATTTACTATAAGCTGGTCTTCAGCTTCTGATTCCTTCTTAGATTCTCTTGTCTAGGAAAAGCAATCAAAAGATTAAGATTAATTAAATTCTTTCCACAAATTCAACCACTTCATCTGCTGGGTGTGTATTTAGTTTTGTTTTTTTGAGTTAGGGTCTTACTGTAGCTCAGGCTGACCTGGAATTCACTATGCACTCTTACAGCGATCCTTGAACTCATAGAAACCCTTCTACCTCTTTCTCCTGTATACTGGGATTAAAAGTGCCATGCCTGGCACCCAAAATATATTTTAATCAGTGATCAGTGAAATTTTCAGTATCTTTGCCTGTTTTAAACTGAAGATTTCATTTATTGACCTGTCCTACATGCTGTATATTAATCTCAGCTAACAATGATAATTTAATGTGAAAAGAATTTCCAAGTCCCATCCTAAGTGTAGCTAAGTTGTCTGTGTCTCCGGGAAGAAGTTGGTCCATACTGCAATCTGAGCTAATTCACTGGATTTTTATATAGTATACATATGCCTTGATTAGAAGCAATCAGAAACTTTGTTTTTCCTTTTAAAAGATTAAATGTATAATCTCCATTGCTGTTTTTCCAAAAACTATTTTGATAGATTGTTTGTTATATTTCCTAATTATAGTGCTGCTTTTGATACAGTTCTTGGGATAAATGTTGCAGTCAAGAAATTAAGCCGTCCTTTTCAGAACCAAACTCATGCAAAGAGAGCTTACCGTGAACTTGTCCTCTTAAAATGTGTCAATCATAAAAATGTAAGTTACATATGTTTCCTTTATATGTTGTGGTATCAGTGATGTGATAATCTTTTAGTGCTTTTTGGAGATATCCTGCAGACCTAAGATGAACTGATAAAATAACTGTTAAGATGATTGTATTTTGCCAGGAGTCCTGTACTCCCTGCACATGGGTGGAGGAGGTGCCAGAGGATTAGGAGTTTAAGGGCTTTGTTGGCTAAATAGCAAGTTAGAAGCCAGCCTTCTCTATATGAGACCTTATCTTTCTCTTAACCCTCATGCTTAAAGTCTTTATTAAAATATATTTAAGAATATGCAAGTCTGGCCAGGTGTTGTGGCACACACCTTTAATCCCAGCACTCGGGAGGCAGAAGTAGGAGGATTACCATCAGTTCAAGGCCACCCTGAGACTACATAATGAATTACAGGTCAGCCTGGATCAGAGTAAAACCCTACCTTGAAAAACCAAAAGAAAAAAAAAAAAGAATATACAACTCTGCTTCATAAATAATATTTTATTTTACCAATAAAATTTTTGACATATAGAAAATTGAAGTTAGAAGTTTCATGGTCTGTAAAATTCAAGCGAATCAAAAAGTAGTACTAGTTGGTCCATAGCCATTTGGTTCTCTCTGTTTCTGTTTCTATAAAAGGGAACAAATACTGACCTAACAAAATGAGAAAAAAAAAATACTTTGGAAAAATATTAGTTTTTAAGCACATATTCTTAGAGGACATTGCAGCCAGGATAGCTGTACTTGCATTTACGTAGAAGTCAAAGTACTGAATTTTCAGGAGAAATAACATGTCTCTAGAAAATAAGGTTTTGCTCAGCACATTATATGTTCCAGTGGTTCCTAAGCATAATTTTGATTAACTTGTCATGTGGTAAAATCATAAAAATGTGAACCACTGGAAGGGATATTGAGGATCAACTCAGATTCCCCTCCCTAGTCTATCATATTATCATATTATCCTTAGTAGTGCCTTTCCAACCATTATTTCTAGTCTCTTTTATAAAATTCTATTTAAATTCTATGTAATAATTATTTAAGTTACTTAGGGCCATATAAAAGTGATTTGGGGCCAGGTGTGGCAGTGCACACCTTTAATCCATGCACTCAGGAGACTAAGGTAGGAAGATCACTGTGAGTTCAAGGCCAACCTGAAACTACATAGTGAATTTTTGGTCACCCTGAGCTAGAGTGAGAGCCTACCTTAAAAAACAAAAACAGGACTGGAGAAATGACTTAGCAGTTAAGGTGCTTGCCTATGAAACCTAAGGACCCATGTTTGACTCTCCAGATCCCACCTAAGCCAGACAAACAAATGTGAGGTAAGCGCAAGCTTGCACATGCCCATTAGGTGGTGCAAGTGTCTTGAGTTTGATTTCAGTGGCTGAGGCCCTGGAGTGCCATTTCTCTCTCTCTCCCCCTCTGTCTCATTCTCTCTCTCTTTTTTTTTTTTTTTTTTGGTTTTTGGTTTTTCAAGATAAGGTCTCACTCTGGTCCAGGCTGACCTGGAATTAACTCTGTCATCTCAGGGTGGCCTTGAACTCATGGCGATCCTCCTACCTCTGCCTCCTGAGTGCTGGGATTAAAGGCGTGCGCCACCACGCCCGGCTCTCTCTCTCTCTTGCTCTCTCTAAAATTTAAAAAAAAAAAAATTAATTAAAAAAAGCCGGGCGTGGTGGCACATGCCTTTAATCCCAGCCCTTGGGAGGCAGAGGTAGGAGGATCACCTTGAGTTCAAGGCCACCCTGAGACTACATAGTAAATTCCACGTAAACCTGGATTGGAGTGAAACCCTACCTCAAAAAAAAAAAAGTGAGTTAATTAAAAGTGTATCTTATTTTCAATTGATGTTTAGCTTTTTACAAAGACCATGGAATAGAATGTTTTGAAAATTGCTATAAAAATACTGAGTTCTATAATGATTTCTTTTCCATTTTTAATATTTTGCAATGTTCAACTTAATTTTTAGAATCCAGTATTATTCTGACTTACTAAAGTCTACATTTTTCTTTCAGATAATTAGCTTGCTAAATGTATTTACACCACAGAAAACTCTAGAAGAATTTCAAGATGTGTAAGTATCTTTTGCATCACACTGAAAATTTAGAAAGTAACTGACTTTTATAGTTAGGAAATCTAGGTGGCCACCATTTTTAATGCCATCATAGACATTTTGTCAATGCATGACCACTGATAAGAAAAATGGAAGGTGATGGTTAGTTATTTGTGCTGAGGGCTATCCTTTCTAGAACAGGAAAAGGATAACTGATAATTCCTCAGAACAGGTAGTGACCATCAATACTACTATCCTATTTCACTGAAATAGAAAATACTGTTCTGCAATCCCTGATGGCCAGGACTCAGAGTTCAGGTGTTTGTAACACTATGTGAGATGATTGTATCATTAAATATGGAGTTTTCAGACTCTTAAATAGAACTACCTAACAATGAAATATTAACTTACCATGTTATGACATAGTATCCAACTTCATCCTAAATTTACTGGTGTATTCAGTCATCCAATATGTATGGTATCTCACTGTGTAGACCCTCTTGCACTTGAAATACATTAGTGAACCACACAAGCAAAAATTTCTCATTATATAAGAACTGTAGACAGTAAGCACCTTCCTAGAGCCTGCCAGCTTGAAAGTTAAATAAATATAATATATAAAGAAAGTGTATCATCCATGAGATTGTATTCAGTGCTTTGAATAAAATGTTAAACTGGGTCAGATCAGAAGTGCTGGGGGTGGGGGTGGGGGTCAAGCTGCAGTTTTCAATAGGATAGTATATTAAGATTCTCCCAAGAGACAGCACCTATAGGAGATACATCAAAAATGTGTGAGAGAGAATTTATTAGGAAAGTTGGCTCACGTGATTATGGTAGCTAAGAAGTGTCACGACAGGCCATGTGCAAGCTAGAGACCCAGGGATGCTGATAGCATGGCTCAGTCCAAATGCAAAGGCCCCAGAACTATGGGAGCCAGTGGTATAGCTTTCAGTCTGAGGACAAAGGCCTTTGAACTTAGGGGACTGCTAATATGTAAGTCCCAGATTCCAAAGCCCAAAGCCTAGAGTTCTGATGTCCAAGGCAACAGGAAAAGTCTATCTCTTGTAAGAGGCTACTTAACCCTCTTGATTTTGTATTTCTGGGCTTTTGCCCTATTGAATGTTGTCCCCCACTTAGCATACTCAGACTCATATACTAATTACCTACAGAAAAACCCTTCAAGACACACCCCAAGTAAGTTTTACCAGGGTTGTAGTACTGTAGTCTTTGATCTAGTCAAGTTAACACCTAGAATTTATCATCACAGGGTAGGTGGGAAAAAAACCTCAAGGAGTCAGTGGCATTTGAAGTATGTCTTAAAAGGAGGTGAGGGAGTTGATCCTACATGTGTTTGATGTGTGGTGGAATTGAGACAGAAGGAACAGACTGTGCAGAGAAGCTACAGTGGAGCACACCTAATGTACGCAAAGACCAACAAGAGGCCAGTGAAGCTAGAGTGGGAAGAGCCGAGGGAGATAGGGAGAGTGTCATGGTAGACATTTTGAGGTCTAGGCCATTGTAAGGAATCCCCTTGTTCTAAGGCAAGCCATAGAAAGATTTCCAGCAGAACAATGATCTCACTTGTCTTGTGGTTTAAGAGAAACACTGGTTTCTGGGCTGAGAACCTACTATAAGAGGTAAGAACAAAGAATCCTAGTTAGCAAAGGGAATCTGTCACAGAAGTTCATGAGAGAGATTGTATTGGGTAATAGGATGAAGACATGAGGTTGAAAACCAAGGCTGCATTGAAGAGCCAGAATATTTGCTGATAGGTAGATGTAAGACAGAGGAGTTGAGGACCACACCTGGATATTTGGTCTGAACACCTGAAGGGAGAACAAGCTCTCAAATGAGATAAGGAAGGTTATGGAAAGAGCAGATTGGAAGTAGAGAGCCAGTGGAATCAGGGTTCAATTTCGGACATAGACTCAGATATCTATTAACTATCCAAGTGGAACTGTGAAGTAGCCAGACACATACATGAGCCTGCAGTTCAAGAGAGGTGTGGTTCGAGTACAGGAATCTAGGCATCTATAAAGTGTACTTATAGGCATAAGACTGGAGATCACCAAGAAAATGAGTGTGTTGAGAGAAGAGGGCCAAGGAATGATCATGCAACACTCCAATAGGAAGAAGTAATCAGGCACAGAAAAGGGCAGGGGCATAGCTAGGATTGTAGGGCTGGCCTTTAGATTTTGCAACATACAATTTACTAGTGGCTTTAAGAAGGACAGTTTTAGTAGGGAGGTGGGGCACAAGCCTAATCAGAATGGAAGAATTGGAGGTGGCAAGTATAAATACCTTTATGGGGGGAGATGCTTGCGAAAGGAAGCAAAAAAAAACCCAGGCTGCTGTGGGAAAGTGGCATCAAAAGTTTCTTGTTGTATGATCAGTTTCTAAAGATAGACTATGTTGTAGAGCAGTTTAATGCACACTGAACAGTAGAAGATGTAGTGTTCCTATATATCCCCCCTTACAGAGTCTTGTTTTCCGTAGCCTACTAGAATCATGCATTCATTAAAGATTAATGAACCAAGAACAATATGGTTTATCTGTTGGTAAGAGCAAATTGTAAAAAGAGAGGAAATTTTGTATGAGATTATATTTGTCATGTTTTTAACTTAGAAGACATTGGTTACTTCTTATATTCTTGGGAATATTATGGAGTTCTTTATACATTTGTTTCTTTAAAGGTGATTAGGTACTCAGTTATCATTGCTTTGTAGAAATTCTGATTTACTAATTATGGAGGAATTTTGATAGTACTCATGTGCATGGTTGATCTCTTTTAACCCTCAGGTACTTGGTTATGGAATTAATGGATGCTAACTTGTGTCAGGTTATTCATATGGAGTTGGACCATGAAAGAATGTCCTACCTTCTTTACCAGATGCTCTGTGGTATTAAACATCTGCATTCAGCTGGTATAATTCATAGAGTAAGTAGTAGTATAATGATCTTATTTTTAAAATCATGATTATTTGGTTCTGAAAATCCTCAAGTTACAAAAGAAGTTAATATATTTATTTTTAACTTGGCAGTGTTGAAAATCCAAGTTAACTATGGGATCATGTTGTGTTCAAAATACTGTTCAGATCAGCACCTGATTAGCTCAAGACCCATGTGGTTCAGGCACTGTGGACACAAGAGGCAGATTGCTGCCACAGGGTTCCCATGTCCCAGGCGGGTGCTACAGAGGAATCTCTTTGCCTTTTTTAAACTCTTCACTCTGAAGTAACTTAAAACTTAAAGAAAAATTACAAGATGAGACAAAGAACTCCTCAGCACCATTTCCCAAGATTCATCCATTGTTAGTATTTTTTGCCATATGATGTTACCACTGCCAAGAAGTATAGTAGTCAGCCTCACGTTGCTGTGCTAAACCTCCAGACCAAACAGTTTATGGGAGGAAGAAGGGATTTATTTGGTTTACAGATCCAGGGGATATTCCATAATGGCAGAAGACGCTGGCCTGCTTTCACAAATCCAAGCAGAGAAAAAAACAGCCAACACAAGCAAGCACACTTAGGAACTCCAGGCAAAGCTCAAGCACTTTGCATATCTTAGACTGAAATTCAGATCTTCCCCCAGTAACAAACACCGTAGGGCTGGATCCCAGGGCCCCAGGATCCACCCAATGACACCTCCTCCAGCCAGGTAGTTGGAAATACAAGAAGCTTTAATGAAACTCCGAAATCTATTGGTGGGTACCCATTCAAACTACCACAGCAAGTAAAATTTAAAAGCCAAGAATAGGGCTGGAGAGAGGGCTTACTAGTTAAAGGTACTTGCTTGCAAAGCCTGACATCCCTGGTTCAGTTTCCCAGTACCCACATAAAGCCAGATGCACAAAATGGTGCATGTATATGGAGTTTGTTCTGGCACACCCATACTTACTTTCTCTCTCTCCCCACAAATAAATAAATAGTTTTTTAACTTTTTATTGACAGCTTCCATAAGTATAGACAGTAAACTATGATCATTCCCTCCACATTCCTGTTTTCCTCCACTCAAATCCAACCTCCATTGAATCCATTCTTCACTATAATTAATCTCTCTTCTATATTGATGTCATCATCTTTTCCTTCTATTATGAGTCTTGTGTAGACAGTGTCAGGCACTATGAGATCATGAATATCAAAGCCATTTTGTGTCTGGAAGATAGCGCTGTAAGCAGTACTACCCTTCTTTTGGCTCTTACATTCTTTCTGCCACCTCTTCTGCAATGGTCTCTGAGCATTGGAGGGTGTGATAGAGATATCCCAGTGCTGAACATTTCACTGTCACTTCTTCTCAGTACTGTGGTGACTTATGAGTCATCCCAGTTGTCAACCACAATCTGAAAAGATAAACTTCTCTAATCAAAAGTGGGAATAGCATTAATATATGGGTATACACATAAAAAAGTGTTTAAAGGGCAGTTTGGTAAACACAATATATGCATTTAGCTAAACAACAGCAGGTGTTACTTCCCTAGGACTCCTGACCTCCCTAGTCCTAGGCTTTTGACTAGGCTTTCAGTACCAGACATGTGGAATGGGCCTCCAGTTCAGTTAGAATGCCTTTGGTTTCTGCTATAAGAAACATGCCACTATTACACCAGTTGACTCATTTGGCCTGTCTGACTAATCTTAAGGCTTATACGGTACACTACTGTTAACACCATTGATGACTTCTCTCTCCCAAAAGGCTCCATGCAGGATATGTCTTTCTAGTGTTCTGACAGCTAGTCAACAGGAAGGAGGCTTCTAGCTCAGCTCAAGCTTGACTTCTCAGTGACTTACAGCAACAAGCATGTGGAGTCTTTAGCAGTAGGGTCTTACCATCTAGATCTGATGGGCAATCAAGAGCCTTGGCGATGATCAATAATTTGGGGGTTGTATCAGGGACCTCCTTAGCCAACGAACAACTCATTGGAAGGTATTCTACCTCTGACAATGAAATTTTTCTAATAACAACCTATGGCTTCTGGATACACCATTATCCATGTCCATAGGATACTTTGGCCCATTTATTCTCTCTCTCTCTCTCTCTCTCTCTTTTGAGGTAGCCCTGCTCTAGCCCAAGCTGACCTGGAATTCACTATGTAGTGTTGTCAGGGTGACCTCAATCTCACAGAAATCCTCCTACCTCTGCTTCCCCAAATTCTGGGATTAAAGGTATGCATCACCATGCCTGACTTCTCAATTTTTTAAAGCATATATATTATTGTCTAGCAAAGAAGTAGATTTCTATATGGTTTATTTATAGCATCTTAAATTTTGATTATGCCCCCTCCCATCCTTCCTTTATCTCTCCCCCTGATCCCACTTAGACCACTCCATCTATAGTAATCTGCCCCTCTAATTACATAGCTACAGTACCCTCCTTTCTCCTCCTACCCTTATAGCCCCTTTCTAGCTTCTTGGCCTTTACTATTGACTTTTACTCCAACTCAAATACCAATCTAAACATTTGTAGCTAGGATCCACATATGAGAGAGAACATGTGGCATTTAACTTTCTGGGCCTGGGTTACATTGCTTAGTATAATCCTTTCCAGATTCATCCATTTCCTTACAAATTACATAATTTCATTTTTCTTTACTGCTGAATAGAACTCCATTGTATAACTGTATCACATCTTCATTATCTGTTTATCAATTGAAGAGCATCTAGGCTGGTTCCATTTCCTAACTTTTGTGAATAGAGCAGCAACAAACATAGGTGAGCAAGTAGCTCTAAGGTAGTAACTAGTGTTCTTAAAGTATGTATAAGAAGTATGTAGCATACATCTTCAGGTTTGCTGAGAAGAACTTTCAAACCAGGCACAGTTATGGGGGGAAGGGATATTTATTGAAGCTTACAGATCCAGGGGAAGTTCCATAATGGCAGAAGAAGGCGGCCCCCTCTCAAAGGAACAAGCTAAGAGAGAAAAAAAGCCACACCACACAGCACACTTCAGGAACTCCAACTAGGCACACTTTGCATATCTTTAGATTGGAATTTCAAACCCACCACCACACTTTAAAAATCTGCCCAGTGATACCTTCTCCAGTCAAGTGGCTGTAGATCCAAACTACGAACTAATAAAATATTGAATATATTGGGGGAAATTACAGGCAGATCTGCATTGCTGGTAGAAATCACCCAACTAAGAGCAGCTTTTGAGAAAAAGAGGTTTATTTTGGCTTACAGGCTTGAGGGGAAGCTCCACAATGGCAGGGGAAAACGATGACATGAGCAGAGGGTGGACATCACCCCCTGACAACACAAGGTGGACAATAGCAACAGGAGAGTGTGCTAAACACTGGCAAGGGGAAACTGACTATAACACCCATAAGCCCGCCCCCAACAATAACACTGCCTCCAAGAGGCATTAATTCCTAAATCTCCATCAGCCGAAAACCTAGTATTCAGAACACCTAAACTTATGAGGGACATCTGAATCAAACCACCACATTCCACCCCTGGCCCCCATAAATTGATAACTATACATGATATAAAATGTAGTACCTTCATCCAACTTTAAAAGTTCCCATAGTTTTTATCAATTGCAATGATATTCACATATCCCCATAATTCAAGGTCCTTTAACTGAGCCATAATACCAAAAAAAAAAAAACCCAAAAAACAAAAAACCATAATGTCACAGAATAAACATTCACACTGCAAAAGATGACATTGGGCATAGCAAAGAAATACTCAAGCAATACAAAATTTAAACAAGGCAAACATCAAACTCTGTAGCTTCAAGTCCAACAACTCTAGCCAGTGACAAGTCTCCAATAATTCTAACCAGCAACAAGTCTCTGGAGTTCCAATTCCACCTCTCCAGCTAGGCTACACACAGTCCTGGAAAACTTCATCCAGGGCTGATAGCTTTCCTTAGCAGCCGTCTCATGGTACCAGCATCTCCACTGGGTCTCCACTGCAATCTATGGCTCATCCTCATGTCCCCATGGGGTCTTCATATAGGTATCCAGCAAACCTGCTTCACACTGCCCATGGCCATTTCCAAAACACAAGACCATGTTGCAAACTCGATGACCCTCTCTTTCCTTCATTTCTTATACTCCACAATACCAAGTAGAGTGCCAGTTTGTTACTCTGGGGAAAGGGGATCATAAAGCAGACTTTGAAGAATAGGTCACTCCTTGAACACTCAGCCTCCTTCAAAAGAGTCTACATTCTTCCTGTTGACCCAGTGCAAGTCATCTGGCCCAATCTCAAAGGTTTTAATTATTTCTCAATTGCAGCTGAACTGGGCAGCAGTTCACCCAAAGATTTTTTACTGTGCCATATCCTTTTGCTTACACTAGTTCATTCCTCCATACAACCCTGCACAACTTCTCAGGACACAGGCATAACAGCAAGCTTCTCACACAAACTGCTAGCTCAGTCCAAGTAAAGCTCTTTCTCACCCTCATAAGCCAAACCTCACAGTCCATAGTTCTTACCTGCATTCAGGTATTTCAACTCTGGCCAGAATAGTCCATCAAGCTGTACTTACAGCACTGCAAGGTGCCTCTTAGGCCAAGGTTTCAAATCCACATTCCTCTTGAAAATCATCTCCTTTAAAAGACCAGATCCACACAGTCAGGTGTCTAAAAGCAATCTCACTCCTTGGTACCACTTCACTGTTGCATTCTGATTGGCATCGCTGGTAGTAATCATCCAAGAGCAGCTTGTGGGAAAAGAGGTTTATTTTGGCTTACAGGCTCTAGGGGAAGCTCCATGATGGCAGGGGAAAACAATGGCATGAGCAGAGGGTGGACATCATCCCTGGCCAACACAAGGTGGACAATAGCAACAGAGTGTGTGCCAAACACTGGCAAGGGGACCCTGACTTTAATACCCATTAAGACCCCCCTCCAACAATAACACTGCCTCCAGGAGTCGTTAATTTCCAAATCTCCATCATCTGGGAACCTAGCATTCAGAACACGTAAGTTTATAGGGCACACCTGAATCAAACCACCATAGGGTCCATCTATTTTTAGCTATCTCAGGAACCTCCACGCTGATTTCCACAATGGCTGTTTACATTTCCACCAACAGTGTAGAAGGGTTCCTCTTTTTCCACATCCTCACCAGCATCATTTTTTCATGTTTTCTTTTTTTTTTAATTTTTATTAACGTTTTCCATGATTATAAAATATATCCCATGGTAATTCCCTCCCTCCCCACCCCCACACTTTCCCATTTGAAATTCCATTCTCCATCATATTACCTCCCCATTACAATCATTGTAATTACATATATACAATATCAACCTATTAAGTATCCTCCTCCCTTCCTTTCTCTACCCTTTATGTCTCCTTTTTACCTTACTGGCCTCTGCTACTAAGTATTTTCATTCTCACGCAGAAGCCCAATCATCTGTAGCTAGGATCCACATATAAGAGAGAACATGTGGCGCTTGGCTTTCTAGGCCTGGGTTACCTCACTTAGTATAATACTTTCCAGGTCCATCCATTTTTCTGCAAATTTCATAACTTCATTTTTCTTTACCGCTGAGTAGAACTCCATTATATAAATTTTCATGTTTTCTTCTTGATGATAGCCATTCTAATAGAAATGAGATGGAATCAAATCTCAAAGTACTTTTAAGTTGCATTTCCCTCATGCTATAAGGATGTAGAACATGTTTTTAGATGTTTATAGGCCACCTATATTTCTTCTTTGAGAACTATTCAATTCCATAACACATTTTTTATTGGGTTGTTTGATTTCTTATAATTTATTTTTTTGCATTCTTTATATATCCTGGATACTAAATCTCTGTCAGATATTTAGCTGGCAAATATTTTCTCCCATTCTGTCGGTTGCCTCTTTTCTATTCAGTGTCCATTGCTATACAAAAGCTTTTTAAGTTCATGAGGTCCCAGTGGTTGATTAGTGGTTTTACTTCCTGAGCAACTGGGTTTGTATTCAGAAAGTCATTGCCTATGTCAATATGTCGAAGTCTTTTCCCGAGTTTTTCCTCTAGCAGTTTTAGAGTTTCAGGTCTCATATCGATGTCTTTAATCCACTTGTACTAGATTCTTGTGCATGGAGAGAGATGAAGATGCATTTTTCATTTTCTATATATAGATATCCAGTTTTTGCACCATTTGTTGGGGAGGCTTTCATTTTTCCAGTGAATATTTTTGGCACTTTTCTTTCAAAAATCAGATAGCTTAGCTGGATATGGTGGCACACGCTTTTAATCCCATTGGTAGGCAGAGGTGGGAGGATCACTGTGAGTTTGAGGCCAACCTGAGGCTACCTAGTAAATGCCTGGATACCCTGGGCTAGAGTGAGACCCTACTCAAAAAAAAAAAAAAAAAATCAGATGGTTGTAGCTACCTGGGTTTATATCTGGATCCTCTGGTCTGTTCCACTGATCCATGTGTCCATTTTTGTGCCAGTACCATGCTGTTTTTGTTACTACATCTCTGTAATATATCTTAAAATTAGGTATGGTGGTACTGCCAGCCTCAGTTTTGTTGCTTAGAATTGTTTTTGCTGTTCAATGTCTTTTGTGTTTCCAAATGAATTTAAGGATTGTTTTTTCTATTTTGACAAAGAATGCTATTGGAATTTTGATGGCAGTTGAATTAAATGTGTTTTTGTTTTGGGTAAGTATTACATTTGCATAATATTGATTCATTTAATCCATGAACATGGGATGTCTTTCCATTTCTTAGTGTCTTCTGTAATTTCTTTCTTGATTGTTTTAAAGTTTTCATTATAGAAATCTTTCATGGTCTTAGTTAGGATTATTCCAACATACTTTTTTTTTGAGGCAATTTGTGAATGGGAGTGTTCCCCTGATTTCATCCTCAGCATGTCTGTTGGTGGTATATAGGAAGGCTACGGCTTTCTGTGTATTAATTTTGTATCCTGCTACTTTACTGAAAGTGTTTATCAGGTCTGACAGTTTTCTGGTAGAGTTTTTAAGGCCCTTATGCACAGAATACTATCTTCTGCAAATGATGATAATTTGATCTCTTCCTTTCCAATTTGTATCTCTTTTATTTGTGTCTCTTGTCTTGTTTTTTTTTTTTTTTTTTTTTGGTTGTTCTTTGGTTGGTTGGTTGGTTTTTCAAGGTATGGTCTCACTCTAGCTTGGGAATTCACTATGTAGTCTCAGGGCGGCCTCAAACTCAGTGGCGATACTCCTACCTCTGCTTCCCAAGTGATGGGATTAAAGGCATGAGCCACCACACCCAGCTTCTTATCTTATTGTTAATAGCTAAGAATGCCAGTACTATACTAAATAAAAGTGGGGACAGTGGACACCCTTGTCTTGTTCCTGATTTTAGTGTTAATGCTTCCCGTTTTTCCCCATTTAGTATAATGTTGGCTATAGATCTGTCTGTTGTTAAGGCATGTTCTTAAGATTTTCTGAATTTCATTGGTATCTATTGTAATGATGCCTTTCTCATCTCTAATTTTACTTTATTTTATTTTAAATTTAATTTATTTTTATTTATTTGTTAGAGAGAGAAAGAGGCAGAGAGAGAATGGGTGTGCCAGGGCCTCTAGCTGAGGCAAGCAAACTCCAGATGCATGTGCCACCATATGCATCTGGCTTACATTAGTCCTGGGGAATCTAACCTGGGTCCTTAGGCTTCGTAGGCAAGTGCCTTTACCATTAAGCCATCTCTCCAGCCCTCATCTCTAATTTCAGTAATTTGTGTCTCTTCTCTGTTTTGGTTAGATTTGCTAAGAGTTTATCAATCTTGTTTATCCTTTCAAAGAACCAACTCTTTGTTTCATTAATTATTTTTTTAATTTTGTTGTTTAATTTTATTTATTTATTTGAGAGTGACAGAAGAGCGGGAAAGAGGCAGAGAGAGACAGAATAGGCATGCCAGGGCTTCCAGCCATTGCAAACAAACTCCAGATGCATGTGCCCCCTTATACATCTGGATTACGTGGGATCTGGGGAATTAAGCCTCAAACCGAGGTCCTCAGGCTTCACAGGCAAGTGCTTAACCACTAAGCTACTCATTGATTCTTTGTATTGTATTTTTGGGTTTCTAGTTCATTAATTTATGTCCTGATCTTTGCATCTACTGATTTTTATATCCTTCTTGATTTCTTCAATGACACATTCACCATTCAATAGTGTACTTTTTAGTTTCCATGAACTTGTGTATGTTCTACAGTCTTTCTTGATATTGACTTGTACTTTAATCCCATCGTGATCAGATAGAATACAAGGAATTATTTTAGTTTTCCTGTATTTGTTAAGATTTGCTTTGTGTCCTAATATATGGTCTATTTTAGAGAATGTTCCATGTTCTGCTGAAAAAAATGTGTATTCTGTGGCATTTGGATGGAATGATCTGTTAGATCCATTTGTTCTAAGATGTCATTTAATGTGGATGCTTCTCTGTTTATTTTTTTGCTGGGATGACCTGTCAATTGATGAGAGTGGGGAATTGAAGTCACCTACTACAGTTGTACTTGGTGTTCTCTGTGACCTTAAGTCTAGTAGTGTTTGTTTAATAAACTTGGGAGCATGCATGTTTGATGTGCATATGTTTAAAATTATTATGTCTTCTGTTAAAATTTTCCTTTAATCAATATAAAGTGACCTTCTTTATCTTTCCTAACTAATGTTGGCTTGAAGTCTATCTGTCAGATATTAGGAGAGCAACACCTGCTTATTTCCTAAGCCCATTGGCTTGAAATACTATTTCCCATCCTTTTACCCTAAGGTAATGTCTGTCTTTTATGGAGAAGTGAGTTTCTTAGAAGCAACAAGCAGAATGATCCTGCTTTTTAATTCAGTCTGCAAGCCTGTGTCTTTTGGTTAGGGCATTGAGGCTATTGATGTTAAGAGTTATTATTGAAAAGTGTGTATTTGTTCTTGCCATTCTTATTGCTTTTGTAGTGCTTCCCATTTTTCCTCTCTGTGTATTAACTATTTTTATTTTTATTTTTCCTATGGTATCATGTATGTGCCTTTCTCTTCAGTCAAAAGGATCCTTTCAAGTATTTTCTATAGAGCTGCCTTAGTGGTCATGCATTCCTTTATCCTGTTTTTGGCATGAAAATTTTCATTTCTCCTTCAATTATGATGGATAGCTTTACTGGATATAGTGATCTTAGTTGACAGTTGCTGTTTTTCAGAACTTGAAATATATCATTCCAAGCCCTCTGGCTTTTTAAAGTTTGTGTTGAATAATCTGCTATTATGCTAATGGGCTTGCCTTTATAGGTGACTTGATGCTTCTGTTTTAGTGCTTTCAGTATATTTTCTTTGGTTTATGTGTTTAGTAGTATAATTATAATATGGTGAGAGAGGTACTTTTCTTTTTTTGATGTTTTTTAAATATTTTATTATTTATTAGAGAGAGAGAACAGGCAGATAGAGAGAGTGAATGAGCACACCAGGACCTCCAGCCACTGAAAATGAACTCCAGACATATGCACCACCTTGTACATCTGGCTTACGTGGGTACTGGGGAATCAAACCTGAGTCCTTGGGCTTCTCAGGCAGGTGTCTTAACTGCTTAACCATCTCTCCAGCCCAAGTACTTTTCTGGCCTTGTCTATTTGGTGTTCTTAATGTCCAGAAGTTCACTCATACCTTTTCTGAGTATCATGGTCCAAATTGTCCTGCCTTGGGCAGGTCTCTGAGGTTGACACTTACCACTTCTCATTCCCTTTAGGGCATGTGGTTTCCACAATGAGGCTGGACCTGCTAGAGGTTTGTTAGAAGCCCTGTGGGAAGACAGTGTGGGTACAAGTCAGAAGAGCAGTACAGGCCTGTACTTGGACAAGGGAGGGAGGAAGGAAGGTCAAAGAGGCTCTCAGAAAGCATTGGCTCAGCCATGGTAGTCCTCAAGTCACCTAACAGTAGGCTGTGGAGTCTCCCAGAAGTAGACCTGACTCACTCCTTCTGCTGCTCAGTCAGTAGCTTAGAGTCACCATGGAGATGCACAGATTGGTAGGTTCAGAAAGTAGTAGCTGAGGTCTTCTTTACTTGTATATCCATAGAGGGAGACCACTTGCTTCATTTCCATGGTCCTCATAGCTCTGTTCTCCACTTGCTTTGAGGGGCAGCTTTCCTCTGGTTAACATGGTCCCCTCTTTCTCAGGTTAGTATAAGTTGATGTAAGTTACCTTCTTGTTGCTAGGACAAAACACCCAACCAGAAACAACTTATGGGAAGAAAGGATTTATTTCAGCTCATAGTTTCAAGGGGAAGTTTCATCACGCTGTGGAAAGCATGGCAGAGCAGAAAGCTGACTCACATTGTCACAATTTAGGGAGGAGCAAACAAGAATGAGGTAGTACCCAGTAGGGTTGTACTAATAAACCTCTGCTCCCCAGTGACACACTCCTTCATAAGGGTCTACTAGCTAAGGATTGAGTATAAGGCTTCATCACAAGCTCATGAGGTCATGGAGACATTTCATGTTCAAATCACTGCATGTCAGTGTCACATGATTTCATTCTCTTCCTTTCCCCTTATTTTCTCAACTACCAACTTGACAGGTACCTGTGGCTTATTTGATATGTGACCCAAACTTTCACTTGGGCCCTGAGGCTTATCCAGTGGACATCTCCCCACCCCTGATTGTATGGCTGGATCTGAGATACTTGGCAGCTGGAGTAACCCCCATATAGGTTCTTTGACCTGCTTCACAAGGACAGAGGTCCCCTCATGTCTCAGCCTAATTTGCTCATCCAGTCCTTGAAGATGCCACATATTCTGGAGAAGACTGTAAACTACCACATGACTAACCATCCACAAGTCCTGCTCACAGTGACTGCTGGATTTGTATAGGTGCTAAAGCAGATTAATGAGGCCTTGGGTCTGTGTGTTGAATGGACAAATGCATTCTACCATGCTGACTGTAAAAGCGAAGCTTTCACATTCATGTGAGATGGATAACAATACCCTCTTTCAGTTTTTCCAGGTCTGTGTTAATCCTTCACCTCCATCATAATATGATGTGAAGAGATCTGAATGAGATTCCACCAACTGGCCCCTCACCAAATTCTCCCCATTGGAGGAGGGTTGGTGATGCCTCAGGTCTGCTTCAGCATCCACTAGAATTTATATCCATTCATCCTGAAGATATCTGGTCATTCTCCTTTCCAGTGTTCAGCCACCTGTGCTAATGTCCCCTGTGGAAAAGGAGCAGACATTTGTCATAATGTGTCAGATCCTGCCTCCTCAGTCTGTGGGTCTGGATCTGGGATTTTAGCAAGCAGTAGTGGTGGTTGGCTGCCTAACACCTTGCTCTTCTGTTCTTGCCTTCTTATTCTGGGATGTGGCTATTGCTTCCTTGTGACTGCCATGCTTTAGTAGTCATCTTAACAGCCCTCTGTGGGGCAGATGTCGGAGTCCTCAAGTCACCTGATAGTGGTTAGGTTTTGGAATGTTTGACTGTAGATATGAAGCTGATTGGAGAAAGCATGTGGGCATCAGAAAAGCTCTCAGGAACCTCTGTGCCCTCTTTACCCCCTTCGTTCTATGGCAAACATCAGCTGCCTTGCACAGTCTTGCTGGTAATGCCTTGCCTTGTGCACCACATGTGAGGACAGCTGTATATACAGACATCCCAGACCTGTATTTAATGCTAGTTTTCCAGCAGGTGGCAGTAGAGGGTAAAGTTGTTCCTACAAAATTGGTCTGTACCTACAGCTTTCTGGTAGGTATATGTGTCCTGTCATGGCCTGGTATGTTTTCGAATGCACTTGGGCTCCTTGAGCTGGCAGGTGAAAGTGGATTCCATGGCTTCCTGCTGTTTGTGTGTGTTTGGGAACCTGCATTGCTGAGGCCGTCTTTGTTCATGTGGCTGTGTTGTTAATTCTAGACCAGCCTAGATATCAGGGACTATGGGGTTGTGAGGTACTATTGACCCTCAAGATCCTTGGGTTCTGCATATGTGGATTTGACTACATATCACAAAATATTTAGAAAACAGGGCTGGAGAGATGGCGTAGCGGTTAAGCGCTTGCCTGTGAAGCCTACGGACCCCGGTTCGAGGCTCGGTTCCCCAGGTCCCACGTTAGCCAGATGCACAAGGGGGCGCACGCGTCTGGAGTTCGTTTGCAGTGGCTGGAGGCCCTGGCGTGCCCATTCTCTCTCTCTCCCTCTATCTGTCTTTCTCTCTGTGTCTGTCGCTCTCAAATAAATAAATAAAAAATTTAAAAAAAAAATTTAGAAAACATATCATAAACTACTCAGAAAACAAAAACTTGATCTTGGAACCAGGTATGGTGGTGCACGCCTTTAATCCCAGCACTTGGGAGGCAGAGATAGGAGGATTGTCAAGAGTTCAAGGCCACCCTGAGACTACATAGTGAGTTCCAGGTCAGCCTGAGCTAGAGTGAGACCCTACCTCGAAGAAACAAAAAAAAGGGGGGGAATCTTGGAGCTGGAGAGGTGTCTCAACAATTAAGGCACTGCTGGGTTCAACTCTCTAATACCCACATAAAGCCACATGCACAGAGTGGCATATGAATCTGAAATTCATTTGCAGTGGCAAGAGGCCTTGTTGCACCCATATACTGTCTTTCTCAAATAAACAGATAAAATTTTATAATTGGATCTGTACGAAACACTTACAAACTTTTTTTTTTTAATTATTTATTTATTTATTTGAGAGTGACAGACACAGAGAGAAAGACAGATAGAGGGAGAGAGAGAGAATGGGCGCGCCAGGGCTTCCAGCCTCTGCAAACGAACTCCAGATGCGTGCGCCCCCTTGTGCATCTGGCTAACGTGGGACCTGGGGAACCGAGCCTCGAACCGGGGTCCTTAGGCTTCACAGGCAAGCGCTTAACTGCTAAGCCATCTCTCCAGCCCACTTACAAACTTTTTTAATTGCCCCCTAAACAATACAATGTATCTATTTTCTCTTTTTTTTTTTTTTACATTACCTGCATGTGTATATATATATATGCTTGTATATGTGTTGTGCACATGTACGTGCATGTGTGTGGAGGCCAGAGGTTGATGTTAGGTGTCTTCTTCAATCACTATCCACCTTATTCTTTGGGACAAGGTTTCTCACTGAACCCTGATTCTACCACTTAGGCTAGACTAGCCAACCATCCAGCCCCAGGCTTCCTCCTGCTATGATATTGCAGGCACATGCTGCTGTCCCTGACATTTTACATGCATGCTGGGTTCCCATATATGGTCTTCATGCTTGCATGACTGAGCCATTTCTCCGACTCATAATAACTATTTTAATAGCATTTACATTGTTTTAGGTATTTAAGTCATATAGAGATGATTTTAAATATGCGAGAGGCTAAGCATAAGTTAGATGCAAATACTATGCCATTATATATAAGGAACTTTTAGGCTAGCAGGTGTGCATTTGTGTGTGTGTGTGTGTGTGTGTGTGTGTGTGTGTGTGTATACACACACATACAGGCAGAGAGAGAGAGAATATCAGGCACATGTGCCACCTTGTGCATTTGGCTTTACTTGGGTACTAGGGAATCAAACCTAGATCCTTTGGCTTTGCAGGCAAGCACCTTAACCACTGAACCATCTCTCTAGCCCCACTAGCAGGTTTTATACAAAGAAGTAAATAGGGGTAAGAGTGAGTACCTGAATCATGACTTATTTTGAGATAGGGTCTCACAGATTCATTCCTACTTGCCTTGTTCAGTAGCCACTGATTCCACAGCCCCTCACCACTGCGAGACTGTATCTTGAGCATGCTTTTTGATCCATCTTGATAATTTAAACCACATCTTTTTCTAGGACTTGAAGCCTAGCAACATTGTAGTAAAATCAGACTGCACTCTTAAGATCCTTGACTTTGGTCTGGCCCGGACAGCCTGTACCAATTTTATGATGACGCCCTACGTGGTAACACGCTATTATCGGGCCCCAGAAGTCATCCTTGGCATGGGCTACAAAGAGAATGGTGAGTATAGGCAGAGCTGCAAGAAACTAGCCCTGGTGGTCATCACTAGCTGTTTCTTTCCTTCAAATTATATGAAACATGGTTTGAGGACTGTGCCATATGGAGAGCATTATAACCTACAAATAAGAAGCCTTAAATTTGTATTCCTATTTGTTAAAATCCTCCATTTTTAAAATTAGCATTTTTGAACTTTTCTCAGTGAAAGTATAGTATCCTTAGAGAAGAATGTACATACTGGGTATTTGGCAGCCTGTGAGCTTATGCTCTGAGACACCCAGGTCCATGTGCTTCCAAAGAAAGTAGACAAAATTAGATTCCCTGACAGCTTGTGCCTGAGCCCATCCACCAGAGGTGGGATTTATATAGTTCTGCCTGTCATGTCTTAGGTGTGGGCTCTGGCTGGGCCCCATGCTGGATCCCACAGACAAGGGAAATGACCACACGACTGTGCTCAGGTGGGTCTTGCCAGGAGGCGTTCCCTTTTGAGCACTGCTGCCTTTCTGAGGTGGCAACTTAGAAAGTGATCATGCAGAAGACAGAGAGGAATTTTACAAGTTCCCCCTGATGAGTTGATGCTTAGTGGGTCTGTCTATGTTTGGGAGGGGCTTGAAGAAAAGAGGTGTGGGCTCTCTGGCTGGCTTTTAATCACATGGTGTTTGGTAGTGGACATCTGGTCTGTCGGGTGCATCATGGCAGAAATGGTCCTCCATAAAGTCCTGTTCCCAGGAAGAGACTGTATCCTTCACAGGGAGAGACCCAGCACTTGGCCATGCAGGCTTGGAGGTGGGGGAAATAGCCCTAAAAAGCTTTATGTCCATTGGAACTTCCTGTTTCTGGCTTTTTTATTTGTTTTTGTTTGTGTGTGTGTGTGTTTGTTTGTTTTTTAAGCTATAAAGTATTGAAATCTTTGGCACTAAAGCCCTCAAAGCTGCAAAGTGCTGGCTAAAATAGGAGTCAGCAATCATTTATACCATGTGAAAGACACCCTTAGCTAGCACTTACTTTTCCATATTTATCTTTTTTTCTCACTTTTTTTTTGTTCATGGCACTTCATAATTTTATCATTTCATTTTATTTTCAGTTGATATCTGGTCAGTGGGTTGCATCATGGGAGAGCTGGTGAAAGGTTGTGTGATATTCCAAGGCACTGACCGTATCCTTCCCCAGGACCTTGACTGACCGTGCTTTCCATACCAAGGGCAGCATGGTTATGCCTGCTTACTCAGGTGCTCGAAAGGAAATGTCGGGATCTAGACTGTGTTCTGAGGGATCTTTGTGATGTGTGTTAAGTTAGTGACACACACCAAGTGGTACAGTTTTACATTTTCTTTTTTACAACTACCTGTGACAATTTTGTAGTTAAGTTAGACTAATTTTATTAGCTTTTTATTTTATAAAAATACCTGGATAATAGAAGAAATTATTTTCCTCTTGATAAATACATTCTCAGATTTAAGTGAAAATACTGTTTTAAAATTAGTTCATTAATTTAACTGGGGAAGATGCTATCTAAATTTAATATGTTAATATGCTTGTGTGATTTAACTAATACATGATTTTGTTAGTCATTGATATCCATTGAAATTTTTCTCTCAAAGTAAGAACTGAAGCATACTATGTAACCTGTGTGAAAAGGGTTAAAATAAAATTTTGTGAGGAACAATATGTTAAACTTCTAGTTTGTTACTTTACTGATTTTTTTTCTTTTTAAAGAACTCCACTCAAGTTATTTTGTGACACACTAGGGAAGGTAAATTTAAATACAAAAGAGTAATTCGTGCTTTAATCAGCAAGTCATCTTAAGAGAGAAAAGATAATACAAAAGTTAATAGCTTTCTTTCTTTGTACAGTCATTCTTCCATCTTTAATATTTTTATATTAACATGGCTTGTCATATATATTTTTTTCATTTGTGTTCTAACTTAATAGTTTTATTAGTCTTTGACTTTGTTTTTGTGATAAAAGCTTAAAATGATTATCTAAGACTAAATCGATGGATACTTTTAATGGAAGTCAAGCTTTCTAGAGTTTTATATGCATCTCATGAAAAAACTCTAGTTTTTATAATTTTATGAAGACAGTTTTCTTAAAATATTTCTTTATACATTAAGAACTTGAACAAAGATTTTATTTTTATCTGTTTATTTACATTTTCCTTATAGATTACATAATATTTAAAGCTAATATAGCATTTTAATTTGTTTTAACATTTTTTTTCCATCTTCTTGTAGTCCTACCTTAGATTTATTTCAAACTATTAATAAGGAAGATTTATTTTGTGAGTAATTGCACTAATAATTTGAATCTCTGAAACCTATTTCCTTGACAAGTTTTCTGAATTGTAACATTTGGAAAAACTGGGTGTGTGCCTGGGCCCTAGATAATTTTATAGTGACTTAAGTTCATTTTCTAGGAAATGCCAACTTTTTTTTTTTGATCCTGTGTTTATGGTTTTTGTGTTCTCTCATATAGCTGTGTATATTTTGGCCTTACTTCCCACACACATTAGCCCAGTAATCAAGTCTGTGAGCTAGGCAAAGCTGGTATCATCCGCACTGTACAAGTGGGGAAGTTGCCCCTGAGGATGATTGACTTCTTCCTGACGCCTTGAGTAGGTTATGCACCCTGGACTCTGAACCCCAGACCATGTAATTTGAAAGGAAATCAAATGTTAGATGCTGTAGGTATAGTGGGACAGGTCAATGCTAAGTACAACAGAATGGCTTCTGAAAGCTATTATTGTCTAAAACAGTTTTAGGAGTGTGGTCTGTGGGAAAGAACTAAGCCAAAATGCTAACCTTAGCCAGCCCATCATACAACACTCTGGTTGCCCAGTTATGAGCAGAGAGATTGGATCAGTCTCTAAGCTACTTTCTCCTTTACAGATCTATGAATCTAAGGTAATTTGTATGAAAATTTATTTCAGTTTGCTTATGTGACTTTTATCTGATTTCATGTTTAATCATTTTATCATAAGTTTAATCATTTGTCACTGTTTTATTTTGAACTAGAATTGAAAGGCATGTAGAATTTGTTGGTTTAATAAACTATAATTTTAGTTTATAAAGATGCAGAGCATAAGAGATTTTTAAGTACTGTGGAAACCCAGACCTTACTTGGATAGTAGCCCCAAATACTTCTGCTGACCCAGTGAGGTAGCCTAGTTACCACTTGTCTGAGGCATAAATAGTATTTCTTTGAATGGTGTCACTGTATGTATTATGAATGCAAAGCATTTCAGTTGTATTTTCCTCAAGAGAATCTTTAGATATCGATCAATGGAATAAAGTTATTGAGCAGCTAGGAACACCATCAGCAGAGTTCATGAAGAAGCTTCAGCCAACTGTGAGGAATTATGTAGAAAACAGACCAAAATATCCTGGAATCAAATTTGAAGAGCTCTTTCCAGATTGGATATTTCCATCAGAATCTGAGCGAGACAAAATAAAAAGTAAGCCATCCTTTCATTTTATTTGTTTTCATAATTCAAATGGTATTTTCATGTTTTTATGTTTACATTTGAAAATCTGTGAATATTAGGAAATAAAATAGTTTAAACCTTAAAATCACTCATAGACTGAAGGTATATACATCAAGATACTGTAGAACAAAAGCAAAGACCAAGCATCTTGTTCTCAATAAAATGGCTTAACTAAAGCTTTTGGCCAAAATTAAAATATCTAAATTTATCTGAAATATTTGTTTTATAATGTAACAATCAAAATTCAAGACAGTTTTCAATTATAAAAATACTTCAGTAACAATTCTGGAGTCAGAAACCATATGAAAGTGGTTCAGTGGAAGAGATGCCCACCTTTCTCCTGTGTCCTTGATGAAAAAGCATAGCTGTGTTTCCCCCATATCAAGGCTAGCTTCACCTTCATCAGAAAAGCTCATCTTTCCTTTGCCTATGCACATGAACTTTAATTACTGAGACCTCACTAAACCTTATGCCCAAGTCACTGAACTTGTTGAGTTTTTTACCTAGATTAGAAAACAAACAAACAAAAAGTCTACTTGCCAACATTGTCCACAGTTCAGCAAAGCAGAGGTGTCTGTGAAGTGTTTTGTACCATGGAGATGTGAGATTACTCGATTACTCTGAAGTTTTAAAAGTTGGTTCTGATTTCATTTTACTGTAATTATGAAAATACTCCCTGCACTTCATCCCTACGCTCTTGGCAGTGTCATCCTGGTTGAGGCACTTGCCACCTTTCTTGCCATGGTTTCTTAGGTTTGGGCCCTGACTAGACACTACTGTAAGGCTGCTTGGTGCCCTCATTCTATACACTGGGGCCTGTGCTTTCTCTCCTCCCTCCAAGATCCAGAGGCATTTAAAAAAAAGGAGGGGGCTGGAGAGATGGCTTATCAGTTAAGTGCTTGCCTGTGAAGCCTAAGGACCCTGGTTCAAGGCTCGATTCCCCAGGACCCATGTTAGCCAGATGCACAAGGGGGTGCACCATCTGGAGTTCGTTTGCAGTGGCTGGAAGCCCTGGTGCGCCCATTCTCTCCCCCCCCCCACTTTGTCACTCTCAAATAAATAAAAATGAACAAAAAAAAAGTTAAAAGCCTGGTCTGTAATAGTGGCCACTGGACCTTTAAAAGTTCTGAGCTCTGTTGATACAGAACCCATTGTACGTTTCTCCAAGTCATTGTATCTTTGGACTATCTGCTTGGTTCTTTAAAGTATGGTGTTGTGTTTTCATGTTAACTGAGTAAGTATATTAATCTAGTATTTGTTTTCACCCTAGCAAGTCAAGCCAGAGATCTGTTATCCAAAATGTTAGTGATCGATCCTGACAAACGAATTTCTGTCGATGAAGCTTTGCGTCATCCATATATTACTGTTTGGTATGACCCCACCGAAGCAGAAGCAGTAAGTGTCTTATTTGGAAAAGATGACTATGTAGAGTGCTCACTTTCCTTGTTAGATCTTCTGTTTATTAGTCCAAAACAGCTATATAAAAATAGCAAGCTCTAGACTTTAGGGGTCCTGATTATAACATTAGAACAGGGCTATCTGAGACCTAGGTTAGCACCCTTGGAGCCACTTGCTACTGGGGCTGTAGTCTAGAGTTCCTCAGGCATGAGCATGCTTATACTGTGGAGATGTAGTTGTCTTTAAACACAAACTGAAGCATCTGGGGCTGGAGAGATGGATCAGCAGTTAAGACGTTTGCCTGCAAAGCCAAAGGACCTCGGTTTGATTCCCCAGGACCCATGTAAGCCAGATGCACAAGGGGGCACATGTGTCTGGAGTTTGTTTGCAGTGGCTGGAGGCCCTGGTGTGCCCATTCTTTCTGTCCCTCTATCTGCCTGCCTCTCTCTCTCCCTCCCTCCATTCCTCCCTCCCTCTCTCTCCCCCCTCAAATAAATAAATAAATAAAAATAAAGTAAAAAAAATAAGAAAAAAACTGAAGCATCTGTTCTGTGACTGGTACTATGCCATGATCTTTAGTTATACCTTCTTTAGACCCTCAATTCAGAAAGGCTAAGCAACTTACCAGAAGTGACAAACTGCTTATCCTTCCCCAAAGCACCCAGGCCTCCCAGCTCCCTGCACATGAACTTCCCTTCCATGTTTGGTGTTCATAAGTATTATACATAGTGTCACTTGTCTGAATGGTCCTTAGCTGTGAGTGAATGACACAGTGATATGCCTAAATCATTCCAGTGGTGGAACACACATCTATATCTTGATTAGAGATTTTACCAGTATTTTAACATTGTTTTATATAAAATAAATTGGATTTGTGATTAGCCTTTGGTATATTCATGATATTCAGCATATTAATGAGTTGGGCTTAGCTCTGGATGGAACATATGGGCCTTATCTGGGTCTCACTCATATGGACCATATGAAGTATGTTCTAAGGAAGAGCTGCGCCTCACACAATAACTAGCACAGAGCCTCGTCCCTGGGGGATCACAAGGGAACAACTGGTGATTATTAAATTCTTTTAAAATTACTTTGGGGCACACGTCTATAGTGTCTTAAGGTTACATGATTATTGAGAGGTTGATCGACTCTCGGTTTTTGGTTTTTCTTTATTTTGATTCTAAAACTACAATGTCACTGTAATATTGATAAGCATGATACAACATCACACTTAAGATGAAGAAATCTTGTAAAAACATTTGCTAGTTAAACTGAGTCCACATTCTGGGAAGCGCTGCTACCTTTCTGTCACATCTCATTAGTTTAAACTGTTGACCTTACCTATCATTTAATTTTTAGCCACCACCTCAAATTTATGATGCTCAGTTGGAAGAAAGAGAGCATGCAATTGAAGAGTGGAAAGGTAATGGAAGATTATTTTATCCTTATTTATGGCAGTTTTCACAGCCCTATAAGCAGAGGCCTTTTGCTTTTTGACATTAGCCCATGGGAAGGAGCTGTAGACACAGAGACCCTGTAGTGCTCTTCCCTTTCCAGTTGAAGAATAAAGAAGTACAACACAAATGCATTCCTACTATTGGCTTCAAAGAAAACATTAAGGGCTTTTCACATGGTTTTCTGTGATCAAATATTGATTTATAATTGTATCATACTTATCTTGGTAATGTGAACATTTGTCAAGCAACACAAATTCACAGGCCACACTTACCTACAGTTTCCTACTAAGGTCATATGAACTCTGTAAAACTTTAAGCCATGTTTAAAGTACATGTTTTAAAATAGTTTGTGAAAATTTGCCAATAAAAAAATAGGCAGCCCTCTTGTAGGAGGCAAGAGCTTTCTGTACTGTATTATTTAACACACTTTCAGCCCTATGGTCAAAAGGGGCCTTCTGGTTTGAGAAGACTTATAGGTCTGCTGATGATTTATTTCATTTTCCTTTCCTTCTTAAAGAAAAAAAAATGTTTTAGCTGGGCGTGGTGGTGCACACCTTTAATCTCAGCACTCAGGAGGCAGAGATAGCAGGATCACCGTGAGTTTGAGGCCACCCTGAGACTCCATAATGAATTCCAGGTCACCCTGGGCTAGAGTGAGACCCTGCCTTGAAAAACAAAGCAAAAAAAAGTTTTAATTCTCTAAATGGGAAAAAATTTTTAATTATCTGTACCTTTAAGGTACTAAAACTTTATTCATATGTTTATTTGAAAAAGGTAGGCACATGGTGACTTCCCCAAGTCCCTGTGGAGGCTCTATATTTTTGAGAAACTATGTTGAGAATACAAATTTTATTTATGAATAATTTAATGGGGCCTATAAATACTAGTGTACTTCTCACAACTTTTTGAGAAATGGTATTTGATTTTAATACTAACATTTAATGGTGGTGGAGTAACCTGTAATACATCTTTAGTTTGTATTCACATGTATACATGGTATTGAGATTTAAGAGGATGATGGTCTTTGATCTTGGCTGGGCAGATTCTATTTAACTGCAGTTCTGTATTCAAAAAGCAATAACTGATATCTCATTTATGCAGGCTGGACCAGGAATGTACAGTGTAGTTTGTGTGGGTCAAATGGAAATTGTGAAAGGACCTTCCTGTCTGGAAATGCTTCCTAAATAACAGTGTATGATACCTATATAATAAAAGTATTCTCAATAGAAAATAAAGCATAGGAAAGAGGACTGGGGAGATAGTTCAGTGGTTAAAGTCACTTGCTTACAAAGCCTGCCAGCCCCAGTTTGATTGCTCAGTATTCGCATAAATGTGGTGCAAGCATCTGGAATTTGCAGCAGCAAGAGGTCTTCACATGACCATTCTCCACCCCATCTTAAATAAACATGCAAAGTATTTTTAAAAAATAGACAAGATAACAACATGAACCACACAGCCCAAAATAACCTAAACTGGCAAAGAAACTAAATCAGTGATTTTTCAATCAGAAGCAGGAACAGTAACCACTAAGGACTGTGGTCAGCAGAGTCCTCATTTGTCATGTATTGGGCCCTTCCAGTATGGTGTACAATCACCCACAGTCATTGTGGCAATGTAAGCAACCACTTGCTTCCGTGCAAGGCCCAGGGTTTGATTCCCCATTACCTCAGAAAAGGAAAGATAAGATGGGTGTTATAGGGGCTGGAGATATATCTCAGTGGATAAAAGTGCTTGTCATATAAGCATAAGGACCAAAGTTTAGATCCCCAGAACTTGCAAAAACTGGGCAGGCATAGCAGTTTGCCTGTAATCCCAGTGCTCCAGTGGCAGGGACAGTGGATCCCAAGGAAAAGCAGGCTACTAGACTAGCAAAATTAGTGAGCTCTGGTTTCAGTGAAAAATCTGACATCAACCTCTGGCCTCCACACATGCATACATACACTTGTCCATACATGTGAACACATACACATATCACACACACAAAATAAATAAATACACACACACACACACACACACACACAGGTGTTTTAGTCCAAGTTGACTATATTAATGAATTAGCTATGTATCACAATTCCATTGATTTGGAAGCAGAGTTTAGAGATTCAGAGAAAATGGCAAAGCAATTTAACTTGCATTTCTGTTTGAAGAGCTAATTTACAAAGAAGTAATGGATTGGGAAGAAAGAAGCAAGAATGGTGTTGTAAAAGATCAGCCTTCAGGTTAGTGATTGCTTTAATTGTGTGATTTCATAAATGGTGGAACTGTGTTTGATGGCTATTTAAGCCACCATTGAATGCGAAAATTGCTTGTAAGACCAGGCACGGTGGTCACGCACTCAGGAGGCAGAAGTAGAAGGATCTCTGTGAGTTCAAGGACAACCTGGGACTACAGAGTGAGTTCCAGGTCAGCCTGGGCTAAAGTGAGACTCTACCTTGAAAAAAACAAAAGCAAAAGAAAACAAACAAATAAACAAAATGCTTGTGAAATAGTCTTTTCCTCTTGGCCTGTCCTGATGGTTGTGCTGTGGGTGGCAACTTGTGTTTTACTCATAGCCAGTCCTTGAGCGCACTGCATTTTAAACATTCTTGTTTTGTCCTTGTAACAGCTATTGCCAGCTCATTATAAAGATGAGAAAATTGACTATAAAGCCTTTTCAATGTGCATGACCTTTGTACTGGTCCCATCTGGTTTAGAGAATAATATTAATGTAAACCTGCTTAAGATGAAATTTGTTTTTATTTTGTTTATTTATTTATTTATTTCTGAGGCAAGCTCAACAAACTGGCTTTTTTTTTTTATGAGAGAGAGAGAGACGAATAGGAATTGGCACACCAGGGGCTCCAGCCACTGTACTTGAACTCCAGATGTGTGTGCCACCTTGTGCTTATGTATGACCTTTCATGCTTGTATCACCTTGTGCGTCTGACTTACATGGGACCTGGAGAGTCGAACATAAGTCCTTAGGCTTCGCAGGCAACACCTTAACTGCTAAGCCGTCTCTCTCCAGCCCTGTTTTTCTTTCATGTATATTTGTATATATGTGTGTGTATATATATATATATATATATATATATGTATATATATGTGTGTGTGTATACATATGTATATATTTGTTTGCTTATTTATTTATTTTTAGAGAGAGAAAGAGAAAGAGAGAATAGGTGCACAAGGCTCTCTAGCCACTACAACAAACTTCAGACATTTACCATTTTGTACATCTGGCTTTACATGGGTACTGGGGAAAGGAGCCTGGGTCCTTAGGCTTTGAAGACAGGTGCCTTAATCACTGAGCCATCTCTCCAGCCCCAATATTTGTTTTACTTTTGATAAAATTATTTGTAAAATTTTCCCATTTTTGTACTTAACCTACCTTGTGGTAAAAGCCTGATGGCTAGGTATTTTGTGATTATGGGAGAATCTCTTATTAGTAATATTATTCTATATCTGCTGATTTCTACTTGTTTACTAAGTGAAACCTTAATTGTATTTATTTCCTCATTCTCACTTGAAATACACATATATGCATATTCACAGAAATGTAAATTTGCACAGCTTATTTTAAATCTTGAATTTCATACTCAGCATGACATGTGTCAGGTAGTGAAAGATGATACACCATTAGCAAAATTTTATCTTCTTGTTAGCCACATACAAATTTAAGTGTACACACACTAACCTCTGAGAATGTGGAAGCTTTGCTGAAACCAGACTAAAGCATGGATAGTAGGAAACAGTATGGCTTCATTTGCATTCAAGGGTTAAAATACCAGGTTTCTGGACTCACCAAAAAAAGTACATAGGAAGGCACTATTTTTTTTTCCTTTTTGAAGTATATAATCTTTATTTCAGATAGTGTCTTTATCACAAAACATTTCTTTGACTGTTCATGTGTTTTTTTCTATATACTTGGAGTTTATGTTATAAATGAAATGTCCATGGCATTTGAATTTTCTCCAGGTAATACTTTTAGGATAAATTCAGCAATTGCCTTCTAAGGTCTATTTGAACTCAGCAAATATTTTTTAAATGGTTAACATGATGAGACATGGCCACATGTATGTCTACTCACATGGAAGAAGAAGAGTGTCACAAGGCAACTCCTAGACTACTTGGGACCTGGGGCAAAAGAAAGACTTGAGGGAAAGTCCCAAAAGCTTATAGTATACTTAAATAACTCATGCATGGTAGTACTTAGAATTGAGTACTAAAAAAGACAGAACCAAGGAATAGCCTCAAGTCTCATTGCCTGAATTTGCAGCAATGTTGTGCCTCAGATTTTATTCTATTTGGTTTTCTTAGCACAGATGCAGCAGTAAGTAGCAACGCCACTCCTTCTCAGTCGTCATCTATCAATGACATTTCATCCATGTCCACTGAGCAGACCCTTGCCTCAGACACAGACAGCAGTCTCGATGCCTCAACAGGACCCCTTGAAGGTTGTCGATGATAAGTTGAAGACAGCAAACTTGTCATCAGTGAAGGAACTCTCACTTCCATGGCCCTGAAATGTGTGGGAATCGATGGAACCAAATAGAAAAACTCCATGTTCTGCATGTAAGAAACACGATGCCTTGTCCTACTCAGTTCTAGTCGGATTGCCTGCTTAGATTATAAAGTGAAGCAGATTATGTCTGAAGAAAAGAAGTACAACCACACTTTTAGAAATTTTGTTCAAGATCATTTCAGGTGAGCAATTAGAATAGAAGATTTTTTTTTTACAAGTTGTGTGGTAATGGTGATAACAGGTTCTCATCATCTATAACTGTTGGGACTTATATGCATGTGACCACAATGCTTGCTTGAACTTGCCCATCTAGCACTTTGGGAATCAATATTGAAATGCCAAATAATCTTACAGGTTGTGCTGCTACTATGATGCTCTCATAATCCTCGTTAGTAATTTGGTGTTTGTCCAGAAAAAAATAGATTTATGTGTACTAATTGGCCACCATCATATAATATTTTACCCTCTTTTATGATATGATTTATTCTATCTTTTGTATTTCAGAAGGAATAAATTAAAATTTATTTAATAAATAAAAAATATAGCTTTTCTTAAAGTTGTGGTATTTGGGGCAAAAAATTATCACTGCTAAAACCAAAACACTTATATGAACACTGTTTCCTCTAAAATGCCAGCTTGGGGTGGTTCTACATCAAGCTTTACTGCATGGTAGAATTTTTATTGTTTTATTCTGCTTAAAGACATATATAACTGAAATCCTTTCCACTTACATCCTTTTTTTCATGGTCTTCTGGACTATTATAATGCTGCCTAGAATTTCACCTTTCTCAGATAAATAACCTCCATCTCAGTAAGTAGACTTCTGAATCCGTCACTTAAAATTAGAGTAGAACTGGGCTGGAGAGATGGCTTAGTGGTTAAGCGCTTGCTTATGAAGCCTAAGGACCCCGGTTCGAGGCTCAATGCCCCAGGACCCACGTTAGCCAGATGCACAAGGGGGCGCATGCGTCTGGAGTTCGTTTGCAGTGGCTGGAGGCCCTGGCGTGCCCATTCATTCTCTCTCTCTCTCCCTCTCCCTCTCCTTCTGTCTGTCACTCTCAAATAAATAAATAAAAAATAAAAAATATTTTTAAAATTAGAGTAGAACTGACAGTGTTCTCAAGATCAGTCATTTACCAAACGTTCCTTTCTCCAGAACCCAGCTTGGGTCCATTCCTTACATCCTTTCATTCACGATATAAAGTAAGGTGACCTCACGTGGCAGTGTTTCTTTTTGCCAGTATCACATTCTAACCCAGTTTTCTTTCTTACTGGAGGAAGCTGTGTCAGCCAGCACCAGGCTGACTCAGATTTTCAGTTTGTTGTTGTTGTCTATTTTGTAGAGGCATTTCCTTTTCTTAAGGGAAGTCCATGAATATTCTGGAAAAATTCTTCAGAAGAACCTAGAAGGAAAACCCTAGAGAATAGTGATTCACTCTTGAGTATTTTCTGAATTAAAACTGCTCACCTGAAATTGATACTTTCAGACTTCCTAATATGTAAGTTATTAAAAATTCATTGAGATATACTGAGTATTTACATATCACTGCAGAAATGGAGTTATGGTGATTGTGTTGGTTTTACCTGTGCTCAGAATGTTTTCCCCTTAAGCTTACTTTGTTACCAACTCATAGCTTGTGTTCAATTATTTTGAAAGCTATTTGGTGAACAGTCTATAAAATGTGTTCCAAGAGGAATTTTGATAAGAAATTCATCATAAGTGTCATCTGAAATACCTGATTCATTCTGCACCAGTTGTATACTAAAGTTGGAACCCTTGATGAACAGTTAATCTTAAAATAAGGACAAGTTTTATATTATGCTTACAGATGGTTTCTTGTACAAAGTACAAACACTAATATGGATGGAGGCAGAAATGCCAGTTGATAGCTTAGAGTCGTTTTGGCCCCGGAGACCTGGTGTTACATTATGAAAGTTATCACTATTCATATATAAGCATCTTATGATAGCCTTCTCTCTAACACACATTCTTTTAAGACTTCACTAAATATATCTTTAGAAGGAAAAACAAAGAAAAGGGAGTTCTTTGGGCTGCGGTAACTGCCTATACCATGTAACAGCAGTGATGTTCTGAGGATGAGGGGTCATCCAAGTGCCATTGACCAGGAGACACTTAGAGCAAGATGCCCCACAAAGTGACTTCTCTGCTCACCTATTCCTCTGCTTGCCCAGTAAGCCTGTTGTCATGAATGGAGCCTGTTCTGGTTTGGGCAGCGTCTTCCTTCAGGTCGGAGAGTCGTGCTTGGGACTATCCACAGAATAGCCTCAGAAATAGCTCACCTCAATTTCAGGCTCCTCCCTCCTGAGCCTAGGTTTTCCAGGGTCCTGGTGCAATGCAAACAATTTCAAACTGATCTCTGTGGACAATGGTGATGTTAGATAAATAATCTGAAAAAATATGCTTAAATTTTTCATCTTTTTATTTTATTTTTGTAATTTATATTGTACACACCCTGGAAGCAACTATTTTGGACATGTATTTTTATAAACCAGGTAATTCATGATTATCTGGAATTTGCACTAGGTTCATTTTTTTTGTTGTTCTTGTTGGCTTAGTTTCCAGTCAAAAAGGAAATGACTGCCTCCCCCATGTCTGGGTCTCAATTTCAAGCACAGGTCTTAAGGACAGAGAGAGTCCAGTCAGGTAGGAGAGTAGTCTCGGAACTCTGCCTGTGCAGTGTCCCGCACTTTTGCACCTGAAGCTGGAGCCAGACTCCACTCTTAACTTTGGAACATTAAACTTAGTGCTGGAAGAAGAAAGCCCTCTGTGGGCCCCCTGTATTCGAAACACTAAATGTTTAATCTGGACTGAATAATATATAAGTCATGAGTATGAGTTCATCTGGTTAAGTTCTGCTGTAACTCCTCTGGTATCTTAAACTAGTACTAAATGCAGGTATTACCTTTCAAATTGCATATCGCAAAAATGACATTACCTAATGTTTCATAATAAAATATATGATGTGTGTTTTGGTTGGTAAAAAATAATACAGACTACATTTTAAAAGAGAAATGTACAGAATGTCCAGTTTTTGTGTATTTTTAAGTGACAGTTGACTGTATCTTTCCACATCTCCATCTGTGATTACAGACTTAATATTGACAGATGTTGAAGCGTCATGATTTCAGACAATATTTTCCAGTGTTTTCAAACTGAAAGCCAAGAATACTTCTCAGTTCTTACCAAAAATCTTTGCAAATGCCTGAGTCTAAGTTTTTAAAACAATGGCGGTAAGTTTTAAGTTAAAAAAAATATAAATACCAAATCAAGTACTTGGAGTATTGATGAAATTGTTTCTTATAAGATGTAACCAAGAGAACCTGCCAACATATCTATTTGATCACTTAAAATTGTTGATGATGCTTGTGTGTTTGTTTGTTTGTGTATGTGTGTGTGAGAGAGAGAGACAGAGAGAAACTGCTGCCATATCCCTTCTGCTTTTGAGCACTTTAAGATGTTTGAGGGCTGGAAAGATGGCTTAGCAGTTGAGGTGCTTGCCTGCAAAGCAAAAGGACCCAGGTTTGATTCCCCAGGACCCACATAAGCCAGATGCACAAAGTGGTGCATGCATCCAGAGTTCATTTGCAGTGGCTGGAGGCCCTGGTGCAGCCATTCTTTCTCCCTCTCTCTCCCTTTCTCTCTCTCTCTATCTGCCTCTCTCTCTCAAAAAAATTTTTTAATTAAAGATTTAATATAATTTTTAAAAAAGATACTTGAAACTTAAAACCACAGAAGTTTTTCAGGCCCTCCATGGTTCACTTTCTTTTCTCTTCTTAAAAGAATTAGACACATCCCAGATAAATGAGTATCAGTTTTAAAGCTTCCAGATTAGGAAAACACTCTTCCTTTAAAAAAAAAAAATCGCTGGGCGTGGTGGCACACACCTTTAATCCCAGCACTCAGGAGGCAGAGGTAGGAGGATTGCCGTGAGTTCAAGGCCACCCTGAGACTCCATAGTGAATTCCAGGTCAGCCTGGGCTAGAGTGAGACCCTACCTCGAAAATCAAAAAAAAAAAAAAAAATCATCATATTTTTTTGAGAGAGAGAGAGAAAATGGGAGCTCCAGAACCTTGTGCTTCTGCAGACAAATTCTAGGCACATGTGCCACTTTGGGCATCTGGCCTTACATGGGTGTTGGGAATCGAACTCAGGTCATAGGCTTTGCAAGCCAAGTGCCTTTTAACAACTGAACCATTTCTCCAGCCCTGATAAATTATTTTCTTGACTCAAGTCTCAGTTCCATTTCTCTACCTACCCACCCTCTCTCTCTCAATGTAGATAACACCAAAATAAATTGTATTTATTAGCTTAAATAACCCATGGAGGTATAGGTATGTTTTGATATAATGTGTAAACTTCTTAATGTCCTTAATATTCAATAGCTTCTGTTAATTTAAGTAAATGTTTACCTTTGATAATAAGACAGTTATTTATTTGATGTTTTGCTTTTAATCTGGAAAGTCATCTTCACTTCCCCTCTTGTCATAGGAACACTATGATTACAGATGCTCCTACTGATCCAGCTTTTTACTTGGGTTTTACAGGTCCATACTCAGGTTCTCATGCTTGTGTAGCAAGCACTTTACCTACTGAGCCATATCCCCATCCATATATTCTTTCTTTGTCCTGGTGTTTTAGTTAGAAGGGAAATTCAAAATCATTTCACCTGACCCCTCCGCCATACAGCCATGAACAGGGAGGGAGGAGAAGAAGCACACCTTGCCTTGCATAAGGAGGTGAGTGACTGGTTCGGTCCTGACCACTTCAGACAGTGTTTCTACCAATCTCCTTCTTTACTCTCTTCTCTATATAAACACCTGAGAAACCAGAGAAAACTTCCTAGAACAATGCCATGAGCACAGAATCTTGCCAGACTTTCCGTGGAATCTTAGGTTCCATGGGCACTGAATTAAAAAGCCTTTCTAGGGCTGGAGAGATGGCTTAGCGGTTAAGCGCTTGCCTGTGAAGCCTAAGGACCCCGGTTCGAGGCTCGGTTCCCCAGGTCCCACGTTAGCCAGATGCACAAGGGGGCGCACGCATCTGGAGTTCGTTTGCAGAGGCTGGAAGCCCTGGCGCGCCCATTCTCTCTCTCTCCCTCTACCTGTCTTTCTCTCTGTGTCTGTCTCTCTCAAATAAATAAATAAAATAAATAAAAATAAAAAAAAAAGGTGTGTGCCATCACGCCTGCTTAAAATATATTTTAAAAAAAAAAGCCTTTCTAGATAGTTTGCATCCTCAGAATGTAGGAAAGCCAGTGGGTGGGATCTGCACCCATTCTGCTTGTCCTTGCTCTGATACTCACACAACAATTCTTGAGTGGAAATCTTTATTCTAAGCCCCAACACTAGTCAGTATTTTTAATTAATATCAAAAAGAAACCATGGGTTTCAATGAAATGGACTACTTCTGTCATCCCTTCTAAAAAGTATTTTCTTCCCTCTCCAAAACCCCCTGTGATTATCTTATAATTTTATAAGTATGCTTTAAAATTAATTCATTGTCACATATGTTGTAGCATGTGAGTACACAGAGATGGTCTATAGTTCACACCCCATTTGGTGTAGGATCAACCCAGATTCCCTTAAAACTGGTCACACATCCTCTGCTCCAAGGATTTCATGAAGGTGATTTTTTTGTTGTTGTTTTGACTGATAAAATTTCTTTAAGTTAAAATGAGACATGGCTTCTACAACTTGTACCCATTGGTCCTTTGGAATAGAGTAAGTCAGATCCATTTTGGAAAGATAGGCTCTGATAAATCCACCTATTTTATTTTGGTTTGGGTAATGACAGTCCAGTTTTCCATCATACAGTTACATTTTCCTACCTGTTATGAGAAATTTGTGTGTTCCTACTTTGAGAATGAATAACTCATCTATCACAAGATTCATGCCATTAACCTTACTTGATAATCCTTGCTGTGAATGAGAAACTCATGAGGGCTTATAGAAGAATGATTTCCTTAATTCATCTGTCCGGATGACAGTTACTAGCTGACATATGTGTCAGGTGAGATGCAAAGGGAAGAAAGCCTCTGAGCCTGGCTCTTTCCAAGTAGCAGCCAATGTTCAAAATTAGCATGGCTTAAGAATGGCATCATGTGATGTCACATGAAGGTTTAGTTTCTAGATTTAAGTATTTCATTACTATCTGAGATTTAAATTGCCATAACTGTAGCCAGAGAAACTCCCCACAAAGCCAATTTTTGTGTCCTATTGATTGATCTCATTAGGTTTTAACTTTTAAAATTTTTAAATAATTTCAGATTGATAGAACAGCAGAAAACTGTTATATACCCATCTTCATATTTCCCAGATGTTAAGTATTTTCAACATGTGTGTTACCCTTCTATGTCTACACAAATTCATATGTATATACATATGTGTGTGCATGCATTTCCCACTTTCAAGTTTTTCAAATAACCAGATTTTTTTTTTTTTTGAGATAGGGTCTCACTCTAGGCCAGGCTGATCTAGAGCTCACTCTGTAGCTCCAGACTGGCCTCGAACTCACAGCAATCCTCCTATCTCTGCCTCCTGAGTGCTGGGATAAAAGTAATGTGCCACTATACTCAGCCAACCAGATTTTTAATGTCTGTAAATTTATGTATACAAGAGATATATGTAAACAGTTTTTCAAGCAAAGCTACAAGATGCATAGACATGTACATGTCTACTTGTATATCTACATGTATATCTAAGTGATATTTACAGTGAATAACATTTCATGCAGTTAAATATTGGGCTGGGCAGATTGCTCAGTGGTTAAAGGTGCTTGCTTACAAAAGCCTGCCAGCCTGGGTTTAGTTCCCCAGTACCTACATAAAGCCATATGCACATGTCTGAAGTTCATTTGCATTGGCAAGAAGCCCTGGTACAGGGCTGGAGAGATGGCTTAGCGGTTAAGCACTTGCCTATGAAGCCTAAGGACCCTGGTTCAAGGCTCAATTCCCCAGGACCCACATTAGCCAGATGCACAAGGGGCGCACGTGTCTGGAGTTCGTTTGCAGTGGCTGGAGGCCCTGGCGTGCCCATTCTCTTCTCCTCTCCTCTCCTCTCCTCTCCTCTCCTCTCCTCTCCTCTCCTCTCCTCTTCTCTTCTCTTCTCTCTCTCTCCCTCTAACAGCCTCATTCTCTCTCTGTCTGTCCCTCTCAAATGAATAAATTTAAAAAAACAGAAAAATAAAGAAGCCCTGGTACATGCACATGTTTCCCCACCTTTCTCTCTCCCTCCCTTTTTCTCTGTCTCAAATAACTGTTTAATAAATATGTCTATTTTGACTTCAGAGGTACTGCTGAAGATCTGTGTGCTTTATGAGAAATTTGAGGAATGGCTCAGGAACTTCGGACACCTTTCTTGGCCACAAGACTTTACTCAGAAGTGAAGATCTAGAAGGTGGTATGCTGATGGGGGTGGAGATGAGATGAAGGGAGAACTAGAGGGAGGAAGGAGAATGCTGAGGACATACTTGAGGTAGGGTGGGATTTCAGAGATGGAGGCGTAACATTTTAAGAAGCTTAGAAAGCTAATAGATATTAAAATTTGTTATTTGAGTCAGAAGAAAATTCAGTCAGAAAAAGAAGAAGTCTGATAAATATAAAAACTGAAATCCCTACATAAATAAGTCCTGATATATCAGCAATAGAAATGGCTCCAACAAACTAATTAAGAGACTTAAGGATAATGAGCAAATACATAAAATTATACACATCCACTCATTTATGTATTATGTATATATGTATTATGTACATAATGATATCTGTGTGTATGTGTATAAATGATTGACAATATTATAAGGAGAAACACATCAAAGACTATAGTTTGAAATCTGAATGCAGTCCTCTCTAAGAAGGGTCAAGTGGATAAAATATGAAGTTTCAGGCTGGAGACATGGCTTAGCAGTTAAAGTGCTCACCTGCAAAGCCTAAGGACCCATGTTTGACTCTCCAGATCACACGTTAGCCAGATGCACAAAGATGAGGCAAGCACAAGGTCACACATGTCCACTAGGTGACACAAGCATCTGGAGTTCGAGTGCAATGGCTGAGGCCAGTGCATGCTCACTCGCTTGCTCTCTCTTTCCCTGTCTCAAAAAAAAAATTAAAAAAACAAAAAATGAAGTTTGGAATCTTGCTGCTTAACTTACGTTCATAGGGAATATTATACCCAACAAGCAAATTCTTTTTGATCATAGTGGAACTGAAAGGAAAATCAACTATGTATAAATTCACAGAGGAAGTCCCAGCAAATTCCTAAGGCAGTGGTCATAGACCTTTTCTGAAAAGGTCACACCTGGAGACAAAACAGTGCACTTGAAGCAATTTGAATGAAAGAGGAAATGATAAGGGAAAGATAAGAAATTCCCAAAAATGAAGAGGCTCAAAAAACACTACAACCAAATTTCATAAGCCCCAGCATAGGCTTAAGAACATTAATGAAAAAAATAAACTATTTCAATACATGAGTTCAATGTTCAACTGAAGAGATGGGCAAAAGCAGAAAGAGTGAGCATTAAGAAACAGACAAGGGATAATAAGAGTGGGGATCAAGAAACCAGAAAACAAAAAGGAGAAAAAAAAAAAAAAGCAAAACCAAAGGATTCATAAAGCAGACAAATCTTTAGCAGTAGTGATAAGAAAAGATAGTGCAGGTAAAAATGCATAGTGGGGATAACGATAACTGGGGACAGAAGATGATAGTCAGTTGTGATCCTACAGAATACAGAGTCCATAGAAAGGAAAATGACAAGATTAGTTCAAGAGCAAGAAGAGCCAGGCACGTTGTGTCGTGGACAGTCACATCGCAGTCTGTGAGTGGTATCATTACCGTCAGGTGAGCATGGGGATAGCTGGAGCCCCACAGGAAGGCTGTGCTGAGCTGGAGGCTGCCACTGGATGAGCAGACATCACTTTCCTTCCCACATGTGTGGCCCCTGTGCATTCTGGACAGCTTCCAGAAAACAGGAATGGACCAGTGAACATCAAAGAAAGTGAATGTAAATAAAGGCTACCTGCCCCCAGATATTCTCTGTAAATTTTCAAAAACAAACCCTATCTTATTAAAGGTGTTCAAAGCACTCTAACCAAGTTTATGAGACTAATCCCATCTAGATTCCAAAATTGGATGAAGATATAAAGAAAATTATATGCTATTTTCATGGATGTGAACTAAACCCAACATTGTGTTTTACTCCAAAATGTAAGAATGACTTAACTGTTCAACAGATAGCCTACTTTTGTTTTCTTTAAAAAAAAAAATCTCAGGGCTGGAGAGATGGCTTAACAGTTAAGCACTTGCCTGTGAAGCCTAAGGACCCCAGTTTGAGGCTCGATTCCCCAGGACCCATGTTCATTTGCAGTGGCTGGAGGCCCTGGCACGCCCATTCTCTCTCTCTCTCTCTCTCTCTCTCTCTCTCTCTCTCTCTCTCTCTCTCTCAATCTCTCTCTCAATCTCTCTCTCTGTGTCGGTATATATATATATATATATATATATATATATATATATATATATATATATATATATATATATATATATATATATATATCGCTCTCTCTCTCTCTGCCTCTTTGTTTGTCTCTCAAATAAATAATAAAATCTCAGAAAACTGCATAGAAAAGAGCTTCCTTTGCAGAGTGGTAGGGCTTGTTGGAGGAGGAGCAGAAGGAAGCAACAAATGTCATCATGCCCTCTTTTTTTTAAAAATTTTTATTTATTTATTTGAGAGCGACAGACACAGAGGGAAAGACAGATAGAGGGAGAGAGAGAATGGGCGCACCAGGGCTTCCAGCCTCTGCAAATGAACTCCAGACGCGTGCGCCCCCTTGTGCATCTGGCTAACGTGGGACCTAGGGAACCGAGCCTCGAACCGGGGTCCTTAGGCTTCACAGGCAAGCGCTTAACCGCTAAGCCATCTCTCCAGCCCCATCACGCCCTCTTGAGAACATCTTCCAACCCCTCTCCGCCTAACACAATATTCGGTCTTGTAGCCATTCAGAAGAGGGCAAAGATTGGTGAGGATGCAATTAGGCTGCCATGGGCCTGCTTTCTATCTTCATAGTCAGGTGCATGAGTGAACACATGTACATGTGTTTGTATAAACCGAGACATAAGTAATGAAGAGGGCAGAGCACTTGGCCAGGCTACTCACAGAGAAGTTCCTTCAGACTGCAAGTCTAGAAATGGGCAATAGCCCAGCTGAAGGCTCCCTAGAGAAAGCTCCTTCTCTACCCAAATCAAAAACAAAAACCAGGGCTGGAGAGATGGCGTAGCGGTTAAGCGCTTGCCTGGGAAGCCTAAGGACCCCGATTCGAAGCTCGGTTCCCCAGGTCCCACGTTAGCCAGATGCACAAGGGGGCGCACGTGTCTGGAGTTCGTTTGCAGAGGCTGGAAGCCCTGGCGTGCCCATTCTCTCTCTCTCCCTCTACCTGTCTTTCTCTCTGTGTCTGTCACTCTCAAATAAATAAATAAAATTAAAAAAAAAAAAAAACAGCCTGGGCTGTAGAGATATCTTAGCAGTTAAGGCACTTGCCTGTGAAGCCTAAGGACCCAGGTTCTATTTCCCCAGTGCACATGAAGCCAAATGCACATGGTGACTCATGTGTCTGGAGTTTGTTTGCAGTGGCTAGAGACCCTGGTGAACCCATTCTCCCTCCCTCCCTCCCCCCCCCACACACACATAAATAAATAAATATAATTTTTTTCAAAAAGAACCCTAGCTGTGCATGGTAGTCCATGCCTTAATCCTGGCCCTTGGGGGTTGGGGGGAGGCAGAGGTAGGAGAATTACTGTGAGTTCAAGGCCAGCCTGGAACTACAAAATTTCCAGATCAGCCTGGACTAGAGTTAGACCCTACCTCAAAAAAAATTTTTTTAGAGACTTAATTTCATGACTCCTCTACTGTGTAGTGATGTTTCCCCAAGCCCCCAACTCCTCCTCTGGTTCCCTGACCCCATTGTATGTTATTCATGCATTCACTCTCACCTGATGTCCTCTGGGCATCTCCTCATCCAGATTATTGGCTGGAGACAGCCATACCCAGACTCACCATCCCTGACTCTGAGTACCCAAATACTCCAAGACTGCTGCAGAATATTTCCAAATTAGAGGCTATAATCAAAAGATACTGGTCTGTCCTCAGCCCCAGCTTGGGATGGATGGGGTAGGATGGATGGTACTGAGTAGATAGGACAAGAAACCACAGCAAGAAGATCACACCTGACAGTTTTAAAAGGTAGCCAGAAGACAGGTAGATAGTCTCTTGCCTCAGTTCCCAAGTGCTGGGATTACAATCATGTACCACCATACACACCACAAAGTTGATCCCTTTCTAAGTACCAAAAAAAAAAAAAAAAAAAACAGCTAGAAATGTAGATCAGTGGTAGAGCACTTGCCCAGCATGTGCAAGGCCCTGGGCTTAGTCTTCTGTACCGCATAAATAAAACTATTCTCTCTCTCTCAAAAAAATAAATAAAAAATAAAGTTAAAAAATTCTTTCACATGTATCTTGACATGTAAGTATCTTCTATGAAGTTCTATGAAGTTCCTATTCAAGCTTTACCCATTCTTTTTCAGAGCTTCCAAATTCTGTCAAATATTTTTACTCTTTAATAACTTTTGTCTTTATTCCTTTATGTTATTTTCCAGTTATTTAAAGGCTTCTGGACAGTTTGTAGACCTGGTTATACCCTTTGTATAGTTTCTTCTTCACATCTTAACATATATGATAATCTTTCTTCACTGATTTTCTTTTCAGTACTGGTTATTAAATCTAAGGCCTGATGCATGTCAGGAAAGAGCTCTGCTGCTGAACTACATCCCCAGCCCTAGTAATTTTTTATACTATGCTAGGCATTATGATTGTGTGTAGCTTTGCCCCTCAGGGGGAGTGGTTTTCCTTCCACAAACACACTTTCAAAATTTGGCAGGTGTTTTCATGGGGACAGGGCCTCTCTTGGCACCCCTGGGCCAGTAGTCTTCAACTTTGTTGCTTCACCTGTGCAGAAATTCCATCGTCTGTTAAGTTTTCATTTCCCTGGCAATGGCCTCTTGCCAGGACTTAAGCTGGATTCCAGGCTCTGCCTGGGCTCAGAATTGCTAAAGGCCCCCTTCCCAAAGGTGTTCGTGTCTCCCTAGGGCCAGCTTACTGCCCTTGCATGGCTTTCTTCTGCTGCCCATTTTGTTTCCAGGTTCCCTTCCAGTGATCTAGTGTACCAAGCACTGTGAGACTAAAGGTGTAAACTCTGGCTGTCAGAATGTCTGGAATTAGAAGCTCCTCTTGCACCCATCCCTATAACTTCAGAGTCAACAAATTCATTTTAGGGGAATTTAGCCTCAGATCTCCAATCTTACACTGCTAAAAGCTTTGCAGGTTCTCTCCACCAGTGCACACCCCTCTCCCCAGCAGCCCTCTGCCTTCTCTAAGCCCCATGTCCCTAGTCTGTGTACAGGAGAAAGAAGGCTGCCCTTTGACTGGCTCAGCTCAGAAAGTTTCTTGCTTCTCTGGACTAATACTTCTAGTCTAAATGACTCAGCTATGGTTTAGACCTGGAATCTTTTCCAAAGTTCTGTGTGTTGAAGGTGAGGTGAGCCTAGTGGGAGCTAGTTAGGTCATTGGGGACATGTCCTTTCAAAGGATGTTGAGCCCCTCAACCCCTTTCTCCCTGTTTCTGCTTCCTGACCACCTTGAGCTGAGCAGCTTCTTCTGCCAGATGCCTTTGAAAATATGAATTTTTTGCATGTGTGTGAAGTTGAATGAGGCCCATATGCACAAGTGTAAAGGCCAGAGGAGAATGCCAGGTGTCCTCCATTGCTTATCTCTCTCACTGAATCCAGAGCTGTCATTTTCAGTCAGACTGACTGACCAGCAAGTTCCAGTGATTCTTCAAATTCCACTCCCCACAAGTTCAGGGTTACAGGCCTATGTGGCCCCACTATTTATGTGGGTTCTGGGGAATTTTGCTTCCCCAGGATGAGTCAGGCCCTCTCAGGCCTTCATACTTGTTGAGCATGTGCTCTTACCCAGTGAGCCATCTCCCTAGCCCTAACAATATGATTTTTAAAAGTCATATCCAACCTGGTTGTCATAAGACAAACATGGTCTGCCACAGTTACAAGAAGCAAACACCTCTTTTGCCTTTGTATTATGAAAATGTTCCCTCATACAGAGAGAGAGAATAGAAAAATGAAAATTCTTTGCCTTGACTTCCTTAACAGTTGATTTAATAGATGACAGAGATATATGGATGACTGTAGGTAGAGATACAGCTATAGGGCTGGACAGATGGCTTAGCAGTTAAGGAACTTGGCCTGCAAATCCTAAGGACTCATGTTCAACTCTCCAGGTCCCATATAAGCCAGACATACAAAGTGACACAATCACGCAAGGTTACATATGTGCACAAGGTGGCACATGCATCTAGAGTTCAATTACAGTGGCAAGAGGCCCTGATGCATCAATTCTCTCTCATGTTTATTGCTGCTGTATTCACAATAGCTAGGAAATGGAACCAACCTAGATGTCCCTCAACTGATGAGTAGATAATGAAGATGTGGCACATTTATACAATGGAGTTCTACTCATTGCTAAAGAAAAATGAAATTTGCAGAAAAAAAATGGATGGATGTGGAAAAAATTATACTTAGTGAGGTAACCCAGGCACAGAAAGTCAAATGTCACATGTTCTCTCTCATATGTGAATCCTAGCTACAAATGATTGGATTTCTATGTGAGTAGGAAGAAAGCTCAGTAGCAGAGGCCAGTAAGCTAGAAAGGTGATAGAAAGGGAGGGAGTGGAGACGTAATTGGAAGGTATTGTATATATGTAAGTAGAATAACAGATTAATAGGGTGAAAAGGCCAAATTGAGGTCAGGGGAAGAGACCGAGTAAAGGAAGGGTGGAGGGAGGGATAATCAAAATTTAAGAGGATATGAATAAGTCATATGGAAACCTATTTTTTTACAGTGGAACACTCATAAGTCATAGATTATTACTAGAAAATGTTCATTTCCAGGGATGGGATAACTTCCAGTGAGTTGTTGGTCAGGGAGGTCACTGATACCCCCAATACATTACAGGCCATTGCTGAGGCTCTTGGTTTCTTGGTTGGAGTATGCAAGAGTCAGACAAGGGAGAAGGGATATGCCTCCTCTTCCCTATAATTGTTGTCTGTCCCTTTTCATTTAGCACTGACTCCTCCCTACTTAAGTATCCATCTCTGGAACAAAGAAAGAAGAACCTCTGAGATGTGCCTAGAGACAAGAGTGGGCTGTTAGGTACATTTCTGGAGCACTATAACTGAGGCCCTGTGAGAACGAGTAATGTGTAAATATGTGTCAAGCTAGACAATGTAACACCATCCATGACAGTGCCAGACAGTGTAGTACTATTTATGATGGTGCCATGGCATGCATGATTGCATATGGTACTCCTCTCTGCTTGGTGTGGTAGGACTGAAACAAGAAGTGAGATGGAGCAGAATGGGGGGAGGGAAAATGCTCTGTATTTACTTGCTCGTTAAGACTCCCTTCTGTGCACAGCTGGAACTTGGGCACTAGATATTTCTGCATTGTCAATTGGCTCCTTGTTGGTTCTGTCCTAGGAGATTCTAGGAGAGAGTGGTAAAGTATTTGCTCCTTCCTGCAATGCCCACTGTGGCCCAGAAACAATGCCCTCCATGCTGTGGCTCAGCCTAATGCCATTCCACTGGAACAACATCATCACCTCCTTGCAGCAGTCCCAATTAGCCACGCAGTGCCTCTCCTCATAGGCTGGAGCCCATGTTCCAGGGCCCCTTCTCTGAATTCTGGAAGAGGCAGTTATTACCTTCTGAGATTAAAAAAATAGATGAGGGATTCTGGGCTCACCATCTCTGAAAATTCAGAGAAGGAACCCAGGAACATGGGCTCCAGCCTATGAGGAGAGGCACCGCTTGGCTGATTGGGACTTCTGTCAGGCTCCCAAGTAACCTACTACAGCTGTACCAAGAGTTTTGGTAGATATGCTGTGGAAAGCCACGCCAGCTCCTAGCCCTTGTGTGCAGCTACTGAAACACAAGGGTCTCCTTCCTTTAGCCCCAAGAGCCACCACAGGCTGCATCACCAGTCCAGGTGATCCCCAAGATGTCTCCTCACCCACAACCTCAGCAGGTCCCCTCCTGGTGTGAAGAGGCTCTTTGGCTCCCCAGGGAAAATGCCCTTGTCTCCCAGGACAATCTAATGACTCTCCCATCCCCATCACCTCTCACACTTCCCCTGTCGTATACCACGGAGTTCTGTGGCTTCTCAACTAGAAACAGCCCCTCTAACCAGGGTTTGTATTTCTCAGCAGTACTCTGCCTGCTCCCCTCCCAGTTCCTGCCTGTTGTGGCTCCCTCCCACCCCTTCTCAGTTAACAAGGATCCCAACCCCTACAGTCCTGTGCTCAACTGGTAGAGTCAACTTCAGTGGCCAACATCACTTGCAAACAGGAGACACCATACCATCAAGGCAACCAAGGCAGTAGCTTCATGGAGACAAACCCAATACACCTGGAGAGGACACCATCACCTCCTGTTGGGGGATACTGTGACAGAACTGGGGCTAGTAAGTCTGCACCCAGGGCCACACTCAGGAGACTGGGCCCAGCTCCTCACCCAGTGCAGGAGGCTGGCTCAGCCCTGATCCCTTGCACCTTAGCATTCTTCCCTACAAGATGCAAAGTCCATGCTATCCCAAGACCTTTGCCCGTGCCCTCCCCCCTGCCTGGAACACTCCCCATAGGCCTCCTCAGCAGGCTGTTCATCCATCAGGTCTCAGGCCAAACACATGTCCCTCCCCTCAGAAGCCCTAGCCTTGCCCATCCACTGGTGCAGGGTGAGGGATGGGCAGGAATCCACAATCTTCTCACTCATCGTGGACCCCCAGTCCCCGCCATGGTACCCAGCACATATGGGCTCTAAAAATACCAGGGGATGCATGTCAGGGTAAACTGAGCTGAGAGGTCTCTAGCTATTTCGCTGTATATCCCAGTGACAGTCCAGCACTCCAGGATGAGCCCCTACAGTGAGAAGAGAAGACGGGACAGTGGGCTAGAGCAGTGGAGAGATTTGCTGGATAAATCAAACGTCTTGGGTAGAGTGGGAGAGGTGGGGCCAGACATCTCTCCAGACCTAGTACAGCCCCTGTAGCCAGTGTCCTCCAAAGCTGGGGATAGCCTAGAGCAGGACTTTAGTTAGGATGGCCATGAGACCTAGAGAGCCACAGGCAAGCAGTAACCTGACCGTGGTTGCATGCTACACCCTGAGCAAAGCCCTGGCCTCCATACAGCTGCGGGAGTTGCTGTCAGGGATAAGACGCAGGTGTCTCCATGCACCTCCTTTCCAGCACGCAATGTGCCTCAGTGGGCACACCATTTGCTGGGAGAAAGATGCTTCAGAAAGCAGGATAGGAAAAAGCTGGCCCCTGCTCCCACATGGGTGAGTTAGGTTTGTTTTCCAAAGGGAGAGCTGTGTCCCTAGAGGTCTCCTGCAATCTGCCCCTGAGAGCTGAGATTTGCAGGGAGAATTAGAGAAGATCTGGACTCGGTGCCCAGCAGGAACCTAAGAGCTGCCTCAGAGCTCACACCCAAGTTGTATCTATCTGCTGGAAGTCACCTTCCCCCCCTCCACACACACTGCATGGGCTCCCTTCCTTTCTCGCCTTCCTGCACCTGACCCTTACTGTAGGTCTGTCATCACCATTACTGTGGCCAGCCTCTGGCCCTGACCCTGGCTCAGCACGCACTGCCTGCTTGTCCAGCCCACCCAATCCAAATGGGTCCTAATGTATTTGTGTGCCCCAGGCACGTGCCTGCACTCTCCAGGCCTCAGTTTCCCCAGTGGTGGGAAGAATAGGACTCTAGCTTTTACTTAACCATTCTTCTTGAAGAAGTTTCCCAACAGGCTAGCTCCAGCTGCATGGCTGGCCCTCGCTGGAGGGAGAGGGGTTGTGTGCAATCTTCTGAGTCTGCCTGGTGCCCATAGGACTCAGCCACAAATGGCTCAGCTTGATGGTCATTGTAGAAAACCTAGCCAGGTGTCATGGCACACTCTTTAATCCCAGCACTGGAGAGGCTGAGGTACGAGGATTGTTGTGAGTTCAAGGTCAGCCTGAGACTAATTCCAGGTCAGCCTGGGCTAGAGAAAGACCCTACCTCAAAAAAACAGAGAGCCCACAGGAAAGCCCAAGACCCAGCCTTGAGGAAGGAGTGAGCCTGGTCTTAGGGTCTCAGCGGCTGGTCAAGTGAAGAGGTCCGCCCAGGGGGGCAGAGTCCTCTAGGGACCATGTTCCGGAATTCTGCCCTGTGGGGCAGGGTGAGAGGTGAGGGGGTGGCGGGTCATGGTGGAAGGTCTTGACCCTGAGGTCTCGGAAAAGAGAGGGCTAGTGGGCAAGGCCTCCTGGGGCCACCAGGAGAGAGGGCAGCGGACCAAGGGCTGGACCCCAAGGCGAGGCTCGCTGGCTCCACCCCGCGGGACCTGGCTCTGCGCTCCCTCGTGCGGCCGCGAGGGGGCGGCGCGCGGCGCTGCTTGGACCCGCGGCGGGGCACCGGCGGCCCGAGCCCCAGGCGAGAGCGGGCAGAGGCGGCGGGCGGCGGGCAGCGCCCCGGTCCGCGGCGCCGCGGCTTTCAGCGCGCGCGGCGGGCGCTGCCCGTGGGCCGGTTCCTGGCTTTGGCAGCGGCGGGAGCCGGTGAGCGCTGGCACGGCGGGGCGGGACACCTGACGCCCGGGACGGGACGCGGGAGAGGCTGCCGGCGGCCGGGCACCACAAGGTCCGCACGGGCGGGGCGGGTAGGCGCGGCGAGATGGGCGGGGCGGGGCGGGGCGCAGGTGCGCGCGGGGGACAGTGCGCGCGGCCGCGGCGGGAAGGAGGGCGGACTGGGGCCCGCGCGCGAGGGCGGCCCGCGGCGGGAGCTGGATCGCGGAGCGGCTGCGCGACGCGGTGCTCCCGGGGCGGCGGGCCGGGGTCCCGGGGATGACAGGGCGTAGGACCCACGAAGGGCACACCCCTTTCCCGGCGGGAGACCGGTTCCCTCCGCCCGGTACCCCGCGCGAGGAGCGAGCGGCCCGGACCAAAGTCTCCACCCACGCGGGACCTCAGTGTTCCTGTCTATGAAATGGGGACAGTAAGGTTGACCTGCTTGTGAAGATCTTGTTGGAAAGGGCTTATTTATCTCAGGCCTGAATCGGATCTGACGACCGGCCCAGTGCCCAGGCCTTCAGGGCGGCGGAATCTGCTGGAGCTCTGGAGGTCTCTCGTAGTATCAAGCGACTCCGGTGTCTGTGTTTCCACGAGAAAGGGAAACCTGGAGGGTCGTTCGAGAGGGGTAGGCGCTCCACAGCCCGCTGCATGCCCATCAGGGAAAATGCTCTGGCAGCGTAGGTGGTGGGGTCCCCACCCCGCTACTTTCTGTCTCCTGAGGCTGTGCAGCAGGTGTGCGGCTGAGCCTCAGAGAAGGGTCTGGGAAAACCCACCTGCTGCTCATACTTCACAGTCCCGGACCTCAAGACCATGCCGTGACAAGGGTGAGGTTCCAGGTGCCAACCTCCTCCGTGCTTCAACCACCTTGCCAGATCGCCTGGGAAGGCCGTACAGCTTCCCCTCCCTTCTTCCCTTCCCCCCTCCCCCCCCGCTCTCTCGGCATTCATTGAGCACCTACTGTATACTGCCTGCTCCTGGCCCTGCCCCGGACTGTTGCTCCCCGCTGGGCTAGGGGCAAGCCTTACAGCTCACAGGATATTTCTAGGAAGTCAATAGAAAGCAGGGTGACAGATGGAGAGGAGGTGTGCGCAGAGCTTTGATCTGGTCATAACGGGCGTTCCTAAGCAGGGCCTGTGCCCTGACTCAAGGGTGGCGCCCAGAGCCAGTGTCTGGGGGACCTGCAGGCACGTGGTCGCTGAGGCAGATGCAAGTGATGGGTGGGAGGGTCTGGAGCCCACAGAGCCACTGAGATAGGCTGGCGTTTGGATGGTCTCCTGAAGATTTGCGATTTGAATACCGAAAGGAAGCCCCCATGGTGGCCGAAGAGGTCCGCGGGAGACAGAAAAGGGACAGGCTGTTGGAGCCGGCCAGGCAGAGAAAACAGCCTGGGGCAAGTGATCTAGAGGTGTAGAGATATTTTTAAGGAAGAGCCAAAAGGCTGTGCGTGGTGCTGTCCAACCCTGGGGCCACAGCCACCCAAAGGCATCAGTCCGGGCAGCACCTGGGCGGTGACGAGGGCGGCTCCTGAGAGGTGCAGTTTGCCGACAAGCGCTGTCCCACTCGCATCCAGCAGGGGCGCCAGCCTGGGGTTTGCGGAGACCCAATGAAATGCTGTTTTCCAGCTCTGCCCTGTGTCTACTCTAGAACCTTCTGATAGGTCCCTAGGAGTCTTCAGAGTTTTGTCGAATGTCATTTGTACTTGGACTCAAACCTAGAGTAAGCCGTTTCTCCAAACAGCCTTGGCTTCTTAACGTGGGAGGTAAGGGGCCTGCCTACAAACCAGAATCTGGTCTAGGTGTGCTTGTGTGCACACTGCCCGCACTGCCTGGACTTCGTCAGTGGCCTTCATCAAACTGTCTTTTTGAAAAAAACTTTATTTATTTGAACCTGTGGGGAGCACACCAGCGTCTCTTGCCACTGCAAATGAATGCCACATGCATTTGCCAGTTTTGTGCCTGGCTTTACGTGGCTACTGGGGAATGGAATCCAGCCAGCATATGCAAGCAAGCGCCTTTAAACCCATTAAGACATTTCCCCAGCCCCTGACTTTTTAAAAAATCTAGAAATCAGTATTTCCATCTCCTTTCTCTCAGTGAGAACCTGTCTGTTGTTTGTTTTGTGAGGTGCATCTTGAGAATAAATTGATGAGAGGATGTAAATATATATTTTTTTCAAGTATTTCCAAATCCCCTCTCAAAATATTGTGCGATTTTCCACTTATGTTACCAATACATGACATTGTCTTCCCTGCAGGCCTTGGTGATTTGAGAGTTGAGAAATGGTAATTAGTTTAGTATTTTTAGTTTACAAACATCCCTGTTGTCATAACTGAAATTCAGTGTCTTCTCATATGACTAAGCCAATTGACTATCTTTTCCTGTGAATTATATGTTCATATATTTTGCCCATTTTTATGTGATTTTAGGTCTTTATTTCCTTAGATTTAAAGGTTTAAAATACACACTAGAGAGATTACTGTTGTATCTTTGTTACCTTGAAAATATTTCTCAGTCTTTCTTTGTTTATGATGGGATTTGCCATCAAGAGCTTCCAATTTTATGTAGTTGATTTATTCATGCTTTTGTTACATCTAGATTTCGAATTATAATTAAAAAGACACTTTCCAACCCAAGTATAAAGGAATTCATCCATCTTTTCTAATACTTGTTTGTTGATGTTTGGTTTTATACATAGTATACAGATCCAAAAGTCTATTCCTGAATCCCAACACTATTTATTCAAAAGATCATCTTGTCTATAGTGATCTCAAATGTATCTTTATTATATGCTTGATAGACATCCCAAAGTATTAGGCTTGTTTATATCTGTCTCACAACTCTGTCTATTCATGTGGTGTGAAAAGTGTTAGTGTGTGTGTGTTAAAGGCAATAAAGGCTTTATTTAAGACCCTTGCACAGGGGGGGGGAGGCTTAAACCTAACTCTTCCTTTGTTGTGGTTTAGTATCTGGTAGGACTCATTCTTTCCAGTTTCATTTCAAGGATTTCCTGACTATTCCACAGTGCTGCTGGTGTTTGGAAGTAAGAAGTGAATCATCTTAAGCTCATAAGTTGACTTCAGGAAAATTGGCTTCTTTTGGAGTGTGTGTGTGTGTGTGTTGCAGTTACCTTAACATTGCTGTCAGAAAGCACCTGACCAAAAGCAGTTTATGGGAAAAAGGGTTTATTTTGGCTTACAAACTCAAGGGGAAGCTCCATGATGGCAAGGGAAAATGATGGCATGAACAGAGAGTGGATATCACCTCCTGGCCAACATTAGGTGGAAACAGCAGCAGCAAAATGTGCCAAACACTAGCAAGGGGAAACTGGCTATAATACCCATAAGCTTGCCCCCAACAACACACCTCCAACAAGGTTCTAATTCCCAAATTGCCATCAGCTGGGAGATCAAGCATTTAGAACATATAGGTTTATGGTAGACACCTGAATCAAACCACCACATTCTGCCCCCATAAACTGTAAATGTAAAATACAATGCATCCAGTCTAACTTTAAAAGTCCTCATAGTTTTTATCAATCCCAGTGATTTTCAAACATCTCTGTAGTCCAAGGTCTTGTAACTGAGCCATAATACTAAAAAAAGATTTTTTTAAGGCACAGAATAAACATTCACACTGCAAAACTTTGAATCTTAAATTTCTCAGTTCTGTATCTTCCACCAAGTACATCATTACTTTCAAATTCAACCTTGATCAAACTCTCTGGGCATGGGCAGCAGAACACAGCCAGCCCTTATGCTAGCCCAGTTCAAACAAAGTTCTCTGCAATCATTCCTTCCCTTTAGAAAGTTCATAAGCAAAGCCTCCAAACATGGTTCTGTCTGCACTTAGAATTTTCAAGCTCTCAACAGAATAGTCCATAAAAGTTTGTTTACAGCTCCTGAAGGTGTCTTTAGTTGCAAGTACCAAGTCCATGTCCATTCCTATAAAACAAAGTTCCAAAAGACCAAAATCTACATGGTCAGATTTGTCATCATGCAGCAATACCCCACTCTCTGTACCAAGCTCTGTTATAGTCAGCTCCACGCTGCTAGGATGAACCTCCAAACCAGATACAGTGTATGGAAGGAATGACATTTATTTCAGGCTTACAGATCTGGGGAAGTTTCATAATGGCAGATGAAGCTGTTCCCCTCTCACAGATCCACACAAAGAGGCAAACCACCCCCAGCACCACCAGCAAGCACACTCTGGGCACCCCAGGCGGAGCTCCAGCACTCTGCATGCCTTAGGCTGGAATTCAGACCTGCCTCTGTGACTCCACTCTCCCCCAGCAGGAGTCTGCCTGCTAGGAGCAGAATCTGCAAACTCAATTTTAATAACGACTGAGTCTATTAGGGGACGTAGATTTAAACTACTTTAGGCGTCATTGTCCATTCAGGCTGCTGTAACAGTGGCTTGAAACAACAGAAATTAATTTCTGATTATTCTGAAAACTGGGAAGTCCAGGACAAGGCACCAGAAGATGATGGTCTGGGAGGCCCTTTTGTCATTACAGACAGCTACTCTGGGACTCTGGGGTCTTTTTAATAAAAACACTAATCTCACCCATGAGGGCTCCACTCCTGTGATCTCATCACCTTACAGAGGCCCCATTCCAAGTATAGTTACTTTGTGGTTTAAGTTTCAACACAGGAATTTTGGGGGTTGAAGACACACATTCAGTCTATAGCACAAAAAAATTCAAGTCAGGTTTTGGTGTTGTTTTTCTCTTTGTAAACTGATTTGTGAGGAAGAGTTATATTGGCTATCTATAGGTGTTATTTTCTGTGGTCTGTTAATTCAGAAATATCTACACTTGAGTTAGGAACAACAGATAACTCAAGCTAGTGTTGGGGATTTGAGGACAGAAGTAATTTTCTGCCTTTGAGAATGCCTTCTGCTGATTCACAGTATTCTTTGCTTTGTGTTATGTTGTGTTGTGTGTTGTGGGCTCAGTCCTGGCTAACACCAGCAGAAGCGCAGCTTGAACAGGTACAGATTCCTGAGCCAGAGCAATTATGAAATAAAATAATGTACACATGAGGCTTTAATTTAGATGAGCACTATACATTGAGCTATTGCCCTAGCCCTCTCCCCCCTTTAAATTTTCTTTTTTAAATTTTGAGCCAGGGTCACTTAAACTCACCCTATAGGCCAGGCAATCTTTAAAGTTGTGATCCTCCCACCTCAGTCTCCCAAGTATCTGAGATTGCAAGTCAGTGCCACCAAGCCTGTGTATGCAGGCTCTTTCCTTCTTATCTTTTGGGAGGTAGGAGCCATTAAGTCTCCTGGTTTACAATTTACTTTGCCTCTATAGGTTCTCAATGTCCATGTTCACTTCTTCTGATCAACTTGGTACCCAAACTCCAAGGGCTGTGCATCTGAACCACATGCTGGTCCCTTGGAAGCAGAGACTTCCTATAACAGCCACTTTAAGCCAAAGACATTTCTGTCTGTTCTCAATTCCCTAGCAGAACAGTGGTCTATCTCCCTAGTGTCTGACCTGTTCTCAGTACTTCCCACAGGGGTGGTATTTTCTTCTGGGGGAATTTTCTCTTAGCTCTTCCCCAACTGTGCCCCCACTTCCAATACCAGCATGAACTCTGGAGCCCCACCTAAAGATGAGGGTTTTCTTCTTTACACCACTTAGTGGTAGGCAACAGCCCTGTGTCTTACTTTGGTTGTGTATGTGGGCATGGGCAGTTATATTTGCTCTCTTGGTTGTTCAGCCATGGTTATCATAGAAGGGTTTGGATTTAGATGGATATTGCACATGGGCACCTGAGATGTCTCCAATCTTGTTATTTCAAGCTTCATAAAAAGTAGTGTACTCTTTGGCTATAGTCACTTTTTTTTAAATATTTTGTGTATTTTTATTTATTTATTTGAGAGTGACAGAGAGAGAAAGAGGCAGTTAGAGAGACAGAGAGAGAGAATGGGTGCACCAGGGCTCCAGCCACTGCAAACGAACTCCAGACGCGTGAGCCCCCTTGTGCATCTGGCTAATGTGGGACCTGGGGAACTGAGCCTTGAATGGGGTCCTTAGGCTTCACAGGCAAGCGCTTAACCGCTAAGCCATCTCTCCAGCCCTAGTCACTTTTTTTAAAAGCCTAAACTATTAAGAGTGTTAGCAGGGGGACTGGAGAGATGGCTTAGCAGTTAAGCGCTTGCCTGTGAAGCCTAAGCTCAGTTCCCTAGGACCCACGTTAGCCAGATGCACGAGGGGCACACATGTCTGGAGTTCGTTTGCAGTGGCTAGAGGCCCTGGCATGCCCATTCTCTCTCTCTATCTGCCTCTTTCTCTCTCTCTGCCACTCTCAAATAAATAAATTAAAATACACAAAAAATTATAAGAATGTTAGCAGGGTGCCTATAATCCCAGGACTTCAGAGGCTGAGGTTATAGAATTCCTGTGAGTTTGAAGCCAGCCTAGGTTATAGTAGTAAGTTCCAGGTCAGTTTGGGGTAGAGTGAGACCCTGCCTCAAAAAATGGGGGGCTGGAGAAATGGTTTAGCAGTTAATGTTAAGGCCTGCAAAGCCTAAGGACCTAGGTTTGATTCCCTGGTACCAATGTAAGCCAGATGCACAAGATAGCACATGAATCTGGAGTTCATTTGCAGTGGCTGGAGGCCCTGATGTGCCCATTCTCTCTCCCCCTCCCCCTGCCTGTTTCCTGTTTTCTCTCTCTCTCCCTCCCTCCCTCCCTCTCTCCCTCTCTCCCTCCCTCTCTCTCTCCCTCTCCCTCCCTCCCTCTCTCTCTCTCTCTCTCTCTCTTTCTCTCTCTCTCTCTCTCTCTCAAATAAATAAATAAAATATTTTTGTAAAAAAATGCCTGGGAAGATAACTCAATGGTTAAAGACACTTGCATACAAAACCTATAGGTCTGGGCTTAATTCTCCAATATCCATACATAGCCAGACACACAAAGTAGGTTTTGTGTCTGGAGTTCTTTGTAGTGGTTAAGAGCCTCTGATGTACTCATATTCTCTTCTATCTTTCTGTCTCTCAAATAAATAAAAATTATTTTTAAAAGAGAGAAAACAAAGAAGGTAAAGAAAAGGAACTTTGCATTTAAGATTGTTACTGGAATAAATATGGGCTCTCTGCCCTTGAAAGCCAGTATGCAGGAGACAAGAGTTGTAGGGTGGAATCAGTTGCATGATGGAGAGACTCTTTGCTCCAAGCTTCCTGTGGAGGTTCTCAGTGTTGCAAAAGGCTTATATAGGGAGGAAGGAGGAAGGCTCTGTTCTGAAGGGGGCCTTTTTCATCCAAAGCAGATTCTCTTTTTTTCTTCTTCATGGGAACGTTAGCTTCTGTAGCTCTTTGTGTTACTTGATATATACTACCAAAGACTAAAGAGGACCATTACAAAAGTCTTCAGATGTTCTAGGTTCTAAATTTAAAGAAAGATAATATTGGCATCTTAACCATTTAGGTAGGGCTTCTCTTTAGAGTGCAGAATGTCAGGCAAAATGAAGGGTATAAACTTTGCAGAAGGTTAGGGATGGGTGGGAGGACAAAGTGAGTGATTTTACTGAGGATTCTCAGGCACCTTCCCGTCCATCTGGATCCACTGTCTGAGGGACCTGCTACTCTGAGAAGCCCCATGGATTTCAGTTTCTCTTCTATCCCCACATCAGGAATCCCTCCTATCCAGCAGCTGTTAACTAATCTACAGAGTGTGTGATTGTAAGCATGAGTATTCCTAAGTGTGTAAAGTGCTCTCCCTTATCACTGTTAGAGTGAGACATTTGGGAAAGATGTCATGGTCTAGGACTAAGGAGGGTTAGCAAGACATTGAATGTAGGGCTAGGCGCAGAGAAAGTAACCTGGTCCTGCCATTGTCGGTGTCAAGGGAGCCCACCAACCCCAAGCCTTCCAGCAGCACACTGACTCCTTTTAAGCCATTCTGACTGTTAACACACCAGTGTCACTCAGAAATGTTTATGGTAAAATGTTGCTTTGAAATACAGAATGCTTCACTGAGTGTCTCCTACATACCATACAAAGTGTGCCAAGTCTTTTATGAATACTGTCTTATGAGAACAGACATGGGAAGAGTAGAAAACAATAAATAATATAGAAAAAAAAACTCTTTGAGAAAAGGTTAATAAAGCTTATCAACTCCTAGCAAGATTGACTATAGTTGGGGAGGGGAAAGAAACATAAGTTACAAAGTCAGGAAAAGAACTAGAGATGGTGTAGCAGTTAAGACATTTGCCTGCAAAGCCTAAGGATCCAGGTTCGATTCTCCAGATCCTACATAAACCAGATACACGTGGTGGCACATGCATCTGGAGTTCATTTTCAGTGGCTAAGGCCCAGGTGTGCCCATTTTATGTCTGTCTGTCTCTGTCTCTCTTGTCTCTAATAAATAAATAAAAATAAAATATTTTTAAAGTACCCTCACAACTTGTTAATTTAAAAATTTTGCAGATAGTGGGAACTCAGGGAGGGGGTGGGCACAGATGACTTGTGATGCTTACTGTGTAAACATCTTGGGGCTGAAGAGATGGCTCAGTGATTAAATAACTTATTTGCAAAGCCTGCTGGGCCAGATTTGATTCCCCAGTACCCATGTAAAAGCCAGATATACACAGTGACACATGTGTCTGGAGTTTGCAGAGATAGGAGGCCCCAATGCACCCATAAACATGTGTGTGCTCTCTCCTGCTTTCTCTCTCCCTCTCATAAATAAAATAACAAAACAAAATTTTAAAAATTAAGAAACAAAAACCATAAGTGTCTGGAGGCCCCACCTACCTGATAGTTGCCATGTTTCTTGACCTCCACATGCTACAGGTGATCACTGCATGCAGGAAATGTCACAAAAAATAGGTTGAAAATCTCTTATCCACAATCCTTGAGACCACAAGTGTTTCTGGTTTTGGATCTTGGAATACTGATACAGCATCTTGATGATGGGACCCAAGTCTACACAGAAACTTTACTTAGTTTCATATTCACTTTATACACATAGCCTGAAAGTGATTTTGTATAGCATTTTAACTGTGCTGCATTTTGTATGTTTATGAAGTGTGCATGCATGTGTGTATGCATGTTCTGGTGGGGGGGACACACATGTATGTGCAAGTGCAAATGCACATGTGTGGGCTTGGGTATGGAGGCCAGAGGTTGGCAGCAGGTATCTTCCTCAATTGTTCTCTCACTCTTTTTTTTTTTTTTTTCGAGGTAGGGTTTCACTCTAGTCCAGGCTGACCTGGAATTCACTCTGTATTCTCAGAGTGGCCTCGAACTCATGGACATCCTCCTACCTCTGCCTCCAGAGTGCTGGGATTAAAGGCATGCGCTATCACACCTGGCCAGTTGTTCTCTGTTGATACAGGCTCTCTCACTGAGCCTGGAGCTTACTGATTCAAGTAGACTAATAAGCCACGGAGGCCTTCCCGGCTCTGCCTCTCCAGACCTAGGGTTACAGGCCCACACTGCTGTGCTCAGCTTGTATATGGGTGCTGGAGATTCAAACGCAGGTCCTTATGCTGTGCAGCAAGCACTTTGCCAACTTCATTATGTGTTTACTTATTGCTGTAGCTTGTGGAAGACAAGATTTATTCTGGCTTATAGCTTCAGAGGACACATTCTTTCATGATGAGAAAGGCAGGGTGTTCACACGGCAGCACCAAGTGACAAGCGCAGCTACTCAGCTCCACTTCTTTTTACTCAGCCAGGATCCAGACCACAGAATAGTGCTGCCCTTATCTAGTGCTACCATTATCTAAAAATCCCTCACAGGCATGCCCAGAAATTGATTTCCATGGTGATTTTAAATCCTGTCAAGTTGACAACCAGAGATGAGTCCCCACGCTAACTGCCATGTCCCCAGCTCAGTGCACTGCCTTTTGTGAGGTAGGGTCCCACCGTGGCCCCGGCTGACCTGGAATGCACTCTGTAGTCTTAGGCTGGCCTCAATCTCATAGCAGTCCTCCTACCTCTGCTTCCAGGGTGCTTGGATTAAAGGCAAGCACCACCATGTCTGGCAGTTGTGGGTTTTTTTTCTTTTGGTCTGGTTTTGTTGTTGTTATTTGGTTTGGTTTGGTTTGATTGTTTAAGGCACTGCATTTTTAACTGCCACCATCACCAGTAGTCATGTGTGGAACTTGGTTTTTGTTGATGCTCAAGAAGTTTTGGATTGTGTAGCATTTCAGATTTCAGACTTTTGGATTACAGGTGCTCAGTCTGTAATAAGATATGGAGAAGCAGCCCATATCCTGTTCCCATGCTCCTCTCTCTGTCTGGTCTCACCTTGGAGGCCACCAATTAATGAACCCAGGCTTCTGTGCAGCAGCCCTGGGTGTGGGCTCAAGGTGTTCCCAAGCGCGTGTATGTGTGAAGGCTGAAGTAGGGGGGGGGGGTTAAGGAGGATGTTGAGGGAATGTGATATGTCAGCTGCTCTCTAATGCCCAATAAGCCAAATGTGGGTGTCTGGGGAAAGAGGAGGAATGAGCAAAGAAAGGTCAAAGCCCCAGCATGGGGGATTCTAGCTTTTCACTGCTCACTCTGCATCAGGCCCTGGACCACTCCTGTTACCATCCTGTACACAAAGTGAAGGTGGGGTTTTGTGAGGTGTGGTATACAGGGGACATCTAGGCCTATTTCCTCCCTTTAGCATTTAGATTTTCTTTTTTTTTTATCTTTTTTAATTTAATTTTTATTAGCATTTTCCATGATTATAAAAAATATCCCATGGTAATTCCCTCCCTCCCCCACACAGATTTTCATTTTTAAATTGACATACAATATTTGTACTTATTTATAGGGTACAGTATTATTATTCCATACATATATACTGATCAAATATTAGATGATCATTTTTATCTCCTCAAATATCATCACTTCTTTTTTAGATATAACAAATTTATTTTGTAAAAATAATACATTATTTATTTATTTTTAAATTAATTAATTTTTTATTAACAACTTCCATGATTGTAAACAATATCCTATGGTAATGCCCTTCCTCCCCACACTTTCCCCTTTGAAACTCTACTCTCCATCATATCCCCTACCTCTCTCAATCAGTTTCTCTTTTATTTTGATGTCATAATCTTTTCCTCCTATTATGATGGTCTTCTGTAGATAGTGGGAGGCACTGTGGAGTCATGGAGATCCAGGCCATTTTGAGACTGGAGGAGCATGTTGTAAGGAGTCCTACCCTTCCTTTGGCTCTTACATTCTTTCCACCACCTCTTCCACAATGGACCCTGAATCTTGGAAGGTGTAGTAACACTTCTTTATATTGATAACCTTCATATTCTTCCCCACTGGCTACTGAGAGGCATATAGTAATTGTTGCAGGCTTAGTTTTTACTGTGCCAAGAACATTAGAAGTCCTTCCCCACTACCCTGCTATGTCTTGGTACCCATTTTCTACCCTCTTCCCTAACCAGAGGCAGGTCACAGTGCATACTCAGCTCCCTGACCACTCTGCATCCTCAGAGGTCCATCGCATTCCATAATTCCTACAGGGAGTTGCAATCACCAGTGAAAATGGCTTTAATGTCCCACATCTTCAATGTTTGGTGGTAGCACCCATCAGTCACCCCGTGAAGTAGAAGTGGTTGTGTCCTGACCACATCAAGTTCTTTCCCCAGCTTAGCACGCACACCTGACCATGGGGCTGTTAAGAATGAAAAATGGCACACTTGGTGGTTTTTGTGAACATACTCAAGGTGGATTGTGGAAGAGGCTTGAAGAGGCTTAAAGATGCTGAGATGACAGAGTGTGACAGCTGCTCCCAGGATGTGAATTTCAGGCCCCAGTGGCCTGTGGTTTGAAAACAGATGTTTCTGCATGAGCACAGCCAAATTGCATTAGCACTTTGGATGATGAAAAGGACTTTAAGTGACTGCGTGTTGAAGTTCTGAAATGTTTACTGGAAAAATGTCCTTCTATTTTGCAAACAGCAAGTATAAAGGAGAAGGAACAAATTGGGCTATTGTGCTGTGACCACTTCTGTGTGCAAAGTGGTTGGCAGATGCACATTTCATCTAATGAATGAGATGGGCACTGCTGCCACTCACACAGTGAGTAGAGATGGGGAACCAGGCATGCCCTCCTGCTACCAGCTTTTCCCTAGCTCAAACACAGGGGAGTGCCCAGCAGGCCTGGTCCCCAAAGCAAAAGGTTGCACAGCATGAAGGTCAGCAAAGACTTTCAGGGAGACAATCACAGACCTTCCTCACCCATTCTGCCCTTCCAGCCTTTTCTTATGAAAATTTTTGAAATCATGCAAAGAATATGCCTTGCAAGCATGAAGACCTGAGACCCACTCCCAGAATGCACATTTCAACAAAAAAGCTGCATGTGTAGAGTGTACTCACAATCCCAGCACTGGGAAGACAGAGACAGGTGGATCTCTGGGGTTCATTGACCATCTGGTCTAGATTAATTGGCAAGTTTCAGGCCAGGAAGAGACCCTGTCTCAAAAGATGGATGGAGCCTGAGCAACACCTACAGATGTCCTCTGGCCTCCACATGAACTCATGCATATGTGTGTGCACATGCATACATGTACACACAGAATGCTTCCCCCACAAAACCTTAGCAATCATGTAGTAGTTCATAATCAGATGCCCCATTACTTCACAAATGTCTTTTCTACAGTTGTTTTGTTTAAATCAGGAATATTTCAAGTTCTATGTGTTACTGTTTATTTTCATTTTTCTTAAGGCGCCTTTATTCCACTGATTTTTAAGAGAATTGGGAACATTAATTCTGCAGATTATCCCCTGTTCTAGATTTGACTATTTGTATTCTTAGGGTGTCATTTAACTTGTCTATGGCCCACACTTCCCCAAGCAATAGTTGGATCTGTAGAGACACTGCCCAGTGTCCAGTAGTAATATCATGTGGACTCCATGAATAACTTGATATTTTCTAGTAACTACATTATAAAAGGAAAAATTGAGCTGTAGAGATGGGTCCATGCATAAAGGCATTTGCCTACAAAGCCTGATGGCCCAGGTTTTAATTCCCAGTTCCCATGTAAAGCCAGATGCACAAAGTGGCACATATGTCTGAAGATTTTTTGTATTGGCACGAGGCCCTGGCATGCCATAATCACTCTCTCTGTTTTTCTACCTCTCCCTCCCTCTCAAATAAATAAAAGATATCTTTAAATAAAAGGAAAATAACAGTAATACTACTTTATTTAATACAATATACTTCAAAAATATTTTTCCAACACATAACCAACATAAAATTTACTAAGAATTTATGCTAAGTTCTTTTCTAAACATAGTATGAAAAATCAGATGTGTTTTTCCGTTTATTATTTTCAGACTGTGATTAACCATGAGTAATTAAAACTATAGAAAGCAAAGTCACATGTAAGAAATGACTGCTGGGTCTCAGGTTCCTGTGTGTATCAAGAGCTTCTTCCTTCTCATTGCTGAGCAGTATTTCCATTGTATGGGTGCACCACAATTTCGTTGTTGTGCTGCCTCCTGTCCCGGGAGGCTGGGCTTAGCTCCGTGCTAGAACACTTGCTAGCAGGCGAAGGACAGCACTGGGGGGAGAAAAGCCCTGCTCCATGGTGCACGCGTCAGTCCTTGAGCCTGACAGGCAGCTCTGAATGTGATAAGATCTTTGGTCATATGGTATGTTGTATGGCACATGACTTTCCAGGAGGTAAGGACACTAGGCAATTGGCTTTAAATTAACACAAAGGGAGACTGACTGAATTGGGAAAATCCTCAAGGCCCTTCCTGTAGCCCCGGACATTCCCTTTGGGGCTTTAAAGAGGCAAATTGTCATGTCACATGGGTGGGAATGGCTTCTTAGAACCGAAGGCCTTGAGCTTACACCATCAGGACATGAATTCTACCAATGGTCAGTATGCTGGGAAGAGATGTGACAGCAGCCCTGTCTGGTTTACTTTCTGTGGCTGTAAGAGAATGCCCAACAGTAGAAAACTTATAAATAAAAGAGGTTTACTTCAACTCGTGGCCCTGGACATGGAAGTTCAAGATGGAGTGCTGTGATATATTTGGGTAACGGTGAGACCCGCAAGCTACACCTACTCATGGCAGAAAGCAGGATTGCTGAGCAAAACGGGTGTGTGTGGAGGAGGCAAAACCCACAAGGGACACTTACTTTAGGACAACCTGTCATCATGACAACTACACCAGCCCATGAGAGTGAGAATTTACTCCCATGAGAAAGGCATTAGTCCTACCTAATGACTTAGCCTGCTCTTAAAGGCCCTCTACCATCTCTCAAGGCTGTTATACCAGGGACCAAGTTTTAACATGAGTTTTGAAAGAAGTAGCCATATCTAAAATACAGTTCCAGGGCTGAGGAGATAATTGGGTCATTAAGTGCCTGCCACATAGCATGAGGACCTGAGTTCAGATCCCCAGTTCCCATGTCAAAATGGACAGGTATGGTGGCACCTGCTGTAATCCCAGCACTGGGGAAGCAGAGACAGGGGATCCTTGGGGCTTGATGACTACGTAGTAGAGCCAAATTGGTGGGCTCCGAGTTTAGTGAGAGAACTAGCTCAAAAAGTAAGGTGGCAACTGATGGAGGAAGACACCTAACATTAACATCTGGCCCTCAAATGCATATGCACACATGTATGTATGTTCCTGTGTGTACACATGCGTATCCACACACAAACAACATGTATATGCACATACACACATGCAAAAAAACCATACACACTCATGATTTCAGCCTTATGAGTACATGAACAGAGAAGTGAGAAACAAATTTATTTTGCTTTAAATCATATTTGTTTTCATTTGTTACATAGCAATAATAAACTAATCCTTGTAGCCATTGCAGCTGCTGATGGGCATTTGGTTTGGGACTATAAGAAATAAAGTTGTTATGAACATGCTAGTGTTCATGTGTATGTGATTTTATTTTTCTCCAGTAAATGCCTACAATTAAAATGGCTTGGCTATATGGTAAATTCACTTTTAAGGTTTTTATTTTTTTAATTTTAATTTAATTAATTTATTTGAGAGTGACAGACAGAGAAGGAGACAGAGAGAGAGAGAGAGAGAATGGGTGCACCAGGGCCTCCAACCACTGCAAACAAACTCCAGATGCATGCACCACCATGTGCATCTGGCTTAAGTGGGTATTGGGGAATTGAGCCTCAAGCCAGGGTCCTTAGGTTTCACAGGCAAGCACTTAACTGCTAAGCCATATCTCCAGCCCCACTTTTAAGTTTTTTTCTACATTCTTTTTTTTTGTCATCTTGTATTATTAGATATGGACATATTTTTTATGTAAACATCACATGTTGATACCATCCTTTCCCTCCTCTTTGCCCCTTTTATGAAGAGGCCTTCCTCCTTGGGGATGCAGGTCAGCCCCATGGGGATTGTGGGTCATGTATTATGGGGGTAGCAGTCACTTATTGGGGAGAGGCAATGTCTCTGTGCAAAATGTCCCAACTTGTGGTTCTAACAATCTTTCCACCCCCTCTTCTGCAAAATTCCCTGAGCCATACCGGGAGCATTTTAAGTCTATTTCAGTGATGGGCTCTTTGGAGCATCTAGATGTCTGGTTTGGTAGGTGTTGAGTGTCCTCAGTATCTTTCTCCATCACCCTTGTGCTGATATCAGCTTAACTAAGAGAGCAGCATTCTTGCTTATTTTCCCCAATTCTTCTGTGGTTTCAGCTGGGGCTGGGGTGGAGTGTGCTGGGTCATTTATCTCCTCAAGTCCAGCTCCCATCTGAAAAAGAGAAGCATATTCTCCAATGGCAGCACCAGTTAAATGGGATAACCATTATTAATGTAGAGAGAAAATACAAGGATTTAGACACTTTCATAGTGTAAGGTTAGTGGGAGCTTGGCAATGGAAAGCAGAATCATTATCTGGATATGATTCTGACTTGTTTCCCAGTTCCAGATATGGTTTCCTTTCCACTGAGCAGATCTGTTAGCCAATCCAAGAGCAGTTGGTTGCCCACCATGGCTGTGTGACACTGTTGCACTTGTGTGAGCATATCATATCAGGTTGTTTGCTTCTGAGTCCCTTAGACTTTGAGTTGCTTGGATAGATATTGGCCACTATCCCCTGGTAGCTCATGTAGCACCTTCCAGCACTAGATGGGCTAATTAATGGAGAACTGGCTCTCTTCTGGATTCCAATCAGGTCGCTCCATGGTCTGTGCTGACAGTGATTGCTGTCTTCAGCAGTAGGGTCTTAACCATTAACCTCTCGTGGATGATCAAGTGATCTGACAGAAGTCTGTCTTGTTTGTTTTGGGAGATCTAGTAGGTTTCTATGATCAACAGCTCATTGTGGATGTAGGCTACATCCTGGTACAGGGAATTAGAGGCCAGTGCCAAGGGAAAAGAAAAAATTAAAAAAAGAGAAAAAAGAGAAACAGGAGAGATTTGAGGTTAGGTTTCATCTCACTCTCTCTCTCCAGGTCCCTTTGATTCAGATGCTCCCTCTAAGGTTTGCTTCAGGATTCCACCTTTTAGTCTGACTTCCAGGATATAGGATTGTATGGTACCAGTTCGATTTGGGTTCAGATTTTGTGTCCCCTCCACCATTCCCCTTCCCCCAAGCCCTACCCTCCCATTTGTCCAAGCCTCAAGATGCTATTCAGTTATGTCAGCAACTTAGGCTGATTCAGGTTAGGAATAGCCAATGAGTGAGATCATGTGACGATTGTGTTTCTGTGATTGTGTGAGTTCACTTAAAATGATCTTTTAAGTTTTTTAAGGAACTGCAAAATGGTTTTCCAAAGACATGGGTCATGATACATTCCCTCTAGCAGCATTAGAACATTTCAGTTGTGCCGCATCTGTGCTACCTTTGACATGGTTAATCTGTTAAATTTCCACCTTCCTTACAGGCATATAGTATGTCTTAAAGTGGCTTCACTTCTCATTTCCCTAATGGCTAATGGCATTGAGATTTTTTCTTGTGCAGCCACTTGTAAGTCCTCTTTGATGAAGTGTCTGCTCAAAAATTTTCACATTTTTTTCCTAGTTTTCTGAGTTATTTTTTTATGTAGTCTGGATTCAAGTTCTTCCCTCCTGCTATGCATCAAGTCACTTTATTCTCTTTACAGCGCACACCTCCACAGGCAGAAATGCTTCATTCTGAGGACACTGATTTTATCAAGTTTTTTCTTTTTCTTTTTTATTTAAAATAGAGAGAGAGAAAGAGGCGGGTGGGGGGAGCATGGGTGCAATCGGGCCTCCAGCTGCTACAAATGAACTCCAGAAACATGCACTACCTTTGTGTATCTGGCTTATGTGGGTCCTTTGGCATTTCAGGCAAATTCCTTAGCTGCTAAGCCATCTCTCCAGCCCAAGGTTTTTCTTTCCCTCTTTCTTTCTTTCCTTTCTTTCTTTTTGGTTTTTCAAGGTAGGGTCTCACTCTAGCTCAGGCTGACCTAGAATTCACTATATAATCTCAGGCTGGCCTCAAACTCACAGTGATCCTCCTACCTCTGCCTCCAAAGTGCTGTGATTAAAGGCATGTTTTTTTTTTTTTCTTTTTTATCATGTTTTGGCCTGTAGGAAATTTTTACCAAATCTATGTTATAAAGATTTTCTCCCTACATTTTATTCTACAAAGTTTATTGTTACTGATTTTGCTGTTGCTACCTGTGATCATTTTTTAGTTAGTTTTTGTGTTTGGTGGGAAAAGAAGATCATTTACTTTCTGTGTCAGGTAAACAATTGTCCCAACTTTGTTGAAATTGACATCTTTCTCCACTGAACAGCTTTTGCATCTTCTTCACAAGTCAGTTATCATGCATTTGTACCTCTTTTCCTGGCCCTTTAGTATTCATTTGGTTTCTTTACCTTGATGTTAACATCCCGCTATCATGATGACTGTAAGTGCTCTAACTTTGATCTATATTTCAAAGTAATTTTGGATATTCTAGTTCCTTTGAATTTTGAAATATACTTTACAAACAATTTATCAACTTCCAAGATTCATAGCACAATATAGGAGAATTGACACCTTAATAACATTGAGTTTCTGATCCAGAAGTGGATATTTATTTAGGTATTTAATTTATCTCATCAGTGCTTTGCAGATTTCTGTATACAGCCCTTTCTCAGTTTAGTCTGAGTTAATACTCAGTTTCCAAATATCTGAGAAATTTTCTAGATATATTTGTTAATGATATGAATTTAATGCTTTTTTATGCAAGACAGTGAGAGAGAAATGATGCTGCAGGGCCTCCAGCCACTGTAATTAAACTGCAGACACATGCACCACCTTATATGCATGTGTGACCTTATACACTTGTGTCACCTTGTGAGTCTGGCTTATGTGGAACCTGAAGAGTCAAACATGGGTCCTTAGGCTTTGCAGACAAGTGCCTTAAAAGCTTAGCCATCTCTCTAGCCCCTAATTTAATACTTTTGTGACCAAGCACATTTTCTATGACTTAAATCCTTTTAAGTTTACCAAGACTTGTTCTGTGGCCTAACATATGTCTGATTGTATGCCCCAGTGATCCTCCTATCTCTGCCCCCTTCAGCACTGAAGTCACAGGAATCATGGCCACGTCTGGCATTTTTGGGGGGGTGGGGTGGGTTCAAGGTAGGGTTTTACTCTTAACTTAGGCTGACCTGGAATTCACTATGCATTCTCAGGCTGGCCTCAAACTCATAGTGATCCTATCTCTGCTTCCCGAGAGCTGGGATTAAAGGTGTGTGCCACCACACCCAGCTTATGCCTGGTTTTTTGTACATGGATGCTGAGGATTGAACTCATGTCCTTGTGCTTGCATAGCAAGCATTCTTATCCACTGAGCCATATCCCCAGCCCTGTGTGTTTAATTTTCATTTAGGGATTCATAGTCAGTATTATGTGATTCCTGCTTTCTTATCTGATCTGGAAATCCTCATCTTTAATTGGATCGTTTGGACCATTTACATTTAGTGTCATTAATAATGGTGTTAGGGTTAAATCAACCATCTTGTTGTAGGTTTTAATTGTTTCATTAGTTCTTTGGTCTTTCTGTCTGGTTCATCTGGCTTTTTGGATTAATTAGGTATTTTGCCATTCTGATTTATCTTTTGTTGGAATACTGTTTTCCTTGATTGAGTTGTCTTCATGCTTAGATGACATAATACACATTATGCTACTCTTCTGTTGCTGCCCAAAATATCAAAGCTCTTTTTAAAATGTAAAACATGCACTTACTATTTGAGTTACCAGAGTTAAATGTTCAGAGACAGATTTTGTAAGTCTTTTGAGGGTCTTGTCAGTCTGGGGCTGGGAACCCATCAGAGATTTAGGGTCCCCTTCCAGGATAATGTGGCTGATAACAGAATTAATTTCTTTTTGTTTATTTATTTATTTATTTATTTGCCAGCAGAGAGAGAGAGACAGAGAGAGAAAGAATGGACACACCAGAGCCACTGAAAACAAACTCCAGATGTACATGTCACTTGTGCATCTTGCTTTACGTGTGGGCTAGAGAATCAAACCCTGACCATTAGATTTTGCAGGCAAACACCTTAACTGCTGAGACATCTTTCCAGCCCAGAATTCATTTCTTTGCAGCAGCTGATTCCTGATGGCTTACTTCTTCAAGATGGGGGGTCTGTTGTCTAGATCTTCTTTCAAAGAGTTTATCTTGTCAGGTCTCTTCAGTGAGAATAATCTCCCTCTTGATTAACTCAAAGTTAGCTGATTAAGGACTTTAATTAAATTTGCCAAACTCCCTTCATCTTTGCCAAAGAATATAACTTAATCACAGGAATGACATCCATCTTATTCACAGGTCCTGCCAGCTCTCAAGGAGAGGGAATTATACATAGCATGTCCACCAGGCAGTATGGGAATTTGAAGCCATCTTAGAATCCTTCCCCCTGCAACATCATTAACTTACCACAGCTGACTTTCAAATGATATTATGTGATTACACATATGGTGTGAAACCTTGTGCCAGTATACGTCCATCCTCTTCTGTCAGCCTTTGTCTTTACAGGTTTCCTAGGACTATCTTAATTTATTTTCTCACAGTGCTGGAAGTAAGAAATCCAAAATCAATATTACAGAAGAGTTCTGGTCCTTCTGACACCAATGGGAGAGTTCTTTCCTGCCTCTCCTTTGCTTCTTGTGGTTTGCAGAAATCTTTGTGTTCTCCAGCCTTAAACTGCATGACTGTGACCTCTGCCTTCATTGTCACAGAAGGTTGTCCCCATGTGCAGGTGTCTTCAAGTAGACCTTTTCTCATAAACCATCAGCCATATTGGTCTAGAGTCCACTCCACTATGGTATGGTCTTATCTTTTTTGTTATTGTTTTGTGTGTGTGTGCGTGTGCATGTGTGTTATGGTATGATGTGGTGCCCCACATGCTTGCCTGTGGCAGAGGTACTCATCTACAGTGGTCAGAATGGAGCATTGGGTATCCTGCTTGTGGCCTTGTCTTTCTTTAAATTTTTGCTTATTTGTGTGCAGATTTGGGATCTGGGGGGAGGGGAGTGAAGGAGAGTTTCAGAGCCTCTTGCCATTGCAAATCAACTTCATATGCATGAGCACTTTGTACATCTGGCTTTATGTGGGTTATGGGTAATCAAAACTGGGCCATTATGTTTTGTAAGCAAGTGTCTTTCACAACTGAGCCACCTCTCCAGGCCCTGTAGCCTTATCTTAGTAAAATATATCTATGGTGACCCTATTTCCAAATAAGACCATATTTTGAGATAATCATTTCAGAGGGGACACAATCCAACTGTAACAATACTATTATTATCATACACTATATACTATGTATCTATAAGACCCACACTAAATTATTATTTTCACTTGAAACAGTGAATTGTATTTCAATGATACAGGCTGATTATCCAAAAAATTTGAGATGCCAAAGAGTTTCAGATTTCAGGTTCTTTTCATATTTTGGACTACTTATATTTACATAATGAGTTATCTTGAGGATAGGGCCCAAGCATAAACATGAAATTCATTCAGTTTCGTAAGCAACTTCTGCATATATCCTGAAAGTAATGCTAAACCATGTTAGTAATTGTATGTATGAAACAAAGTTTCAGGGTGGCAAATTTTCTACTTATGACATTATGTTAACACAAAAAAATTCAGATTTTGGTGCACTTCAGATTTTTGGATTACTGACATGTGAGATATATGTTAATTAAAAAAAAAACATTTCTAGGGCTGGGGAGATGGCTTAGCGGTTAAGGCACTTGCCTGCAAAGCCAAAGGACCTAGGTTTGATTCCCCAGGACCCATATAAGCCAGATGTACAAGGTGGCACATGCATCTGCAGTTTGTTTACAGCAGCTAGAGGCCCTGGTGCTCACATTCTCTCCCTCCCTCTCTCTCTCTCTTCCTCTTCCTCTCTCTCTCTCTCTCTCCTTCTCTCTCTCTCTCTCTCTCTCCCTCTCTCTCTCTCTCTAATAAATAATATATATAATTAAAATTTTTTTTAAAAAAAACACTTCTAGTCATCCTAATTGCTATATGTGACGCAGCAGGTGGACGTATCTCTAGCAGCTTACTTCCATACCAGCTGCAATAGCAGGAGCAGAGTGAGCAGGTCCCAGTGTCCGTCCCAGCAGAGACCCGTGAGAATGGGCATGCAAACCTTCCTTTCTTCTTTCTCCTGCCATTGGTGCCCATCCTCACCAAGGCATGTGTTGAGAGCATGACAATTCATGTGAGCAGCTGTGGTTTTCAGTGTGGCCTTTCTCTTCATGTTTCCTCATAAGTAAGATTGAGCACTCAGTGGAAGGGACCCCAGTGGGTTCCTAGGCAGCTGGGCAGGTTCCGTTCTACAGAGAAGTTGCTGCTCCCCTGAGTATGTTGGCAGCAGAACTTACCTGGCTGCACCCTTCCAATCCATGTATTTTCACAATATAGGTTATGCTTCAGCAAAAACTTAATGCAAACAACCGAAGCTGAATCAAGGACCTAGAAGCATCAAGGATATGGCTTTGCTTGTCCCAATGGCAGATTGACCAGTGGCCTGTCTGGGACAGGGACTTAGCTCCCTGAGCCTCTAGGCAAAGGTCTGAGACTCAGGAACAAGGACATCTTGTGTCAATCTGTCCCTGCAAACCACTAATGTGGGCACATGCCAGTCTGACTGAAAGCTGTAAAGCAGGTGCATGTGGTGCCTTACCATGCAAACTGTGAAGTGGGATATATATGCCAGTCTGACTGAAAACTATAAAGTGGGGTACACATACCAGTCTGACTGCAAAATGTAAAATGAGGTCCATGTGCAGTCTGACTGTGCAAACTGTAAAGTGCAGTGCACGTGCCAATTTGTCTCCTGCCTGCTTTGGGTCTTGAATCACACCCCAAATGGCAGCCATGGTGGGGTGCTGGCTTGAGGCCACTGTATATCACAAGGCAGCAGCTGGCGACCCTTCATGCCAACTCCTGCTTTGACAAATGACTTGGAATCAATCATCCTTGCTCTTCCTCAGATTCCAGTGTGCCCTGAATGCTCTGCTCTGTTGTTACCTCTGCACACTAATAAGTGGCTGGAGGGAGAGAAAACCACATCTGCTGCCTTTTAGAGTAATTGGCTGGCTGGCTTCCCTCAGAGCTGCACATGTGCTTGGTGCAAGCAGGCTGCCTCCTCCTGGTGACCCTGACCTGCTCCTGCCTCACCAGCAATGCAGTCATTCTCTCTCTTTCTCCCACATCTTTCCTTTCATTTATTTTTTCTGAACTAAGAGCCTCTTTCTGCTTTTCTGTTCATTAAAATGATACAATCTCATGGTAGGGGGAAGTTGGAAATGCAGAAAGGATTAAGGAGAAAACGAAAACTTCTTACTTGGTGCATCCAGATGAACAAGTCCCCCCTGCCCCCCCCCACCCCCACCCTGTGATTTGCCGAACGCTGGACGCTTTCTGGAGTATGTGAAGATGCAAAATTTTTTGTTGCAAAGATTCTACTTCACATAGCTTGTTTTGTTCTGCTGTGCTCACTGGTCAGCTCAGACATTCGGCCCAGACCCTGCAATTCCTTCCACAGCTATGATGTACCCAAACTAGGAGCAGTTTGCTTATCCTGCATTGTGACTGAACTAATCTCATTCTCCTACTCAGTGGTGCAGAAACCTTCTTGCTCTTGGTGGCTGCCATACTGATTATCTCATTTGTTCTGAATTAGATCATTAGGGCAATTGCTGGGTTCTGGGTTAGAGGTCTTCTGCCTTTGTGCCATCCTCCAGAGTTGCTTTGGGGGGTCCCCCAAGCCTGGGGTCATCATACCCCTTGTTTCTCTGTATCCTCAAGCTTCTCTCCACTCTGCATCCCTGGCCCACTGTCCACTCTTCCATTCTGGACCTTTCAGTTCTTTGCTTCTAAGACCTGTACCCTTTTCTGGGCCCTTTTCCTCCTGCTGTTTTGCCTCCCTGAACCCTTCCAACCTCTTTCCTGTACAGTATCCCTATTTGGAGTTTGCATATGAAATGTCCCCCCGTAAACACTCATGTGTTGAAGACTTGGTTCTCAGCTAGTGGATCTAATGGTTGGGTTGATTGGATGATGAAGGTGCTAATTTCATCAATAGATAAATTCTTGTGTTCATACTGAAAGTGCTATTAGGGATGAGGCCTGGTTGGAGGAAGTGGATCAGTGGGGGTGATAAGTCTTTGAATAGTATATCTTGCCCTGGCTTCTTCCAAGCATGAGGTGTGCATGTGCATCTGTGTGCATACGTACATGCATGTCTATGCTTTAAGTAAGGCATGTCTGCTCAAAGGGGTCCCTCTAAAGTTCCTGTTGAAATTTGATTGCCAGCGCAACAGTCCTGGGAGATGGGAAGACTTGTAGGGAGCTCTCAGGCCCTAAGAGCTCTCCTCTCACAGAAGGGTAACGCCGCTCTAGCAGACCTGAACTGCCTGCCCAGGATTAGACTTGTTGCCACAGAAATAAGTAGTTATCACATAAGATTGCCTCTGATGATTTGTCTTTCACATATGTGCCCCCTGTCCTGAGAGGCAGCAGCATCCTTACTTCCAGAAACATGAACCAACAGAAACTTCTTGTTTCTCTTTTAATTAGCCATAGGGCCTCAGGCATAAAATGATAGCAACAGAAAATAGATTAAGACAACTTCCTACAGTCTATAGCTGACTCCATGTAGGCCTCATTGGCTGGTAGTAGTACTTTTCAGAAATATGCCAGTCCTTAGAACTGGGATGCTAGGATTTTCTCCTTTTCAAGTGCAGAAACTCAACTTAAACATACTTAAGTACAAAAAGACAATCTCTTTGCTTTATAAATACATTTCTTATTAAAAAAAAAAGTCTGGGTGTGGTGGTGCACACCTTTAATCCTAGCACTCGGGAGGCAGAGGCAGGAGGATTGCTGTGAGTTTGAGGCCACCCTGAGACTCCATAGTGAATTCCAGGTCACCCTGGGCTAGAGTGAGACAAAAAAAAAAAAAAAAAAAAGCCTGGTGTGGACTCCAGTCATGGCTAAATCCAAGGCATGGTCTCAGCCCCTCTGACTCTTGACTTTGCTTTCTCCATGCTGGCTCCTTTCACAAGAAAGCACAGCAGTTTCACTCTTGCTTGTCATTCCATTTCCCTGAGCATCAAAGAAGGCTCTGTTCTAACAGTTCTAATAAACACCCCAAGAACAAGTCTGGTGGCCCATCCTGGTTACATCTTGACCACAATCTGTCCCAAAGACTGAAGGGACAGAAAACACTGAGAAGTCAAGCCTGGACTTCATGCTTGTCCCAAACCATTACTGAGTCAGACACTGGGTCTGTGTATCTTCTGCCATGGGCAGGCGAGAAAGGACAAGTGGGTTCTGTTGTCAAGAGGAAGGACAGATGCTGAGCAGGAGGAGGCCATGGTGTCTGTGACCTTGGGCAGCTCTTGCTGGCCAAGCCTTGGCATGAGACCTAGAGGCATGCCATTCTGTCTGTGGCACACAGGGCTTGCCCCACACCAGCTTCACTCTGCCCATGCCCTCTGCAATCTGGTTGGGGTTCGCTATTGTCCAGGGACCTTCACTGCAGCTACTGAGCTTAGAGGAGGCTGAAGGTGGAGGTAACTGCCAGTTTCCTTGGGGAGGGCTGTGGAAGAGCGAAGCAGAGCTCTCAGTTAATTCAGTTTGAATAGTAAGTGACCAAGGAAAGGCTGCAAGGAGCAAGGATGGAGCAGGGCTGCTGGGCCAGGAATCTGGTATGAAGGGGGCCCTGGATGCATCCTTTCCTGGCGAGGACACTCCTGGAAGTAGCTCTGGTTGTTAGCCTGCCCTTTTATCTCCCTCTGAGGGGCTCACCTCCAGATCTTGTCCCACACATGCTGGTCCCCACCTTGCCTGCAACTTCATCCTTTAAGAAGCAGGTTGGCTAAGACACAGCAGAAATATGAGGGTAGACTTAATGGTGGCCCATACCTTTAATCCCAGCACTCGGGAGGCAGAGGTAGGAGGATCGCCAAGAGTTCAAGGCTACCCTGAGACTCCATAGTGAATTCCAGGTCAGCCTGAGCTACGATGAGACCCTACCTCAGAAAACCAAAAAGAAAAAAAAAAAAAAAAGAGGCTAGACTTTGGAACCGGTGGAAGGCAGAATGCACGTAGGCAGGACTACGTCCTGCACCGTGGTGACAGCCGGCACCACCACAGCGGCAAGGCTTCCGTATTCTCACTGAACGTTTTTCGAAGGAAAGCCGGGGCCCCAGAAAGCCAGGGCCCCTGTCACACATACAGCTGGGCCCTCAGTCACTCCATGCAACAGCCTTTTCTTTTTGCCTCCCTTCCTGGCAGGGCAGAGAGGGTGTGATAGATGATGATGCCTCTGCTGACCAGAGGCCCCATGCTGAGCCCAGAGCTGCAGAGAAGTGGTTGGAAGTCATTATTCTGATGACAGGATTGATGGATCCTGGTAAAGTCATGACTTTGCAAGATTAAAGTGAGCACTTAGCGTGGCTGGATCAAGTACCCTCTAGGGGCCTCTCTTTCTGCCAGAAGTGGGAAGGGCTGCCTTGGCCTCAGCCTCTGTCTTTGCCTCCAGTGCCTACCTGCTGCTTGGGAAACTGCCTATAGAGATGAAAGTCATTCTGATAATAGAGCCTAAGACAGGAAGGTCCAAAATCTGCTTCACCCAACAATTTTTTACCCTCTACCCACAGTGGGATTGGGCTGAGGACCAAGTACAATGATGCAACATTTATCACTATCTTCACTCATTATTAGGTATTTGTTTTAATGCATTTTAAAAAGCTCAGCATTAGCACCTTATGCTCATGAGCTCACAGATATCACAGGGAAGATAAATGCTAATTTTAAAATATAATTGATGGAAGCTGTGCAAGTAAGAGACCAACACCAGGAGTACTCAGCCTGAGGGATCCCAAGGGAGTCTGGAATGGCTCCTTTAGACAGCTAGTGCTAAAATGGAGGGCAATGGCCTGAAGGTCCTGAACCCAAAGCCAGGCTCTTGGCAGGGCCTGAGGGATGGGACTGCATAGGAAGATGTAAGGGAACCCCAAATGCAAATCTAAGGCTCCTTCTCTGACAGAAGTATTAGGTAGGACTGAGCCTCAGAGACACCAAGACTTCCCAGTAGTTGCCCCTCAACCAAGTCAAAAACAGATACCCTTCCCTCAGGAGAGCCCCAGCCTGTCCTTAGAAGGCAATCAAAACCCAATATTAGACAGCCGGGCGTGGTGGTGCACGCCTTTAATCCCAGCACTCAGGAGGCAGAGGTAGGAGGATCGCCATGAGTTCGAGGCCACCCTGAGACTCCATAGTGAATTCCAGGTCAGCCTGGGCTAGAGTGAGACCCTGCCTTGAAAAAACAAAACAAAACAAAAAAAAAAAAAAAAAAAAAACAGTATTAGTCCAGGTCTGCAGGAGAGGACAGGACAGTCCTGTCACCCATGTTCCAGCTGTGAGTGCAACACAGGTCAGATCCTGCCCAAGCCTCAGTTTCTCCTGTAAAATGCCAATAACAACAAACATGTTACATAGAGACTTGTGAAGTTTTTTCAGAGAAATAACACATATTTAAGATGATGGCTGTATTGTTTATGCTCATCTGAGGAACATATGCATGAAAACATCACATTGTGAGGCTGGGGAGGCAGCTTAGTTGGTAAAGTGCTTGTTATACAAGCATGAGGAACTGAGTTTGGATCTACAACACACACATAAAAGCCACTTGTGCCAATAATCTCAGTGCTGGGCACCTGGTGACAGAGAGATCCCTGGAACTTCTTGACTAGCTAGTCTAGCAAAATCAGTGAGCTCCAGGTTCAGTGAGAGACACTGTCTCAAAAAATAAAGTGGAAGCCTGGCGTGGTGGTAGCACACGCCTTTAATCCCAGCACCCAGAAGGCAGAGGTAGAATCACTGTGAGTTCAAGGCTACATAATGAATTCTAGGTCAGCCTGGACTAGAGTGAGACCCTACCTCAAAAAAACCCCCCAAAAAGGTGGAGAGGAACACACCTGATATCAAATTGTTTCCAAAATGTACCCACATGCACATGTATCCACATGTATACACACCTAAACATCACACACATGTACCAACACACACATGCAGCCACATGTACATGCACCCAAACATCACACATGTACCCACACAGACATGCAGCCATATGTACACACACCCAAACATCACACATGTGTACCCACACACTTGTGCATCCACACATACATGCTCCTAAATATCACACACATAAATACCACACATATGCATCTACATGTACACACACTCAAACATCGTACACGTGTACCCACAGACACATGCATCCACATGTACATGCACCCAAGCATCACATATGTGTTCCCACACACACATGCACCTACACATACACACATGCAAATGTACACCTACATACATATGCACTCATACATACACACACCCAAATGTCACACATGTGTACCCACAATCACATGCATCCACACATACATGCACTCAAACAGCACACACATAAATGCACACAAAACTATCACGTTTTACCCCATTAACATGTACAATTATTTTGGTTTTTTTCTTTTTTAATATATTTTATTTATTTGACAGAGAGAAAGAGGCAGAGAGAATGGGCATGTCAGGGCCTCCAGCCACTGCATGAACTCCAGAAGCATGCACCCCCTTGTGCATCTGGCTTATGTGGGTCCTGGAGAGTTGAACCAAGATCCTTTGGCTTTGCAGGCAAATGCCTTAACCACTAATCCATCTCTCCAGCCCCATGTACAATTATTTTATATGAATCAAAAATAACATAATAAAGCACAAAGAAATAGAAAACTTGAATTAACAAAATGTAAAACTTACAGCATAAAAACTGTAAGTTGGGGCTGGAGAGATGGCTTAGCAATTAAGGCATTTGCCTGCAAAGCCTAAATACCCAGGTTTGATTCCCCAGTACCCATGTCTGCCAGATACTCAAGGTGGTACATGTGTCTGGAGTTCATCTGTAGTGGCTAGAGGCCCTGGCATGCCCATTCTCTCTATCTGCCTTTCTCTCTCTCTCTAACATATAAAATAAAATATTTTTAAAATCTTATTTTTATTACTTTGCAGCAAGTTGGAAGGAAAGCAATTGGTGGTTATGCCTTTGTGCACACACTGTCTGGGTGACTGGTTTGGATAATGGCCCTACTGTCCCCAGAAACTATAGTCTAGGAAAGGGATTGAACCCAAAATTCCATGTTCAGGGACACACACACACACACACAAACAAGCATCTCAGCTTTTCTGACAAGGGCCTTTTCAATATGTACTCAACATTTCTGAGGGAAGGCCAAGCAAACAGCATGCTTCTTTGTTTTATTATAACACCAATGACTTCATCTTCTTTGTTCTTCCCAGAAAAGATGGTGATGAACTGTTAAAGTTCAGCTGAGAGCCGCCTCTTCTTGCGAAAATGAGAAATATTCAAGCAGCATCTTGCTTTTCAGAGTTATTTTCAGATATGTTCATGTCCTGTTTGGTGTCTTAGTGTTTTTCAAGCCCAAACCATATGGTCAATGCTCCAGTCAATGTTTCACTTGTTTCCGCTGGCTCTGAGAACACCACAGCAACATGCCCTGTATCCTTCAGAGGGTGGGACTTATCAAGCTCCCCACAATAGCATAGAAGAACTATATTTCCACAACTTTATGAGACCATTATATGTGTCTGGGCTCCCCACATCTATGTACCCAAGTCACATCACCATTAATGAAAACCTATACAGGTTTTTTTTTAAACTCATTCCCCCAAATTTCTGAATTTAGGGGAGAAATGAAAATTATTTTGATTTTTACTTCATTGTCACTTTTTTCTGTACCCTTGGCAAACATCTCTAGCTGGAAGACCATGGCCCAAGAGAGCGATGCCATGTGCCGCTTCTTCCTAAACAGCTGGGTCAGTGTGAGCATCTGCTTTTCAGTATGCCCTAAGGTACCAGAACCCCTACCTCAGTGGCCCTTCTTGACCCAAACTTCAAACAGCCACAGGGGATTTAATCAAGATGCAGTATAGCAGCCATGAGCAGGTGACAGAGACAATGAGCCAATGGAATCCTCAGTATATAGGCAGACCACTCAACTGTGGCCAGCAGACATTAGCAATGTGGCCAAATCCTCTGAACTTTCCATGGAAAACATATGCACTGACTTTCAAGGAACTCCCCTCCCTGTTGAGTGAATGAGACCAGCAAGTTCAGTTGAAAAAAAAGGCAGCATGTAACCCAAACAACATACTCAGGCTACAGCATGTCAACTTCAGGTAACTTACCTGGAGGGACCATCATCAGCAGGCACTTGGCAGATTCCCACCAGCATGAGTTCAGAGGACAGAAAGGTAACTGAATGATACTTACCTGTGAGGAAGCAGGCGGGGGATGGGGAGGGCGAGGGGGCCAGCCAGTGGGCTGCAGGTCCTGGCAGATAGCAAAGATGTACAGAGGGCTATGCAAGGGGTACAGGAGCCCAGGAAAGGAACTATGGCCACCAAGATGAGAACTGGGATAAGATTCCCAGAGAAAACATGACATGAGTTGAACCTGAAGGGCCTCTGACAGGCAGAATGGCAAAAAAGAGCAGCCCAAGGACAGGGAATAGCCTGTACAAAGGCTGGAAGGTAGATGTGTAGCAGGAGGCCAGAAGTGAATGCTATGGGCAGGAGCAAGGGCCAGAAGTGGAACGGTCACTGAACCTGGGTATGGGAAGGTATGGACTCCAGATCAGGTGGAGTCACAGGCAGGGATTCTAGAGAAAAGTACAGTATGACTTTTTGCTGGCTGAAAGGCCCTGGCAGATGGTGGCATTATCATGGCTAAGTTTCGTGGCTTTGTCGGAGGGCATAAAGAGAGTCAGTAAGCAGATTCTGACTGGGAAACATGTTGCTATGGACTTAGTGTCTTAACTGCAAGGGACCCCTGCTCCCCCCCACACACACCCCATCTCCTTGGCTACGGAGCCCTGGACCCCTGCTCCCCCTACACACACCCCATCTTCTTAGCCACTTAATGACCCCGGGACATAGCTATACTCAGCCAGATCCTAAAATCTGTGCTCAGGAGAGAAGCTGAGTCCCACCAGTAGCAATGGAGGGACAGGAAGCTCAGGGCTGGAGAGCTTCCCAAACATGGCACCTAAGAGATAGAGAAGCAGGCTGGGGTGACCAGCCAGCTGAGCATGGGGATTGGGACCTGAGTTCTTGGGGCATGCTTGTGGTATTTGGTGACCACTCTTCTCCACTATGTCTCTCTGTGACCCACTGGCCCACTTTGGTCAACCTTTGGGTGACATGGGTAAGACAAAATGATACCAATGGAACCCTGGTCCTTAAGTCCACTTTAAAGGTGGGAAAACAGAGGCTCAGAAGGTGGAAGGGCCAATCAGTAGGAAGACCCCTGGGACAGCACACACTCTTCTGCTACCCCATGAAGCAGTCCCCCAACCATTGTTTCCTAAGACCATTCTTTAATATTTTATTTATTTATTTATTTGCAAGTAGAGAAAGAAGAGGGACAGAGAGAGAATGGGTGCACCAGGGCCTCCGGCTGCTGCAAACAAACTCCAGATGCGTACGCCACCTTGTGTATCTGGCTTTTTGTGGGTACTAGGGAATTAAACCGGGTTGTTAGGCTTTACATACAAGCATCTTAACCACTGAACCATCTCTTGAGCCCCTAAGACCATTCTTAGAAACAATTCCCACAGCCTTCAGGAAGGCACAAAGTGTTTATTTTTGCCAAATGCTCTTGTTCCAAAAGTGGCTGAGGTGTTTGTCAGGAGGTGTGGGTGACTCATGCAGACACTTGGAAATGGAGCTGACTATTTTTGCCCCAGACTCTGGGGAAGGAGCCAGCAGCACCCCAAGGATTGCCTATCTCAGAAACACAGGTAGTCAGGATGGCTCAGCTCTCTGCAGCATAGACCAGGCCACTGGCCCAGGCACTAGCAGCAGGTGGCAGTTCAGTGAAGGTCTCAGGTGGGAGAGGCATTCCAGGGACAAGTATGTCCCTAGACTAACATAGGCTCTGAAGGTGCTGGGGCACTTGTCAGCCGCAGGGCCTCTGGTCCTCTCCTGGGTTTTGTTGGAGTCAAAGGCCACAAGGAGGGAAGACAGTGGTCCTTGTTGACATGTCTGCCAGTCCTCAGGGTCCAAACATGAAGCTACTTCTCTGGCCACCCCATACTCTGCCATTCCCAGTGTGAGTGGGCTCACACTGCACATGTGTCTCAAGTTCTTCCACATCCCCCAAGTCTTTTGCTGCTGTGAGCTGGACATTCCATGCTCTTGCAACCCAGAACTCTCAATCCCACAGGGTGGTTCTCAGCATCCTGTACTCCACTAGGGGTCCTGCTTCCCTGGGTGTGGGGGACTCACTTGGGGTTGGAGGAAGGCCATCATATCTAGGTTGGAGGACCATGGCCTTGTCTTGCAGTGGACTCCATGTCCTGGAATACCTTCTGTCCTGGGCTGTCTCCCTACCCTCTGGGGTTTAGGGACCCTACTTTGGAACAGTTCCACAGCATTCTTCCTGTATAGTTCCAGACAGCTCAGGACAGGAGTCCCTACGGAGGATTGCTGGCTCTCCAAATTTCAGTGCCTGTATAGAGGAGATGAAAGGCAATGGGGCTGAGAGCAGCGACCCCGGTGGGGAGGGAGGGAACTTTCACAGGCCTTCATGCTCTTGATTTTGCCCTAAGGGAAGAGAGGGGTAGAGGAGGAATGTATCCATATGTGCTGGCTTTGTCTGCAGCACAGAGCAGTACTTGGGGCATGGTGAGAAGATGACTAGGTGGACAGAGGAGACCGAGGTCTGAGGGCCCCAGTGGAAGATGCCACTGGAGGGCTGGCTGTGGGCAGAGACACCCACTACAGCTTTGGGGACCAAAAGAGCCTTCAGAAGATGTGATGGGAGAAGAAACTAGCCTATCTGACTTAGGAGGGTCACAGTTGGGATCAGGTAGCTGTTCCTGGACAAAGGTGACCAAGACTGTAAAAGAACAGTGCCCCTTAGCTGGAATGGTGATAGTTTGAAGGAAACTTTCATCCCTGGGTGCTTATCACTTCACAAGCCTCAGTGGCAAATGTTACTTTTGCACAGTCTGATATTCATTCTCCATGATAAATAAAGTGCTTGTTTTTGCCTCACTGACCAGGCTGCTCCTAGCTTTCACAGCTGCTCCCCAGCTGGCCAACCTTGCAGAGCAACCAGGTCATCACTGTCACCCTCGGCCACTGGCCAGGCACATGCTGAGCTTTCTCTTTGCTGTCCTGACACCCAGCCTCCTCCATCTGCTACTGCCTCCATCACCTGCAGTGGCACTGTTTGTCATTCATCGGTCAAGCATTCACTGAGTCCTCCTCTGGGAGCAGGGGAGCAGCCGTGAACAGGAAGATGCAAGGCCTGGAGCCCATAGCCTCATGCAGAGGACACATGACTTCAGAGCCAGATAAATACTGCCAGTAAGATGAAATGAAGTCCAGGGTGGAGAGCACTGAGCAGCAAGTCCATGTGAACCAGCAGTCAGGCAAGACCTCTCAAGGAAGACCCTGGAAGGGTGTTTCCAATAGGAGCATAGCAAAGCAGGGACCGTGCATTTCATCCCTAACTCTGAGGATTGCAAGACTTTATCCTACACATATGAAAGAAGGAAGCAAGGAAAGAATATGAGGTCACATCAGTTAGATTTGGTAGGGGTGAGCCCTCTGGACCAGGTGAAGAGCCAGGCGGAACAGGTTGTGGTAACTGTGATGCTGAGCAAGTCAGCTCTGTTCAGAACTGGCAGAGGTAAAAATATCTCTAAGTGTTCAAGGCCAACTCGAGACTACATAATGAATTCCAGGTCAGTCTGGGCTAGAGTGAGACCCTATAAGAAAGAAAGAAAGAAAGAAAGAAAGAAAGAAAGAAAGAAAGAAAGAAGGAAGGAAGGAAGGAAGGAAGGAAGGAAGGAAGGAAGGAAGGAAGGAAGGAAGGAAGGAAGGAAGGAAAGAAAGAGGGAGGGAGGGAGGGAGGGAGGGAGGGAGGGAGGGAGGAGGGAGGGAGGGAAGGAGGGAAGGAAAGAAAGAAAGAAAGAAAGAAAGAAAGAAAGAAAGAAAGAAAGAAAGAAAGAAAGAAAGAGGTAAGTAAGTAAGAAAGAAAGAGAGAGAGAGAATAGGGAAGAAAGGGAAGGGAAGGGGAGGGGAGGGGAGGGAAAGGAAAGGAAAGGAAGGGGGAAAGAAAAAGAACAAATCCCAGCTCGCAGGGGCGTAAGATGGAGAATTAATTAAGAAAAGACTAGAAATTATTGACATGAAAATCAGAGCGATGTTATAAAACAGAGAAACCAAAAGCTGGTTGTTTGGGAATATCAATCAAATTGACAAACCTTGGAAGGAAGGAAAGAAGGAGGGAGGAAGAAAAGAAGGGAAGGAGGGAGGTACAGACAGAGATCTGGAATATCACTAGAGACCTATAAATATGAAAAGAGCATTTTTTAAAAAATTTTTTGTTTATTTTTATTTATTTATTTGAGAGTGACAGAGAGAGAGAAAGAGGCAGAGAGAGAGAGAGAGAGAGAGAGAGAGAGAGAGAATGGGCACACCAGAGTTTCCAGCCACTGCAAACGAACTCCAGACACGTGCACCCCCTTGTGCATCTGGCTAACGTGGGTCCTGGGGAACCGAGCCTCGAACCGGGGTCCTTAGGCTTCACAGGCAAGTGCTTAACTGCTAAGCCATCTCTCCAGCCCGAAAAGAGCATATTTTTAATGAAAGGAATCACATAGTTAGATGACTGAAAAAATACCAAGCCCTTGTAAACAGCTATGTACAAAAACTCACCTATAAGGATATGGGTAACTTGAATAGTCCCACAACTGTTAAAACTCACCTACATTGAGATGGATAACCTGAACAGTCCCACAACTGTTAAAGACACTGAATTAATAATGTAAAACCCTAGGAGAAAATTCTCTAGGCCAAGCCTGGATGACTTTATTGGTAAGTTTTACCAATAACTTAATGAAGAAATAACACAAATTCTATGCTAACTCTACCAGAAAATAATTGAGAACATGTCTCGTGATTTATTGTGAGCATGGGAGAGGCCAGCTTTTCCCTCTCTGGAGAGTTTCTCATTTGCCAATCTGCTTGTAAGTCTTGGTGCTCTCCAGTTGCACAGATTGCTTTAAAGCCAGACCTGAAGCTCCTAGAAAGAACTGCTTCTGGAAGTATGGAAATAACAAGGTCTGTCCATAGGAGCTGAGGGCCATCTGGACCCTAACTTAGCTCAGTACTCCCCTCACTGCCAAATCTATCACCAACCTCCTGAGGATAAGACCAGGTACATTCTTGGCCTGGGAAAGCACAGCCCCTTGACCCACACCTAGCAGAGACCTCAACATCTGCACAGCATCCCTTCAGAAACCAGAGGCTAGGAAGGAGCCCTTTTCAGGACCCCAACTAGAATGAGACATTTCACAGCTGTCGTTTTTGCCTGGGAGGGAGAAAAGGGGAACTCCAGGGTTTGTAGGTGACTACACAAGATGCTTTTACTCCTCATAGTAGCTGATATGAGTTGGCATGGTCAAGGCCCATATTTCAGGGGAAGTGGTTTCCTCTACCCCAACCCCAAATTTCCTCTGCAAGGTAGAGGAAGGGTGGGCTATGGCCTGGGATTGCTTCCTCAGCTAAATCCAGCAGCCCCTGCTCATAGGAATCCTCAGCACTGAAAACTAAGCCAAATTTGGGCTTCCTGAATAATCAGGTGGTTCTCCCTCACCTCCTAGTCCCTGAGCCATGATAAATATTTAGACTCTGTCTGTTATTCACTCAGCCTTTACCCACTCCGTCTCACAGGGATTGGAGTTGGGCCTGGACTCAGGAGCCTAGGGATCCAGTAAAGTCCACTAGTCACCTGCTGTTAACCTTGTCTGTCACATTACCTGTTAGGACCCAGATTTGCTGCTCTGTGGATTGAGCAGCCAGCTAGTAAAAGGGCTGTCATCCTCTCAAGGATTAACCCATTTGACCCATGATGCAGAAAGCTTCTTCTTTGAGCTGAAACTGTTGGAGGACAGAACCTGTCTGGGAGAGATGAAGCAGGTACTTTACCCTAGATCCTTAGAAACAGCCCTGCATTCAGCTCTCTATTCCCCAGAGGCACAAGGTTGGCCCCTGTTTTGAAAGAAGTGGCAGAAGCAATTCCAGAAATGTGGCTGTTTCACCAGTGCTCTGAACCAGCTGCCCAGAAAGCAGACCTGTCCTGGGCCTTGAGAAATAGCTGTGAGTTAAGGCCTTTTCTAGGAGATTTCAAGGACCCTGCAAAGAAAAAAGGGAAACTGAATGGAAACTGATGCAAGGCTGTGTAGAGGCCAGGATTCTCAGCTCTTTCTATGCTGGAAGGAGGCCAAAAGGCCCAAGTACTTCCAGAACACATGTAGAGACAGAATCTGATTGGTGGTATATGGTGGGGGTGGTAGTGGTGGTGTGTGTATCTGTCTGCCTGTCCTCTACTCCTCCCCCAAAGATGAAGTGTTGAGGTTTAAAACAGGAGGATGAGGAAACCACCCTAGGAAGGCTATCACCTGTCACTAGAGCTTACCTTGCCCTGAAGGAGAAATGGAATATAAGATTCTTATTCTCCCCTATATCCAAAGTTTCAGCTGGTACATGGCGACAACAAAAGGAAGTGAAAGGTGATCACCTGAAAAGTAGTGATGAGAAATCACAATTAATTGTAGACCTGATTAGCCTTTGTGAGCTCCAAGACCATTAGAATAAATGAGATATAAAAATTCATGTACAGAACCCAGTAGCAATAGCAAGGTAAAGCTATTTGGGCAAAGGTACCAGGAAATATGGCAGAGTAGGACATACTGGAATTCCTTATCCTCTGGACAGTGACTGCCCTGGAAGGAGCCATTTGATATAACTCTGGAGTACACTTGAAGACTAAGACCTCAAATGGAAGACTTAGACATGTAATCATGGTTAAGTCAATTTTGGCTGTTAACATGGTAGTCTGAATGAAATGCCCCCCATAGCTTCTCAACACTTGGTCTTCAGCTGGTGGCAGTTTGGGAGGTGGAGCCTTACTGGCGGAAGTGTGTTACTGGGCCTGACCCTTGGAGGTTTATTAGTTCATTCCTGCTGGGTATTAGCCAGATAGCTCACTCACACTACTTCCACCCAGATATGTAAGAAGCCCTGCTCACACTGTGCTTTCCCTGCCACAGAAGCTCCCCCTGAGACTGTAAGCCTGGAATGACCCCTTCTTCCACAGGTGTTTTGTTCCAGCAACAATAAGTTAACTGCAACAGTTAGACAATAATACATATTCATATATGAACTAACAGGGCTGCTGATTTGACACAGCAGTTCAAAGCACTTGCTTGCAAGCTTGCTGGCCTGGTCAATTCCCTAGTATTCATGTAAGCCAGATGTACAATGTGGTATTTGCATCTAGAGCTCATTTACAGCAGCAAGCAGCCTTTGTATGCCCATTCTTTCTCTCCCCCTCCCAATAAATAAATATATATACATGAAACTAAAGAAGATAAGAGGAGAAAGACCTCAAGCTTGTTTTTCAAGATGATTAGCAAAATTAATAGACTTTTAGGTAGATTGACTCAGAAAAAAGATTGAAGACTCAGCTTTCTTAAATCTGTGATTAAAATAGATGCAGGTGGGCTGGAGAGATGGCTTAGCGGTTAAGTGCTTGCCTGTGAAGCCTGAGGACCCCAGTTCGAGGCTCAATTCTCCAGGACCCACGTTAGCCAGATGCACAAGGGGGCGCACGCATCTGGAGTTTGGTTTGCAGTGGCTGGAGGCCCTGATGCGCCCATTCTCTCTCTATATCTGCCTCTTTCTCTCTGTCGATCTCAAATAAGTAAAAATAAACAAAAAAAAATTAAAATAGATGCAGGCATGGTCATACAGCCCTATAATTTTAACAGTATGTACACTGAGTTAGGAGTATCATAAGTTCAAGGACAGCTAACCTGGGCTACATACTAAGACCCTGTCTCAAAAAATAAAAAATGAAAGAAAAAGAAATAACCAATTTTACAGAAGTTTAAAAAGTTATCAGAGTACCATGAACAATTGTATATCTATGAATTGGATAATTTAGATGAAATGGAATGAAAATCCTAGGAATACAAAACTTACCTAGACTAAATCACAAAGGAATGAAGATTCAAAACCAGACAGTAGACTGAATCAGTAATCAAAACCAGCAAAGGAAAATCATGAACTTGATGGCTTCACTGATGAATCTGTCAAACATTTAAAGATTAATATCAGGGCTGGAGAAATGGCTTAGCAGTAAAGGTACTTGCCTGCAAAGCCAAAGAACTCAGGTTCGATTCCCCAGGACCCATGTAAAGCCAGATGCACATGGTGGTGCATGCATCTGGAGTATGTTTGTAGTGGCTGGAGGCCCTGGCGCTCCCATTCTCTTTATTCCTTTTTTTTTTTTTTTTTTTTTTTGATTTTTTGAGGTAGGGTCTTACTCTGGCCCAGGCTGACCTGGAATCCACTATGTAGTCTCATGGTGGCCTCAAACTCATGGCGATCCTCCTACCTCTGCCTCCTGAGTGCTGGGATTAAAGGCGTGCGCCACCATACCCGGCTTTCTTTCTGCCTCTGTCTCTCACTCTCTCAAATAAATAAATAAATATGTTTTTTTTAAAGTTAATAGTTTACAAAAAGACTAATACAATTCTTTTTAAACTTTTACCAAAATTGAAGAGGAAGGAATACCTCCTAGGGTCATAAGACCAGCATTTGCCCAGATGCCATGTAAGATAGGAACCTACAAGACTCGAAGCTTACAGACCAATGTTCTATATGCACATTATTGCAAAGGTCCTTTAAAAAAAAAAAACTAGAAAAACAAATTCAGCAGCACATTTAAGGCATTACATACTATAACTAAGTGGTCTTTATTATTGAATACAAGGTTGACTCAACATATGAAAACTGATATAATGCAGCACATTTACAGAGAAAACACACACAGTGATATTGATAAAGAAAATAAATGACAATGGCTGGAGAGATTGCTTAATGGTTAAGGTGCTTGCCTGAGAAGTCTAAGGAGCCGGGTTCAATTTTCCAGTGCCCATGTAAACCAGATGCACATAATGGCACATGTGTCTAGAGTTCCTTTGCAGTGGCTAGAGGCCCTAGAGTGCTCTCTTTATCTGCTTCATTCTCTCTCTCAAATAAAGAAATAAAAATAAGTACTTAAAAAAGAATTGACAAAATTCATCATAAATTATGATTTTAGAAAAATTCAGGCTGGAGAGATGGCTTAGCGGTTAAGTGCTTGCCTGTGAAGCCTAAGGACCCTGGTTCAAGGCTCGATTCCCTAGGACCCATGTTAGCCAGATGCACAAGGGGGCACGCACATTTGGAGTTTGTTTGCAGTGGCTGGAAGCCCTGGCGCGCCCATTCTCTGTCTGTCTGTCTATCTGCCTCTCTCTCTTTGTGTCACTCTCAAATAAATAAATAAAAATGAACAAAATATTTAAAAAGAAAAGAAAATAAAAATTCAGCATGCTGAGGATAGACAAGAACCAAGGGAACTATCCAAACACAATAAAAGCCATATGTGAAGAAAGAAGCTAGCACTGCACTTAGTGATGAAGGACAGAGAACTTTCTTCTAAGAGAAGAGTAGCAGGGCACGGGTTCCTGCCCTGCCATTGCTAGGTAACGTAACCCTGCTAGTTCTATCTATGGCAATTAAGCAAGAAAAAGGAATAAAAAGCATCCAAACTGGAAGAGTAAAATTAGCTCTGTTTGCAGATGGGAATATTCTTTTACATAGAAAACCCTCAAGGGTCTACCAGTAGTTCAATCTACTAGAACTAATTTAAGAATTTGGCAAAGTAGCAGTATACAAAATCAACACAGAAGAATTACATAGGAGATAGACGAAAATCCATCTGTTCTCTAGGACTATGCCTGCCTCATAACAACCCCACCCCCATTATACACTTGTCCCTCCAGACTTTGTCTCTCTGAGTTTAGGCTTAGACCATCCTGTCCCAGAAAATTTATTTATTTATTTATAAGAGAGAGAGAGGGCTGGAGAGATGGCTTAGCGGTTAAGTGCTTGCCTGTGAAGCCTAAGGACCCCGGTTCGAGGCTCGGTTCCCCAGGTCCCACGTTAGCCAGATGCACAAGGGGGCGCACGCGTCTGGAGTTCGTTTGCAGAGGCTGGAAGCCCTGGCGCGCCCATTCTCTCTCTCTCCCTCTATCTGTCTTTCTCTCTGTGTCTGTCGCTCTCAAATAAATAAATAAATTAATTAATTAATTTAAAAAAAAAAGAGAGAGAGAGAAAGTGTTAGAGAATGGGCTTGCCAGGGTCTCTAGCCACTGTAAATGAACTCCAAACACATGTACCACCATGTGCCTCTGGCTTATGTAGGTACTGGGGAATCGAACCTGGGTCCTTTGGCTTCACAGGCAAGCACCTTGACCACTAACCAATCTCTCCAGCCCCTGCCCCAGAAATTTTTCCTGCACCTTTGTCCAGGAGCAAAGTGTGTTCTGGGTCTGTCTGCATGGTATGAGGAAGGAAGCAAGCCCAGTTGTGGGTTGGCATTGGCAGACATCAGAGTGTTCCCTGAAGGATGGCTTGTGGGTTCTCTCCTTTTGTCCCTGTAGATCCAATTCCATGCAGTCCAAGAGATTCAGGACATTTATATCTGGGCCTATATGCAGAGGGTATGTCTAAGAGGACTGAGACTGGGAAGCAAGAATAGGATAATTGGGCAGAGAAACTGAGTCAAGAGATCATGCCTACTTGAAAAGCAGGAAGAGGCAACTGTGGCTCAGAAGCCACCTCCACTTCCTCCCATGCCTAAAAATTCCAGGTCTCTTCCAGTTGTATAGTCGGAGAGGTGGTGTTTCATTGGCTCAGCCTGGGCTGGTGCCTACCCCTCAGCAAAGGGAGGTTTAAACCTCCACTGACTGCCCCAGTAAAATTGGAGCCTTCATCAGAGGATGCCATTGTTCTTCAAAGCTAAATATTTAAGGTCCATCTAGAACAAAGAGAATTAGATGCCCAGAAGGCAGACCCAACAGATGGAAGAGCCAGAAGGGGTGAATTTGGTCCCAGCTGGTAATAGACTTGGAACCTGGGAGGGACTGCAGAAGGCACAAGAGGGGTAGGTTGGAGAACTGGCCAGGAGTCTTCCCCCAACCATGAACCAAACACAATACTTGGGGAACTGTCCTGTCCCAGAACGGTTGTGACCAATACGAGCATTCAACACAAGCTTCTCTCTTCATTTCCAGGGCACCACTGGCCACATCTCAGGAAACTGACTGTGTCCTGGCTTTTTTCTGGCTTGGGTATAGCAGCATCATTGCCCAGGTGGACAAGAATAGAGGGTGGGGCTCAAAATTGCCGTGTTCACATTGCAGCTCTGTCAGGTACTTGTGTGGTCTACCTCCCTGCCTGTCACCCTCTGAGCCTCAGGTTCCTCATCTATAAGATGGGAGAGCTACAGAATGATTTCAGAGGTAAGGCAAGGAGAAACCCTCTGAGTTTTCCCAGGCCAGGTCCCCAAGCATCAGCTCAGCTCACCTGAGCCCTTCTGTTGTCCTTACTGCTTGGATATCTGGCATGCCTACCGTTGGTTAGCCGGTTCATGGCCATTGCTTACAGTCTTTGCTGACTTTTACCTGTATCATTGTAGTCATTTAAACGCAACACATCTTTACTGTATACCTGGTATGTTCTGGGCACAAATATATGCCCAGGGGTAAAGCAATGAACAAACCAAGCTTTTCTGGGATACTGAGTCCAGCATGAGAAATGGAAGAAGAGGGCAAGAAGTCCAGTCTGAGCAAGAGTGTGGCACAAAGCTGGTTCTATATCTGCGTCCTTACTGGGTCAGGACAGAAAGTTAACTTTCTCAAACTTTGTCTCAGCCACTTCAGTTGTGAGCTAGAGCATTACTTCTCAGTGAGTGTCCCCTCAGTAATCATGTCACAGGGTGGCATGCACCCCTGACTGCACCATTCACAAGGCCCTGGAATCTGCCCAGGTGTTTCTGGGCCCTTTCATTATGCAAGCTTCATCTGATGATTGAGCTTTACATAAACTTCAGCTTGAATGAATGATCCAAAATCAGGAGCCAGGGAGATGGCTCAGTTACTCAAGTGTTTGCCTTAAAAGCACAAGGGACTGAGTTTGGCCCTAGAACCCACGTGAAAATGCTGGGCATGGTGGCATGCATCTGCAACCCTAGCATTGGGGAGGCTCAGACAGGAGGGTCCTTGGGCTCACTGTCCAGCCACTCTAGTGGCATTGGTGAGCTCCAAGCTAAGGAAGGTGGATGATATTCTGGAGATGACACCCCAGGTGTCCTCTAGCCTCTACGTGCAATTTCACTCACCTAGATATACATGCACCATATGTACACATACTTGTACATATATACACACATGCATAAAGAAATGTAGTAATAGGGCTGGGGATATGGATTAGCAGTTAAGGCACTTGCCTATAAAGCCAAAGGACCCAGGTTTGATTCTCTAGTACCCATGTAAAACCAGATACACAAGGTGGCACATGTGTCTGAAGTTCATTTGTAGTGGCTAGAATACCTGGCATGCCCATCTGCGCTCTCTCTCTCTCTTTCTGTCTGTCTCTCTCTCTCTGCCTCTTTCTATTTTGCAAATAAATAAATAATTTAAAAAATAAATATAGTAACAGTGAAGCAAACAGAGGACATACCAATGACACAGTACATGGTGTCTCACTGTAGCCTTCAGTTACAGGTATATCACTGGATTATGTGCTCTTTTCTCTCTGGTTGTTTATACTTCTTTGTACCATGATTATTATGTTTTGTGTTGTTACCAACTATTCATAACCACCACCCAATAGCAACAAACACTGAACCAGTGGATATGTGATCTGTCCTTATCCATTCTCAAGAATGCTCATCATTTATAGCATTGCAGACTATTTTCACTGCCTGTAGTTGAAGCTAAAGCAGATACCATTTTTTCCACAGCTTCTCCCCTTTAGATGCTTTTCATGGACTGGATTGTGAATGATTTGATTAGGGTAAAATCCCATGAAGCCAAATCTTGGTACAATTCAAATGGACTGTGACACTGTATGCCCCACCCTCAACAGTGTTAAAAGGTTTACTCCAACATGCCTGCCAGCATTGGTTATTTTGTAAGTCTCATTTATTTCATTGTATATTAGAGTTTGGATCTTCATATGAGTGTGTGTGTGTACTCACATGGATGCTGGTGTGCATGTGTCATGTGCATGTGTGTGGAGGCCAGAGAACAACCTCAGGTGTCATTCCTCAGTTGCCATTCTCCTTTTTTTTTTTTTTTTTTTTTTTTTGAAAGAGTTTCTCGCTGGCCTGAAACTTGCCTAGTTAGGCTAAACTGAGTGGCCAGAAAACCCCAAGGACCCTTCAGTCTCCTCTTCCCTAGCACTGGGATTGTAACTGTGCATCACCAGACCCAGAATTCCTACATGGTTTCTAGGTTTCAAACTCAGGCCCAAGGCAAGCTCTTTACTGACTAAGCTATCTCTGCAACCCCTAGTTTGAATCGAAGAAGTTCCCCAAAGGCCCATATATTAAAGGCTTGGTCCCCAGGATGGCACTTTTGGGAAGGTATAAACTTTAAGAGGTAGGGCCTAGTGAGAAGTCTTCATGTCATTGAGGTTGTATCCTCTCCTCTTCCTCTTTGTCTTACCAGCAATGAGGTGAGTGAGCGTCCTGTCATATAGCCTCGTCATTGACTCAAATGCAATAATGCCAAGGAATCATGGACCAGAACTTCAAAATAATGCACCAAAATAAACCTTTTCTTTTGATAAGCTGATTGGCTCAGGTGCTTTTTACTATAATGGAAAACTGACTGATTCAACCATCAAGTGGAAACCTCTAGAACCATATTGTGCTCAAATCCAGTTCACATGCTGAGCCCTGAGGTACCTACAGAAAGAAAAGTTGAAACAACTTTTGTTGGCACTGCCCACCATTCTCCAGTCTCCCTGTGTGTGGAGAGCCCTTGAGCCTCTCTATTCCAGCCCCTGAGCTCTAGGCTTCTATGCCACAGGCACCATGCCAGCTCTTCACAAGACACAGATTGGGAAGCTTCCTGGTGACTTAAAGGTGACTCAAGGGACTCCAGGGAGATGTCTCAATGGGTAAAGTGCTTACTGCACAAACACTACATAAAAGCCAGGCACAACAGCACACACTGGTAATCTCAGTGTTGGGGCAGGAGAGACAGGAGGCTCCCTGGGGTTTACTAGCCCACTAATCTAGCTGAGTTCAACTTCAATCAGAAACCCTGTCTCAAAAATAAGGTGGAGGGCTGGAGAGATGGCTTATTGGTTAAGGTGCATGCCTGCACAGCCTAAGGACCCAGATTCGATTCTCAAGGTCCCACATAAGCAAGATGAACATGGTAGCACATGCATCTGGAGTTTGTTTGCAGTGGTTGGAGGTCCTGGCACGCCCATTCTCTCTCTCTCAATCTGTGTGTGTGTGTGTGTGTGTGTGTGTCTCCCTCCCCCTCTCTCTGTCTCTAATAAATAAAATAAAAATAAATCTTAAAAAAAATAAAGTGGAGAGATAGCTTAGCATTTAAGGCATTTGCCTGCAAAGCTAAAGGACCCTGGTTCAACTCCCCAGTACCCACATAAGCCAGATGCACAAGGGGGTGCATGCAACTGGAGTTTGTTTACAGTGGCTGGAGGCCCTGACATACCCATTCCCTCTCCACCCCCCTCTGTCTCAAATAAATAAATGAAAAAATAAAAAATAATATGGTGAAAAAAATAAGGTGGCAATACATTGAGGAAGACACCTGTCATTGTCTTCTGCCCTCCACACACAAGCACATGCACATGCATGCATGTATACATGTCATACATGCAAAAATTCTATCATCATTGACTTGGCTAAAATTATGACAAAATACATAGAGAAAAAGTTTCTACCATAACTATTATTTGTCCATTTCAGGGACATGGAGTACATTTGCATTGCTGTGCAAACATAATTTCCCTATTCACCTCACAAAATAAAGAGCACAATTTTCATCTGGCAAAACTAAAACTCTGTACTCACAAGTTCATACATTTCATTCTCCTTCCCTAACCCCAGCCCACAGCAACCACTTTCTGTCTCTGAGTTTGACTGGCACCACTTATAAGTGGAATCATACCATCTTTATTTTTTGTAAGATAACATCATATTTATTTATTTATTTTTAATAATATTTATTTTTTTATTTTTTATTGACAACTTCCATCATTGTAAACAATATCCCATGGTAATTCCCTCCCTGTCCCCACTTTCCCCTTTGAAGCTCCACTCTCCATCATACCCCTTTGCACTCTCAATCAGTCTCTATTTTGATGTCATGATCTTTTCTTCCTGTTATGATGGTCTTGTGTAGGCAGTGTCAGGCATCTTTGTTGTTTGTGACTGGCTTATTTTCCTTACAATAATGTCCTCACTGAATCTTCATGTTGTAGAATGTATCAGAATTTCCTTCACATTTAAAATAAAGTAATAACTGTTGTGTGTATGCACTATATCATTTACCCATTCACCCATTAATAGACATTTAGGCTGCTTCAACATTGGCTTTTAGAAATGATTCTATGGGGTGGGAGAGATTTCTTAGTAGTTAAACAGCACTTGTTTGCAAAATCTGCAGGTCTGGGTTCAATTTCTCAACACCCACATAAAGCCAGATGAACAAAGTGTCTGAGTTTGTAAGATAGGAAGCTCTAGCATACCCATATTTTCTTTCTCTCTCTCTCTCTCTCTTTCTCAAATAAATAAATTAATTTTAAGATAACTTATCCCTGGACATGAAAATAACGAAATACTATGATATGATTTAAAATTTGTAAGAGAAAACCCTACATGATAGGAGGGAAAACAATGATATAAAGAAAGAAGAGAGATTAGATGGAAAGAAGGGATTCAATGAAGGAGGGAGTTGGAAGAGGATTATAATCATAATATGTTGTATGTTTATAAAAGTTGTCAATAAAAAGTTAAAAGTAGAGAGCCAGGCGTGGTGGTGCACGCCTTTAATCCAAGCACTCGGGAGGCAGAGATAGGAGGATCACTGAGAGTTCAAGGCCACCCTGAGACTACATAGTGAATTCCAGGTCAGCCTGGGCTAGAGTGAGACCCTACCTTGAAAAAGAAAAAAAGTTAAAAGTAAAGCCAGGCGTGGTGACGCACACCTGTAATTCCAGCACTTGGGAGGCAGAGGTAGGAGGATCACTGTGAGTTCGAGGCCACCCTGAGACTCCATAGTGAATTCCAGGTCAGCCTGGGCTATAGTGAAACCCTACCTCGAAACCAAAAAATAAATAAAATAAAAACAAAAAACAAAGAGCTGTGTAAGCACAAGCACCCGAGTTTGGGTTCCCAACACCCACATAAAGTGCAAGGCATGGTAGCACACATCTATAATCCCAGCAGTAGGAAGGCAGAAACAGGAGGATCCCTAAGGCTTGCTGGCTAGCAAGTCTAGCAAAATCAGAGAGCCAGGTTCAGTTTAAGATTCTGTCTCAAAAATAAGATAGAGAAATGATAGAGGAAGACACTAAGCATCAACTTCTGACCTACATGCACACATGTGCCCATACACATAGAAACATGCATACACACACACACAACAAACACAAATAGATTGATGAATTAATTTTTAAAAATCCTGACATTTCTCAATGGTTAACAGCACTCGCTCAAAAAGCCTAGTGGCCTGGGTTCAATTCCCCAGTACTCATGTATAAAGCCAGATACACAAAGTGGCACAAACATCTGGAGTTCATTTGCAGTGGCAGAAGGCCCTGAGGTGCCCATATTCATTCTCTTTCTCTCAAATAAATAAATAAATATTCTTTTTTAAAAAAGGATAAAAGCCAGATGTCCTGTATTGCCATGGGAAGATGTCCAAATGCATTGTTAGTGAAAAACTCAGTGCAAGACAGCATGTATGCTATGCTAGGTTTTTAAATCTCATAAAGACAAAAAGGGGATAGAGTATATTTATGTGTCCTTTCCTTTGCACAAAGAAGTTATAGAGTGAAGATAGGTGTGGCAGAATATGCCTTTATTTCTAGCACTTGGGATGCTAAGGTAGACAGATGCTGTGAGTTTGAGGCCAGCCTGAACTAAAGTGAGACCCTACCTCAAAAAAAAAAAAGGAGGGGAGGAGGGGACTGGATAGATGGCTTAGTGGTTAAGGCATTTGCTTGCAAAGCCAAAGGATCCTGATTCGATTCTCCAGGACCCATGTAAGCCAGATGCACAAGGAGGCACATGCATCTGGAGTTCGTTTTCAGTGGCTGAAGGCCCTGGCATGCCTATTCTCTTTTCTCTCTAAAATAAATAAAAAATAAATGAATTTTCAAAAAAGAGGAGGAGGGCTGGAGAGATGGCTTAGCTGTTAAGCCACTTGTCTGCAAAGCCAAAGGACCCAGACTCAATTCCCCAGGACCCACGTAAGCCATATGCACATTGTGACACATGCGTCTGGAGTTTGTTGCAATGGCTGGAGGCCCTGGAGCACCTATTCCTACACATTTTTCTCTCTCTCCCCTCTTTCCTCTGTCTCTCAATCTCTATCTCAAATAAATAAATTAAATATCTTAAAAATATTTTTACTTTATTTTTATTTATTTATTTGAGAGAGAATGGGCATGCCAGGGCCTCCAGCCACTGCAAACAAACTTCAGACTCATGTGCTCCCTTGTGCATCTGGCTTACATGGGCCCTGGGGAATTGAACCAAGGTCCTTTGACTTTGCAGGCAAACACCTTAACTGCTAGACCATCTCTCCAGCCCATAAATTTAAATATTTTTTAAAAGGAGGATGGGGAGCAGCAGAGGGAGAGGGGCAGGGGAGGAGAAAGAAAAGGGAGAGGAAGGGAGGGGGGAGGAGGAGAGAAAGGAAGAGGAAGGAAGAGAAGAGGAAGAGGAGGAGGAGAAACAGCAGCAATAGAATAGTAGATAAAAGTAAAAGCAGATACTTATGGGAAGGGGCAAGGGCCACTGTGGGCCTCTTCACAAGGCTATGTTTCTGCTGATGGAAGTGAGACCCTGCTTTCCTATTTATCCCCCCTAGGTCGCTTAGATATGGCCTGCCCCCTGTCACGTAAGCAGGCATTTCATAATCACCACAGCCTCTGGTGTGATTCTCTTAAGGATCTTTCCTACCCTCAGTCCTCAGTTCAGCCCCCACCCTAATCTCCCCAACCCCTCTGAGAGGGGATAAGGAAGCTAGGGTGTCCACAGCAGACAGGTATTTGGCAGGAGGGAGGGGACCTTGCAGTCTCACAACTGTATGCCTATGTAATTAGACCTCTGTGCTGGGTCCTGGATGTGAGACAGAACTGCATCTACACAGAGCTAGCCAACCTTCCCTGCTGCAGCCCTTGGGTGCTTTCGTCTGCAGTGACCTCCCTACTGGGATGGACAGGATGTAGTTTGTGAAATTTAGCTTTATTAGCTGTAAATTGAGGACTTATCACATTGTCAGGTTAGAACCTATAGTTTGCCATCCACACTGATGTCCAAGCCCTCCTCACATTAAAACTCTGTCCCAGCACCAGCCCATAGACAGACCTCTAAGGAATTCCTCTGATCCCTGGTCAGCTCTGACCTCCCAGCTCTGACCTCCTCCTCCTGTCTCACCTCCCAGGACAGGGTCACTTGTCTAGCAAAGACAGAAGCAGGGCAAAGTTGAGGTCTTCCATGGGGGCAGTAGAGGAAATGTGGAGTCTTTGGAAATTCCCTGAGGTAAGTCCCTGAGACTCCATGTTTGAGAAAGTGGGATGACCTGAATGACTTGGCTGGGGCTGGTTAAACTGCTATAGACAGGACTGCAGGACACACAGACGAGACTGTGAGCAAGCACGGGCTCTGTGCACACAAGTGCGCAAAAGCCCTCTGCTGGCCAGGCCGTCGACTCAGCAGTGGCTCACAGAGGCAGTCTGGCTTTTGTCTAGACGAGATCTTCATGGAGAGGACACTGACCACCTCAGAGAGCATTGCTTTGCAACATGAGCTAACAGCAGCACCCCAGACACCCAGCAAAACTCACAAGAAGAGTCTGTGGATGCCCCTGGGACAGGCATGTCCCTGTGTGGGGTGACACCACAGAGGGACAGGGATGGCCCCACTGAGGAAATGTTCCAGCCATGTCTCAAGGGATGGAGGAATCAAGATAGAAGAAAACCATCCTATAGAAATGACATTGTACAGTACTCAGACAGTGGAGAAGGAACATTGTGGGAGGTGCCAGGAGGAAGCATGGACTGTCAGAGGAGGAGAGGCTGGGCAGTGAGTGGGTCCAAACACAAACATCTTGGAATGCCAGGCTCCAGGCATGGTGTTAACTGCGTCAGAGAACGAGAACTCCAACTTAACAGGAGTACGTAACAAAAAAAAAAAAAAAAAAATTCCCAGAGCAGCTGCAAGTACAGGCCCAGCTGGGGTCTCCAGTGCTGAGGTGGCAGAAAAAATGTAAGAGCCAAAGGATGAGGAATGTTTTGGAATGCTATCTTCCAGACACAGAAGGGCCAGTGCATTCTTGACCTCACAGTAGCTTTCATTACCTGCACAAAACCTACATAATTTTGGGCCCATCATGAATGACAGGGAATGGCAAAAAAAATAAAATAAAATAAGATTACATCAAAACAGAAGAGGAAGCTGAGAAGATGGCTCAGAGGTTAAAGGCACTTGCTTGCAATGCTTTTTGGCCTGGGGTTCAATTCCCAAGCTGGACCCAAAAGGTACCACAAGCATCTGACATTCATTTGCACAGAGGTAACAGGCCTTAGCAGGCCCATACAAATACATATGCAAATAAATAATAATTTGGGGGGGGGTTCAAGGTAGGGTCTCACTCTGGTCCAGGCTGACCTGGAATTAACTAGGTAGTCTCAGGGTGGCCTTGAACTCTCAGCAATCCTCCTACCTCTGCCTCCTGAGGGCTGGGATTAAAGGCGTGAGCCACCATGCCCAGGTCAAATAATAATTTTTTTATATTTTAGAGAGAGGGAGTGAGGGAGAGAGGGAATTGGCATGCCAAGGACTCAGTCACTGAAATAGAATGCCAAATACTTGCACCATCGAGTGGGCATGTACAACCTTGTGCTTGCATCACCTTTGTGTGCCTGGTTTATATGGGATCAGGAGAGAGATGGAACATGGGTCCTTAGCTTCTCAGGCAAACACCTTACCCGCTCAATAATAAATTTTAAAATAAAAGATGGAGGGGCTGGAGAGACAGTTTAGTGGTTAAGCGCTTGCCTATGAAGCCTAAGGACCCAGTTTGAGGCTCAATTCCCCAGGACCCATATTAGCCAGATGCATAATGGGGCGCACACATCTGGCGTTTGTTTGCAGTGGCTAGAGGCTCTGGCATGCCCATTCTCTCCCTTTCTCTCTCTCTCTCTCTCTCTCTCTCTCTCTCTCTCTCTCTCTATTGCTCTCAAATAAATAAAAATAAACAAAACGTATTTTAAAAATAAATAAATAAAAGATGGAGTAGCTAGAAATAAAAGAAGGCAGTTCAATGGAGGGGAGGAGATTCAATGGAGAGAGGGAAATAAAAGAGGGTGATGAGAGGGGATTGCTATCAAGGTAGATTGTGCATGTCTATAGAAGTTGTCAATAAGTTTATTTTTTAAAAAATGCCCATTTTCAGCCAGGTGTGGTGGTATAGGCCTGTAATCCCAGGTTGAGGCAGGAAGATCAAAAGTTCAAGGTTAGACTGGGATACAGAAAAAAAGTTCAAGGTTGGGCTAGGTCAAGTCCAGCTTAGACAATTTAGCCAACTCTGTCTCCAAATAAAAATAAAGGCTGAAGCTAAGCGTGGTGGTGCACGTCTTTAATCCCAGCACTAGGGAGGCAGAGGTAGGAGGATCGCTGTGAGTTTGAGGCCATCCTGAGACTACAGAGTGAATTACAGGTCAACCTGAGCTAGAGTAAGACCCTACCTCGAAAAAAAAAAAATAACGATAAAAAAATAAAGGCTGAACTATAAGGTAAGGGATCCCTGGAAGCCCTCACAGGAAGTGGCCACCATTGACTATTAGTAGGAGAGCCCTCCAGCCTGGAACCCAGGGAATCAGTAGGCCCCAACTGAGGTGTACCCCAACTGCTCCTTGCCATTGCAGGCGGGCATGCCCAGGACACTCAGTGCCTCCAACATGGTCACCCCAGGCAGCCTCAATCTGCCTCCAACAGAGCCCATAGATGGCGAACAGGCTGGGCAGTCCCTCCTGGATGGAGCTCCATCCTCAGCCTCTCTGGACACCCTGATTCAACACCTGGTGCCCACAGCTGACTACTACCCTGAGGTAGGTGAAGCACCCAGCAGAAGGGGCAGCAAAGAGAACATTCACCAGCTGGGAGTGGGGCAGACAATAGGGCTGGGAGTAACCTTGGGCTTGGAAGGCTGAAGTCACGTCTCCACGTCTGGTGAGTTTGTGCCATCGATCTCCCCTTCCCAGAAAGCCTATATCTTCACCTTCCTGCTGAGCTCACGCCTTTTCATCAAGCCTGGGGAGCTCCTGGCCAGGGTTTGCCACCTGTGCATCGAGCAGCAGCAGCTGGACAAACCGGTTCTGGACAAGGTGAGGGTTGAGTGGGGCAATGAGCCTCTGAGTATCTCCCTTGTCTCCCTTCCCCCATCAGCCTTTCCAGGAAGCAGCCATTCTTCTCTGCTTCTGACAAGAAGCCTACCTGGGCTTCTGATTTGCCTGAGGCTCAGGACCTGAAGGGCCATAGCCAGGAAATCACATTAAGGGCAGACCTAGGTCTCCAAGGTCCAGTCAATAGGGCTCCTGCTATCTGTAGGATGGCTCTGTGCCTCTCTACTGGCCTTCCTTCCCCTGCATTCCCACCTTCCCTCCCTGCTCTGGCTCTTCACACCCTTTTCAGTCTTCCTGGCCTGATCTTTTTTTTTTTTATGTTTATTTATTTATTTGAAAGTGACAGAGAAAGAGGCAGAGAGAGAGAGTGAGAAAGAATGGGCACGCCAGGGCCTCCAGCCACTGCAAACAAACCCCAGACGCATGTGCCCCCTTGTGTATCTGGCTAACGTGGGTCCTGGGGAATCAAGCCTCAAACCGGGGTACTTAGGCTTCACAAGCAAGCGCTTAACCACTAAGCCATCTCTCCAGCCCCCTGGCCTGATCTTGTGAGCTGTGGATATTTATGCAGTTGTCTCTCGGGGTTTCCAGTATCATGACAGAATCCTAACTTCCAGTAACCTGAGCAAAGAGCCATAACTAGCTCATGTAACTGCCAAGGTACAGGTACTACTGGCTCTGGGAACACAAGGCACAGTGATAGAACCTGGTCTTTCACTCTGAAGCTAGCTCTGCAGAGGTTTCCTCTGGGCCTGCCAGCCTCAGGTGCCTGCCAATTCTCCCACATGATTCCAGGCTGCCACCATTGGCAGAGTCACCTTCAACTCTTTCCAATCACGTGAAAAAAGCAAAACCCTTTCTCCATAAGTCCTGTAAAAGTCCCAATTTCATTGGCCTACATAGGTCACATGGCCTATCTGTGAGCCAACCATTACACATGATGGGTCTACTGCTCCTAATCTCCTGCCCTAACAAGGAGTGGGAGCAAAGAGAACATGGATGCTGTGACCCCAGAAAGAGGAAAGGAATGGGGGAGATGCTGGGCAGGCAGAAACAAGAAATGACTGGCCTCAAAATGTGTAGCTGCTTCCTTTTGGCCTGGGGAGCAGGGTATAACAGCAATGCCCCTCACCCATCCTCACTTTCCCCTGGTACAGGAGAGTAACAGGGCCTCCCTCAGCCCTCTCTGTGGCTTGCAGGGGTAGCCAAACAAGCCGAACAGGCAGTGAGGGGCTGGTGTGGCCATGGGTACTCCCTGATACCCTTCTCCAAGAGTAGACCTTTGCTTTGGCTTGCCCTGCAGGCCCGAGTCAGGAAATTTGGCCCCAAACTGCTACAGTTGTTGACCGAGTGGACAGAGACCTTCCCACGAGACTTCCAGGAGGAGTCGACCATTGGACACCTGACTGATGTGGTGGGCCGCATCGCTCCTTGTGATGAGGTGAGCTAGCCAGAACACAAGTCAATTCCTTATACCCTCATCCCGAGCCTGAGCCTGAGTCTGGTCCTGGCCCCCCAGGTCCCTCCTCTCCCCTACATGGCGCATTGCAGCCCTCAATGCCCCCCTTAAGCCCATGGAGAAGCCAGGCCCTGCAGGTGCTGGGAAAGAACTGATGGTCTTAGTTTCAAGTCTGGTGTCTTCAACTCTCCCTTCTGCTGTGTCTGATGGTGTCAGATGGTGCGAAGGGAAGACCTACCCAGGAGTTCTAGTGAGCCTGGGCCAAGCAGTGACTCATGACCCACCTGGCAGGACCCATGTCCTGAGATTTGTGCCCCAGAGGCCTTGCTGCTGCCCTGCCCCTCATCCAGAACCATGTGACAGTTGGTGCTGCTGGCACTGAAAAAGGTTCCAAAGATAAACCACAAGGACAACTCTGCTGGGAGTGAGTCAGGCTGGACAGATGCTGCTGGGAGCACTCAACCACCAGCACAGAACGACGACCCTGTAAAGAGGGGGACCACTCTAGCAAGGATCAGGTAGAGGTGGCCCTTACACTTAAAACCCCAATGGCTTGGCAGCCAGTGTCCTGGGCTTGGTGCCTCTGTGTCCTAGGAACTCTGCTCTCTAGCCTGGATCACTCTTGGGGGAACACTCTGAGGCCTCCAAGCCTCACTTCCTTTGTGGGTGACATCCCAGGAGTATGGTAAGCATATGAGGAAGAGGCTGGTGAATCAGCATCTCCAAATGACCCTGGTGGAACTAAGTCACTTTATCTGGAAGTTCAGGTTCAGGTTAGGGGAATTGCCTGTAGGAGTGACATTTGCCTCAAGCTAATGAGCTCAGGGGCCTTTTCTGGGTTACTCACCCAAACAAATCCTTGGGAATATATTGATGTCTCAATAAATCCAGATCAGCTGATGGTATCTCTCTGCTGGAGGACAGTAGCTAACATTCTTGCAGTGTAAGCCTGAGTTTGATCTCCAAAAGCCACACTGAAAAGTTGGATACTGTAGTGACCTTCTGTATGACTACTGTGAGAACAGAGGTTGAGACAATCCCTTGGAAGTTCAAGAGTTAGCTGGCCTGGTAAATGCAAAGGTGAAGAATCAGAAAGAATCTGCTTCAAACAATGTGGAAGGCAAGGACTGATAACAGAAGTTGTCCTCTGACCTCCATGTGCACTCTGTGACATATGTGCACCTACCCATGCACACACATCACACACATGCACATGCACATGCAAAAGAAGAAATAATGTCTCTGAAGGGCAGATGATGAGTTTCTCCTTGTGGGTAGAAGGGTAGACCCTGGAGGAAGGTCATGGTCTTTTATCCCTGCACCCAGCTTGGGTCATGATTCAGTGCAGGACTGTCTGAGCTGAATGGTGAGGGAGTCTGTCCACGTTGTTTGCTGACTGCCCACGGCATGCCCAGAGCAGAGCTGGGCTCTTACAACACAGCCTTCCTTGCCTTGGGCAGCAGTCATTTTAGCTGTGGTCATCTCAGGTAGCAGTCCTATGAAAGAAGTCATATTGAGTGACCTGAAGGAGTACTATGAAGGTGTATTGCCAGGGACACAGGGCAAGACAGAGAGGCTGGCCTATAGAGGAAGGCCTTTCTGAGCTGGAATGGAGAAATAGGAGAGGCCCCCATTGAAGTCAAGTCCTTCAGTGCAAGACCAATTCCACATTGTCCCCCCTTTCTTTCCTCCTTCCTCTTGCTCTCTGGCTTACATTGCCTGCTTGCCCCACTCTACCCTGTGGTCCAGACAGCTGGGGCACTTCTGCCCTGTTTTCCCCATCTGATGGTATTCTTCTCAGTTGCCACCCGTAACCCTTCTGCCCAGCCACCCTTGAATTTTGGCCCACCCCCACCAGGGGATGGATCTTATTTCAGCATAGGGTAGGTTCCAGCACACTTATTGGTATCTGGCTTTGTCCACAGATTCCCTAAAGAACACCTCAGCCCCCTTGAATGCAACAAATGAGGCCCCTATATCCTCCAAGGCTCAAGGAACATTAGGCATGAGGAAGCAGGAAGAATGTAAGAGCCAGAGGATGGGGAGGAGTGCTTTGCAACTGTCTACTGGACATGAAGTGGCTGTTGCATTCATGACTTCACAGCAGCTGTTACCTGCACAAGATCTGTATAATACTAGGGCCATCGACCTTGCCTCATGCATGATGGAGAAGGGGAAATGCATCAAAATTGGAAAGAAAATGTTCAGTGGAAGGCGATGGGGGAGAGAGGACGGGATTAGGATCAAAATACATTATGTGCATTATGAAATTATTAGTAAACATGTTTTAGGGGCTGGAGAGATAGCTTAGTGGTTAAGGCACTTGCCTGCAAGGCCAAGGATCCAGGTTAAATTCCCCAATACCCATGTAAGCCAGATGCACAAAGTGGCACATGAGTCTGGAGTTAGTTTGCAGTGGCTAGAGGCCCTGGTACACCCATTCTTTCTCTCCCTCTGCCCCCTCAAATAAATAAAATAAAAGATGTGTTGGAGCCCAGTAGTCTGTGAGCTGGGGATTGATATTGGGAGATGGATGTTCAGATCTGAGTACCTCCCTCCCCCTGCCTCTACCCCCACCCCCCAGGCCTACCAAAACAGGATGCACCAACTCCTACAAGCTCTGCACCAGAGACTGGCAACTCTGAGTCAGGGGACTGAAAGCCTGGTAGAGGCAGACAAGCCCATCTCCTACAGGACCAAGCCCTCCACCTCCATCCACAGGGAACTCCTTGGCATCTGCAGTGACCCATATATGCTGGCCCAGCAGCTGACGCATGCGGAACTGGTGAGCAGAACCCAGGGCCCCAGGCTCAGTGGCTAGCTGTTACCTACAGAAGACCCTGGAGCTGTTGCTCAGCATTCCTGGAACCTGGGGCAGGAGGACTGGAGGTCAGTCTCTCGAGGGTGGGATGGAGTAATGGGTTCAAATTCTGGCTTTGACACCATCTTTATGTGCTCCTCTGGGGCCTTAGTTTCCCCTTCTAGAGCTCACACGCACTGCAGCCTCTCCAGCTTTCCAGAAGGGCACTTGAGCCCTCCTTCCTGCTAATATAAGAGATGAACTGGCCTAGCACCAGACACATGGGGCTTCTTGTGGGTGCAGAGGTTGAGGGATGAGCTGAAAGAGGAGAGGTGAGACGGGGAGTGCTGGGACAGGGAAGAGTCTGTCTTCCTGCTCCACCTGCTCCACTTCCTAATAGGCACCTTGTTCCTACACTTTCCCATGATCCCTATTCTTCCTTCCTGTGCAGGATCGGCTGCGACACATTGGGCCCGAGGACTTCGTCCAGGCTTTTGTGCGCAAGGACACCCTGGCCAGTACAAAGGTATATATAAAGTTCTTGGACAGGCTGACCTAACAGGGGCTGCTCACGCGTGGGGTCACCCTGGGGGAGACATCGAGGCCATGAACTGTGCCAACCTTGGAACCCACACACCCCAGCAACTCAGCCATAATTGCCCAGGCACTGGGAAGCAGCAGAAAGCAGCCCTGGGTGGAGGAAAGCCCAATGCTTCAGGTACCCCACGGCTGGGTAGGCGCGTTTCAGTGGGTGCCGGTGCCCTCCAGCGGCCATGCAGGGAAATGCAGTCTGGTGACCGCTGCGGGAGACTGGCTGAGCTGCGGCGAGGGCCGCCCTCGGTCCTGCTCGTCTCTGATTTGGACCTGGTAACCTCTTCTAGACCAGCCATTATCAGAGTGTCTTGCCAGCGGAGAGAGCGGAGCCAGACTACAAGCAGCATATCTTATGTCCTCCCTAATCAAAGCAGAGCGATTCTAATGTACCTGCTCTCAGACAAAGATGGCATCGTAGGATAATATACTATGGAGGGAAAGCAACACCCGCGATCCATTGGAGGAGGATGAGATTGACGCATTTTAGAGGGCAGATGAACAATGTCAATGAGCTGGGATGTCCCTTGAGCTGGGAGTGGAGTTCGGAGGTAGAGAGCTGCCCCTCATGGACAAGCCCCCAAGGGTAGATCCCCAGCGCCAAATAAACGAATAAAAACCTTTAATTCAGGGTTGGAGAGATGGCTTAGCGGTTAAGGCCCTAGCCTGCAAAGCCAAAGGACCCAGGTTCGATTCCCAAATACCCACATAAGCCAGATGCACAAGGTGACACATGTATCTGGAGTTCATTTGCAGCAGCTGGAGGCCCGGGTGTGCCCATTCTCTCCTTCTCTCCTCCCTCTCCTTCCCTCCGTCTCCCTCTCTCTCTCTCTCTCTCCCTCTCTATGCCTCCTGTCTCTGTCTCACTCAAATAAAAATTAAAAAACCTTTAATTCAACTTTCTCCACCTAGTGATTGATCCTGTGCATATACGCATTCCTGTACACATAGCGCTTGTTGTGTACTGGAAGCAAATTACCTTATCCACATAGACTAGATGAAAAAGCATAATAATTTCAGAAACAGGATGGGTTGTGACTATTGAAGTTTTAATTATGCAGTTTCTATCACAGTTATCAATATTGGCACTTACAACTGATCATTTGTGACTGAGAATTTAGCTTAGTTGGTACAGTGTTTACCCAGCATGCACAAAGCCCTGAGTTGTCAGTGGCCCAAACCTATAATCTTCGTACTAGGAAGGTGGAAACAGGAGAATCAGGAGTTCAAGATCACCCTCAGCTACATAGGGAATTGTAGGCCAGCCTAGGTTACACAAGACCCAATCTCAAAAACAGTAGAACTTTTAAAAATATGTATTCACAACTAGCAATAATAAACTATTGCATGTTGACATAATTACCATTTTATGAAAAATAACCATATTTTCCAAAATAGAAAGTTACCAAGGAGCATGACATTGTTTTATAATACAATATTTTTACAAGTCTTTGTAGTATCTGGATTCTTATATCTTACTTCAGTGCTCAGTCTCTTGGCATACATTATTTTGGTTTAAGACAAAGCTCAAAAGCTTGATATACAGCTCAGTGGTAGCACTTGCTTGGCCAGGAAAAAAAAAGAAAGAAAGAAAAATCTAATGTCACAGTTATGTAGTTGCAAATTTGAGGAGTATTTGACATCCTTTTCAGATAATTGTGAGTAGTCTTGTTATAGACTAAACTGAAACTCAGCACGTCTTTAAAGACTAATTGTAATATAAAATCTGAACATGTATCAGTGAGCTTTCCATACAATGCAACACCCATTGGTTGTCACACCTTGAGTGCGTGATTTTGAAACATCATACATTGGTCACTTGAAGACAGTGAGGCAGATGTTCCATGTTGTTGGCACATTGCACTGTAGAGCGCTGTGAAGTCCCATCCATTAGCATCACTTCTGTTCTAATGAGTTTTAAGTGGAGCTGGGTGTGTAGCTCCAAGGTAGAGGGCTTGTAATGCTTGTGGAAGGCTCTGAGTTCCATCCCCAGCCCTGCAAAGGGAGAGGAAAGGAGAGAAGAAGAAAGGAAAGGAAAGGAGGGGAGGGGAGGAGAGAAAAAAGGGGTAAGTTAAGGAAGGGGAAAAGTTATGAATACTGAGCAGCTGTTAAGCTTACAGAGGTGGACACATGTTTTACAAGTTTCCAATTTTCACTTGAAAACTTGAATTTGATCCTTGGCAACAAACACTATGAAATGTTTCTTTGAAGTGACAGGTTCATTTTATTCATTTTCAAGAAAAGATCAGCCAAATACTGAGGTCTGAATAATGAGTTGCTGTTATTCCTTCAAGTAAAAAATAATAGTAAAGACAGTGCTCAGTTCAGTTCATGGTTCATCATATTTTAGAATCATTTATCAAATTCTGTGAAAGTCCTGTAGATATTTTATTAGGCTATCTTAAATAAGAATCAGGGGCTGGGGAAACAGTTCAGCAGGTAAGAGCACTTTCCATGCAAGCATGAGGGCCTCAGAACATCTAAGCTCAATTCCCAGCACCCATGTAAAAAAATTTGGCATTACTGAAAACTCTTATTCTGCATTCTTTGGGAACTTTCACATAAGCAATCACACCATCTGAGAATAGTACATTTTCTTCCCTCTTTTCCAAGCCTTATTCTTGTTATTTCTGGGGTAGCCATAGAATAGAAATTTCACTGAATATGAGAGGGCCATGGATAGTCAATCGATCTTCATTTAGCATTTTAATCTCTGAAATGCTGGAATCATTAGTTACTGCAGATAATACCACTCAAGAATGCTTGCTGCCTTGGCTGGCACCTCAGGCACAATGTCAAGTAGTCTTGGTAGCTGGCATCCTTCTTTACTGATTTTAAAAGGAATGCTTTCAACAGGACACGTGAGAGTATGATGTTTGCTATTGGATTTTTTTTCAGGTACCATTTGTCCTATAAGAAAGTACCTTGTTCCTTCCTGATTGCTGAAAGGTCTTATGTGACTGGTTACTGAGTTTCTTGGAATTCTTTTTCTGAACCTACTACTCATATGTTACTTCTCTTTTAACCTTTTTTTTTTTTTTTAATGAGAGGGCTGAGGAGAGAGTGAAAAAAAATTGGCACACCAGGGCCTCCAGCCACTGTAATCAAACTCCAGATGCACGTGCCACCTTGTGTGTATGTGCGACCTTATGTGTGTGTCACTTTGTGTGTCTCGCTTACATGGGACCTGGGGAGTCTAAAGTGGTTAAGGCACTTGCCTGGGAAGTCTAAGGATCCCTCTTTTAAACTTTTAAGCGATGGTTTAAATTGTTTTTGTTTAATTGATGCTGAATTTGTCTTATATTTCTGAGATACAACTGGGATAAGCAAAATCATTATCTTTTCACACAACCCTCAATGCTGTGTACTGTGTTGTTCAGAGCTTCTGCGGCTGCCATCATGGGTGAGACTCATCTGTTGTTTCTTGCAGTATTCTTGCCTGCTCTTTTTCTCTTTTTTCTCTCTTCTGTGTGCAAGACTGGAGCCAGCCACCTGTTCTTGCCAGGGAGACATCTGGGCCTGGTATGCTCGTAGAGAGGTAACCTTTATGAACTGAGTCAAGGTTTTTCTTGTTGATTCATTTCTTTGCTTATTCCTATTGTTGTTTTAGTGATTTATGGAACCATTTAAGTTTCCTATTTTCTCTTTTTTGAAAATGATAGTTAAGATTGAACCTAGGGACTCCCAGTATCCAATAAAATTTTCTACCACTGACTTATATATCCCAGCCCTCTTTAATTTTTTTGTTTATTTTTATTTATGTATGTATTTATTTAAGAGTGACAGTGAGAGAGAGAGAGAGAGAGAATGAGCGCACTGGGGCCTCCAGCTGCTGCAAACAAACTGCAGACACATGCATCCCCTTGTGCATCTGGCTAACGTAGGTCCTGGGTAACTGAGCCTTGAACTGGGTCCTTGGGCTTCACAGGCAAGCATTTAACCACTAAGCCATCTCTCCAGCCCAATATTTTTTATTTTTTTAATTTTGCAACAGGTTCTCACCAAGTAACCCAGGCTGATCTTGAGATCACTATATAGCCTAAACAGGACTTAAAGTTGTAATCCTCCTGACTCAGCCTCCTGAGTATGTGGCCCTTTTTTTCTTTTTCTTGTCTATTTTGTAACTTTTGTTTGTTTGTTTGTTTTTAGGGTTTTGTTGTTTTTGTTGTTTTGGTTTTTTTGGTTTTTTGTTTTTTCATGGTAGGGTCTCACTCTATCCCTGGCTGACCTGGAGTTCACTATGTAGTCTCAGGTTGGCCTCGAACTCAAGGCCATCCTCCTACCTCTGCCTGCAAGTACTAGGATTAAAGGCGTGTGCCTCCACGCCCATGTTTTGTAACTTTTATTGTTCTAAGAATTTGACTAATTCCCCGAAGTTATATGAAGTTATCAATTACTGTTCTCTAGTAATTCCTTAAGTTTTTTCACATTCATAGTGGCTTATCATTGACATTCTTGGTGATTTATTTCTCTGTTTTTTTTTAAATTGTTTATTTTTATTTATTTATTTGAGAGTGACAGAGAAAGAGGGGGAGAGAGAAAGAGAGAGAAAATGGGAGTGCCAGGGCCTCCAGCCACTGCAAAGGAACTCCAGATGTATGCACCCCCTTGTGCATCTGGCTAATGTGGGTCCTGGAGAATCGAGCCTCGAACCAAGGTCCTTAGGCTTCACAGGCAAGCGCTTAACCGCTATACCATCTCTCCATCCCTATTTCTCTGTTTGTTTTTTTTTTATCAACATCTTCATAAGTATGTTAGTTTTATTACTATTTATTGTCTGTGTGTGGATGAGGGGGACACACAGCCACGCACAGTGTGGAGATTACAAGCAACCTCAAGTGTCAATACTTGTCTTGTTTGAAATAGGGTGCCTTGTGTTCACCACTGCACATGCCAGGCTAACTGAACCACAAGCTTCCAGAATTCTCCTGTATCTACCCCCCATTTTGCCATAGGAGAAAGGCTGGGATTACAGATGCTTCCCACTGTGTTCAGTTTGGGGTAGATTCTGGGGATTTGAACTTGGTAATCACATTTGTATAGTATATGCTTTCCCCACTGAGCCATCTCCCCAGCCCTTAGTCTTATTAGTTTTCCACTGTTCAAACAAGGATGAGGTCAGAGACAGACAGAGACCCCAATAGTGTGTTTGCATTTTACTTTAGTGTCAAGGGAGGCTGCCAAAACAAGATAACATAGCTTGATCAGTTCAACCTCAGCTGGTAATGCTCACGTGAGTTGAGCAGCTCACATATTTTGCCCATCTACACTTATGCACACACAACTGAAAAAATTATATAAGCAATGAAGTTACAAACAAAATTTAGGCTGTAGGCAAATTTGAAATACAAAAAATGTGAATAGGCCAGGAATGGTGTTGCACACCTTTAATCTCAGTACTTGGGTTCAGAGGTAGGAGGATGGCTATGAGTTCAAGGGCAGCCTGAGGCAATAGAGTGAATTCCAGGTCAGCCTGGGCTAGAGTGAGACCCTACCTTGTTTAAAAAAAAAACACAGAATATGTGAATAATAAGGGTCAATTCTGTTATTTTTGTTTTGTTTTAAAGGTAGGGTCTTACTCTGGCTCAGGCTGACCTGGAATTCACTCTATAGTCTCAGGGTGGCCTCGAACTCATGGCCATCCTCCTACTCTGCTTCCCAAGCGCTGTGATTAAAGGCATGCATCACCATGCCCAGCTAATTGTGTTGTTCTTTCTTGCACTATTCTTACCTGGTCTTTCCCTTTTCTCTTTTCTGTGTGCAAGATTGGAACCACCTGCTCCTGCCGGCAAGCCATCGGGACCTGGTGTGCTCTTAGGGGGATAACCTTTATGGACTGAGCCAAGGTTTTTCTTGTTGGCTCATTTCTCTGTTTCCTTAGGTGTTTGTTTATTTTTTGTGCTATAGGTGGAGCCCAGGGACTTGTACATGCTGCGCGTCTCTCTAGCCCTCCCCTGTGTCTTTTCCCCACTGTGATGTTGGCGACGAACCCAAGGCTTGTGTGTGTAGGAGAAAGACCAGAAGAACACATCAAACCATTGCTGTTTCTGAGTGTATTGAGGTTTCCCAGTGTCCAGCTTATCTATGATGATCATGACCTGATTCTGTATTCTTGACAAAGTGACTCAGCCTGTGCGTCTTTTCTAGCCCTGCTTCAATGACAAGAGTAACAATGTTGAAGCTTACGTGAAATGGTTCAACAGGTTGTGCTACCTTGTGGCAACTGAAATCTGCATGGTGAGTTTAAGTAAAATAGGGTGACAGCTAGAGGCCACTCAGGGGTTGGAAGGACATATTGAGTCCTGAGGTTGTTTGAATCAGATGTCCCCCATAAACTTAAGTGTTCCGAATGCTTGGTCCCCAGCAGATGGCAGTTGGAGAGGTAGAGCCTTGCTGGAGGAGGTGTATTGCTGGGGATGGGCTTAGCCATTCTATAGCCAGCTGCCCCTTGCTAGAGCTCAGCTCACTCTTCTGCTGCTATTTTCCACCTGATGGTGGTAAGGAGGTGATGTGCAACCTCTGCTTATGCCATGCTTTCCCCTACCCATCACAAAGCTTCCCCTCGAGTCTATAAGCAAAATAGTTTCCTCCCATCAGCTACTTTTGGTCAGGTTATTTATCCCAGCAACGAGAAGGTAACTACAACAAGCCCCAATCATCTCCAAGGCCAGAGCTGGCCTGGACTCCTCTGCAGGACACCAGGTTCACCTCTTTCCTATAGTGAAGGGTCTACTCTAGAGCTCAGGGTGGATTCTCCAGTTAAGGCCACAGAGAAAGTCAGACTGTTTGCTGAGTCACTCCACTGCTTTCATCTGGACCTGTTTGCCTCCAGCAGCTGGGTCGTTTAGCTTGCCCAGGACTTAGAGGTAGAAGTGGTCCAATCTCTGAGAATTTGGAAATTGCACATAAAAAATCCAGGCCACGCAGGGGCTAAGCCCCTCATCTCTCATCTGTAGAACAAGAGAGCTGCCAGAGTGGCCCTTTGCAGCCCTATGGCTCCTCTAAGCAGCTCTGCTGACTCTATCCTTTCCCAGACTGCCCTTCTTTCCCAGAGGGGTCACTCTGACCCATCCTGCCCTATTGCTGGGCTTAGGACCCCAGCCCTTTGAGGGGCTGTGAGCAAGGTAGAAAGGAGCTGGTCTCCTTTCTTTGAGCCTACCTAGGACCCAAGAATCCCCCCCCACCAGGTCCCAGGCCTCTCGTCCCTGGCTGAGGGATGGGGTGGGGTTGGGTTTGAGACTCAAGCCCAGGAGCAGAGGAACAGGGCACTGGAAAGTGACAGCTCAGCATGTGATGTGGTATAGACCAGGCTTGGAAGGGCTGGTGTACTTGTCAGTCTGTTGCACATTCTAGGATATCAGTATTTTAACAGGTTCTAAGTGCCTTTCTATTGTAGCTTATGTTTTTCCTCCTCTTGGCTCCATTGCTGTTAGCATAGAGTTTAAAAACAAAGAGATAAGCTAATGACTATAACAATATATTCCTCTATGTGAGAGGAAGTTTATAAAGAAACAATAAAAGTGAGTTGCAAAGGCAAAAAAAAAAAAAAAAAAAAAAAAAAGTCCAGGCCAGTGGTTTCTCCTGGAAAGTGGGAAGTCCTGGAGTCATGGAGCTGAACACACTTGTCACTGAGGTGAGGTCCCACCTAGCCACGCCCTGTCTGTCATCTCTTCCTTATAGCAAGGAGACACCTTCAAGTCTAGATTGGCCAGGCCAGCTGGGCTCACTGAATGCAGGTGCTAAGGCACAGCTTAGAACCAGAGGTCAGTAGACATTAGGGGTTAGCACCTGTGAGGGAGAGCAAGGACAGTGAGCTATGCAATGAGGGAAAAACTGATGTATATTACCCACTGTAAGATGAGGTGGTTGGCCTTTATCCTGCCTGCCAGCTCAGTCACTATCACTGGTAAGTGATACCCCTTGAAAGGTAGCTCTCTGCAGCCAAAACCTCCCTTTGAGGGGAGTTGGTGGCATATCTCTGCAGGCACCACAGCATGCTTTTTAGTGGCAGAAACGTCTATGGCTACACGTTTGTTAGGCAAACAAAACCTGCTGTGTGGTGTGGATCCAGCCCTCTTCCTACATGAACATCACTGAGCAGCAGCTAAGCTGGGATTCACCTGTGTAAGGGCTACAGTAGGCCTATCTGGACATACCCAGGAGCCTACCAAGGATGGCCTGGGGAAATGACTCAGTTTGGTTCTGAGCCACCAGAGAGGTTATCAATCTCAAGTGCTTGTCCCCAACATGGTATTTAATGGTCACATAGTCATTCACTAGGAAGTCATGGCGGGTCAACACACAGAATAGGGCCCAGTGAGTGTTTGGCCCCCAGTGAGGGGAGAGAAAGCTTGGTATTGGGAGGAAAGGGAAGAGTAATGCTTCTGGCTTTCAGGAGAGGCTAAGCCTTAAGAAAGAGCTGTCAAGTTGCTCCTGAAGGCACCTTGGAGCCCCTCCCATGCTGCATGGGATTCCTGTGACTGACAGGAGGCTTACTGGCCACATCTGCCCTCCGTATCTGTGGACCATTGGCTGGCTCTGCTGTGGAGGGCCCTGAAAACCCTAGGCCTCACACTTCTCAGCTGTGAAATAAGTTTGGAGAAGGCCAGAAGGGCTGAGTGCATGGGTGTCAGATCAGGCAAGGGAGGAGTATGTCATCACTGATGCTCTGCTATCCTGTCCCCAGCCAGCCAAGAAGAAGCAGAGAGCTCGGGTGATGGAGTTCTTCATCGATGTGGCCCGGGAGTGCTTCAACATCGGCAACTTCAACTCTCTCATGGCCATTATCTGTGAGTGGCCTGACCCAGGCCTGGGGTTCCCTGTTTGAAGACCTCCAGAGAGGTTGGAGTGGGCACAGCTGAGCAGGTGGGGTTCAAACCACAGGGAGGTTGGCATGAGTAGCCAGCAGCCCTTGTCCTTGCTTCAGAGGCTGAAGGAGGTGCTCTTTGTGAGGCAAGTTTAGTCACCTCAGAGTGCTCTGTAAGGGTTTGGCAGTGTGTCTCCAGAGCCAGAGAGAATGAAGGGACCAAAGCAGGTATTGCCCCAGAGTGAGGTGTGATAGGGACGGAGTCATTCAAACCTACCACCGCTGGCAGATGTGCACATCCCTCAGCTGGGACACTGAGGCCATTGAAACCTCAGCCCTGGCCTGGGAGCTCTGAGGCCCCATGGCAGCAAGGGGGACTGTCCAGGTGAGAGAAGCTCTCCCAGCCCAGCTCTCCCTCTTCCAGCTGGCATGAACATGAGCCCTGTCTCCAGGCTAAAGAAGACTTGGGCCAAAGTGAAGACAGCCAAGTTTTTCATCCTGGAGGTAAACAAGATTGCTGGGCCAAGGGGTGTAGCCAACTGTCACTGGACAGAGCTGCCCAAATGTCTGCCTGTCTCCCTCTAGCATCAGATGGACCCAACAGGGAATTTCTGCAACTACAGGACAGCCCTGCGTGGGGCAGCACACCGCTCACTGACCGCCCACAGCAGCCGAGGAAAGGTAGGAGAGAGACCCCATAGGCCAGAAGTCAGACTTCAGAGCTACCCCTGCTCTAGACCCCATTAGACCTGTGGGTTGTACCCATGTGTTGTTTCTTCCATTGAGCAGAATGCCTGACATAATCAACTTATAAAAAGAAAAGGGTTGTTTTGGCTGACAATTTTAGAGGTTTCCGTGCATAAGCTATTGCCTTGTGCCTGTGGTAGCACATCATGGTGGAGGCACGTGGTGAGATAAAACTGCTCACTTCATGCTGGGGAAGCCAAAAAGAAAAGAGGAAGGGGCCAAGGCCCCACTAGATTTCAGACATAGTCCTCACATCTGTTCTGTGTGTCAGTGGTGTGCTCACAGTGACCACAGCTCCTGAGACACTTGAATCAGGGCCTGCGTCTGTGGACCTCTGGGTGGGAACACAGTGGGTCCTACCAGCCTCACCCAACAGGTGATGGAAGAAATGTGCATCTTTCACCAGACCCCAACATGTGGGAGAATGGTACTGTATATAGTAGGAGCTCAGCACCGGTGCCTGGTAGCACTGAGAGGAAACTTTGTCAAGTCCCAAGGTTTTTGGGGACTACTCCTTTCTCCTTGGTTTGCACATTACCTCCTGCAGAGTATGCTGATTATATGCTAATTAGCCTTAGGTATAGTTCAGAATGTAAATGTCCCCTAAGAGCTCATATACTACATAAAACTTTGGTCACCAGCCTGTGGTGCTATTAGAACCTTTAGGAGATGGTGCCTAGTGGAAGGAAGTTAGGTCACTGGGGATTGAGCCTTGGAGGGGAATAGTGTGAGCCAAAATAAGTTATTTTGTTCTCTTAAACTGCTGCATGGTTGAACATGATTGTCAGCTTGGTGGGATTTAGAATTGCCATAGAAGCATACCTCTGAGTGTGTCTGTGTGGGAGCTTCCAGAGAGATTTACCTGAATGGGTGTGTACCATTCCATGGTCTGGGGCTGTGGGCTGAGTGAAAAATGAGAAAGTGGGCTGGGAGCTTGCATTAATCTCTCTCTGCCTCCTGACTGTGGGCCCAACATGACTACCTGCCACTGTTGACTTCCCCATCATGACAGACTATAAACCAAAACAAACACTTCCTTCCTTAAGTTGCTTTTGTCAGGTATTTTGTCATAGTAAAGGAAAGTTGATTGGCAACTTTATAACACTCATGAGGCCCTGAAATGAGCAGCTTAGGAAGCTGCTCTGTTATTTTGCATCCTAGGGCTGCATCAGACACCCCTGGGGAGGTGTGTGCTGGCAGAACTGCCTCTTGAGCCAGCCATTACTGCCCCTGCATCCTCTCCCTTCCAGATAGTAATTCCCTTCTTCAGTCTGCTCATCAAGGACATCTACTTCCTGAATGAGAGCTGTGCCAATCGCCTTCCCAATGGACATGTCAACTTTGAGGTGAGTCCACAGGCCTTGGTGAACAATGCCACTAATGAGACAGGCCAGCAAAAGTTCCCAGCATGGGACTTCTGACCCCTAGATGGTTGGACTAGTGGGGACCTTGGGACAAATAGAGTTCAGCAGCTTGTAGCCACTTCAGGGTGGTGGTATCTCAATCCCTCATGCATATGTCAATATGTATCCATACTGGGCCTTGTGCCTGGCACTAGTAGGAAGAAATTTTTTTTGTTGTTGTTGTTTTTTTGAGGTAGGGTCTCACTCTAGCTCAGGCTGACCTGGAATTTACTATGGAGTCTCAGGGTGGCCTCGAACTCTCGGCGATCCTCCTACCTCCTACCTCTGCCTCCCGAGTGCTGGGATTAAAGGCGTGCACCACCAAGAATTTTTTTTTTTTTGAGGTAGGGTCTCACTTTAGCTCAGGCTGACCTGGAATTTTCTATGTAGTCTCAGGGTGGCCTCAAATTCATGGTGATCCTCATACCTCTGCCTCCCGAGTGCTGGGATTAAAGGTGTGCACCACCATGCCTGGAGCATGTTATTGGTGAGAAAAACAGCCCTGAGCTGGATGTGGTCACACACACCTTTAATCCCAGCACTTCAGAGGCTGAGGTAGAGGATCACTATGAGTTTGTAGTCAGCCTGGGCTAGAGTGAGACACCACCACAAAAGACAGAAAAGAAAAGAAAAGAAAAGAAAAGAAAAGAAAAGAGAGAGAAGAGAAGAGAAGAGAAGAGAAGAGAAGAGAAGAAAAGAAAAGAAAAGAAAAGAAAAGAAAAGAAAAGAAAAGAAAAGAAAAGAAAAGAAAAGAAAAGAAAAGAAAAGGAGGAAGAAGAAGGAAAGAAAGGCAGCCTTCTAGACCCATGGTGATAATTGACAAGGTGCTAAAACAGGGACCACGCAAAATACATAGTACATGGTGACCTGATCAGGCCCCAAATAAGGGATTCTGAGCAGCAGGAAGGAGTTTTGAGGCCGAGATCATAGTGGGAAGAAGCAGAGAGGTTTCTTCTCCCTCTAGTCACCCTTGTCAGCTCAAGTGTCCTGTCCTTCCAAAAGCCTCCATGATCTCCCAGGCAGAGGGAGCCCACCTGCAATAGCTCCCACAGAGAGGCAGGTGGGGTACCCACCACCTAGTCCTAGTATCCAAGCTCCTGTGCTCCTCAAAGATGGCCAGGCCCATCTGCTCCAGACAGACCCCCACAATAAGCCCATTCACATACTTATGCTGATCGGACGGGTGGGCTCTGGGGACACTGGGTCATGGTAGAAGATAGCTATAGTTATATAGTCACACAGATAGAGCGTGGCAGGCAGCAGAGGGCCCTCCTGTCTGTAGGGAAAAGAGGGTCCTTCTCACTGGTGGGCTAGCCCCACCTAGTGCACACCCCAGAGCGTCACGAGTGGACATGAAACCCTACTCAGCCTCCAGCTCCAAGGCCTGGGCCTCTCACTTGATCTGTAGGAGCCTCAGTCCCTCTTTCTATAAATGGCCACACAGAGGGTCTAGAGGCCTGCCAAAGAAAGACTGTCTTCTGATGATGAGGACCACAGCACATGTCTGGACTCTCTGGCCTGCAGCAGGTTCTCTCTGTACAGACCCAGCAGATCATCTCAACTTGCTTGGATTCCCTGAACCTGACAGAGCAAGGGAATGTCTGGCCTACCATATGGTTTGAGGCTGCTGAACCCTTAGGTCATTCCTGGCTGGAAGTCACATGGATGAGACCATAGGGGTTCACAGCCAGAGATGGGTGAATCTGACACATAGCTGGGCAGTGGGGGCCCCTGTCTTTTTCTTTTCTTGAATCAATCCTCAGAATCAGGGCTGAGGGTTAAAACTGCAAGATATTCATTCATATGGCCACAGGTTGAAAAAGCAAGCAGGGGTCCACATCTGACTACCAAGGTTAGTTGGAGGCTGGCAGACAGCAGCCTTCCCATGCAATCACAGCCTTTGGGCTGCTATTTGTTTTAAAACTCTTCTGAAAGTTAAACTATTTTAAAATAAAATATATGTATAAACAACCCCCTTTATCTGTTGGTTCTGCCTTCATGAACTCAACCAAACAGGAATCAAAATGTGTTTTATTCACATCTGTACTAAAGATGCACAGACTTTTTCTTATCACTATTCCCAAAACAATATAGCGAAACAGCTATTTGCTTAGCAGTTGGTGGTGTTAGAGGGAATCCAGAGATGGTTTAAAACATCCAGGAGAAAGTACATAGGTTATATGCAAATGCTATGCATTTTATATAAGAGACTTGAGTATCTCTAGATTTGGGTATTGGCTGGAGGAAAGAGATCCTGGAACCAACCCCCTGTGGATGCTAAAAGGTTCTTGTATTTAAAGTGGTACCTGCAAGCCGAGGATCTGGCTCGGTGGATGAATGCACTTGCTGCACAAGCATGAGGACCTGAGCTCAGATCTTCAGAACCCACAGAGAGCTGGACGTGGTGGTGTGAGTCTGTAAGCCCAGGGCACCTATGGCGAGCTGGGAGGCAGGCAGGAGAACCCTGGAAGCTCACTGTGCAGCTAGCTTGGTGAATGCAATGGAGAAACAAGATGGAAGATGATGACTGATACCCTGGATTGTCCTCTGACCTCCACGTGGATGCCATAGCATGTGTGTGCCCACATGTCACATACACAAAGTGTTAAAAACTTTTACGTAAAAGAATTTACTTAAATTTTGCTTACGTAAACTTATTGCACTGTATTTGCTTTATTTTAAGTCAATGAATATTCATTACTTAGCATAAATAGAAGGAAATCACAAAAATAAAGTAAAACAAACTCATGTACATTCTTGCTACATTTGGTCAAAGGCTATGAGCCAACATGGCTGCTTTCTCCCTGGTGAGCCTGTGGTGGTGTTATAGATTGCTCACAAGAAATAACGGAGAAGTGGCAGGGTGATCATCACAGAACTCCAAGGGTTCTTTTTGGGTATACTGTCACCTACTGTCCCATGGTTCTCAAATTCCCAAGATCCCTGCAGGATGCTGAAAGAACTTTTCTGGGACAGACCATTCACCTTCATGGGAGATGCCTTCATTTTATGTCTCTATGACCCTGGCAGAAATTTCTAGAACTGGCCAAGCAGGTTGGAGAGTTCATCACATGGAAAGAAGTGGAATGTCCTTTTGAGCAAGACCCCAGCATCACTCACTACCTGTACACAGCCCCCATCTTCAGCGAGGACGGTAAGGTGGGGCAACAGCCCTGGTACTCGGGGAATGGGACTTCTGGGTGGTGACATGCAGAGACCCTACACTGGATGGGGTGCACTAAACACACTCCTCTGGGCCCAGGTTGGAACAGAGAAGATTCTGTTCTTTGGGCTGGCAGACTGATCTGAAAAGCATAGAATGGGCCCAAGGGGGTGCAGACTGGGACCTCAAGGACCCTTCAGAGGCCACATTCCCCTCTGGACGCAACTGGAACACTGTTGGGCATTCCAAACCTGAATGGTCTCCTTTCTACCCTGGGTAGAGAGAAGATGGTGGTCACTTGGATATGGTTGAGCACTGTGTCTTTCTGTGGCTGGTGCATGGCAGGGAGACGAGGCGATGACACGCACTGACGTAAGAGGAAGCATTAGTATCTGTCCACTCCAATAAATAAGCATTCTCAGTGAATCATTTGTCAGGCACAGATTCTTGAAAATTTACTAAGTGAGCAGACCCCACAAACCCCTACTTCCAGAAAGAGAAATTCTAGAAAGTAAGTTACCTGCGTATCCTGGGACACAGCAGGCTCCTTACCCCACAGTGAGCATGCTGCAGAGGGACCTACAGCCCTGCTGAGAGGACACTTCTTGCCAGACATAAGTTAATAAGTAATTATTAATAGAGATAATTAAAGGGGAAAGACTTTTCATGATTTGCCTTTGAACGCTTCCAACTTTGCCATTTTACTTTTTGTTTTTGGAACCAGAAACTTTTAGCAGACTGGCTTTTTGAAAAGAACAATAAAGTAACTGTATGGAGCTAAGAACTTCTTGACAAAAAGAGAAGACACAAATTAACACCACAAATGAATATCACTAAAGACAACAAAAAGATAAGAGAACAAATACTCCAAATAAATCTACATACAGCAAATTGACAACTCAGATGAAAATAGTGAAATTCTTCAAAAAACAAACTGCCACTTCTTGACATAAAATGGATAATTTGAATAACTAGTAAACAGTTCAGTTTGTAACTCCCATAATTAAATCTCCAGGCCCAGATGGTTACATTAGAGCCTTCCACCAAATGTTTAAAGCATTAATATGACTTGTATACAATGTCTTCCAGCAAGTAGAACATGATGGAACTTCCCAATTCATTTTATGGAGTCTTAGTTCTGGCCGCTATAACAAAAGATCAAAAACTGGATAATTAACAAGTAATGGAAAATTAGTTCTCGCAGTTCTCAAGGTTAGGAAGTCCAAGATAAACACACAAGAAGAGCTGGTGCCTGATAAGGGCCTTCTCTCTCTTCTCCCAGAAGGTACCTTCTTGCTGCAACCCTCCTGTGGAGGAAGGGACAAATACAGTGTCTGCATACAACAAGCCAAAAAGTGCTGAATTCACTCCTCGAGAAGGGAGTTCATTTGGGTACTTTCATATGGGCACTCATCCCCTGAGGGTGGTCCTCTGAGGCCTGATCACCTCCTACTTACTTCATAGCACTGTAGTGTTGGGAATTAAGTTTTACCATGAATTTTAGAGTGACACACACTTTCAACCACAGTAGTTACTATTACCCTCATATTAAAATTACAGAATATAGAGGAAAAGAATAATGAAGTATATGCCAGTATTCTTCTGAATATAAATCTAAAATCATTAGCCCAATGTTAGCAATTGCATTAGCAGCATATGAAAATACCCCTGACCAAGTGACCTTACAGCAACTATAATTCAGCAGTATATGAAAATAATCATATGTGACCAAGTGATCTTATTCCAAGCATGCAAAGTTACTGTATGTTTGAAAACCAGTTGATATTATCTACTCTTTTAAGTAGCAAAATTGCATGATTGCATCAATCAATGTAGAAAAAGCATGGACAAATGGCTTTTAAAACTCTTAGAAAATAGTAATAGAGGGGAAATTGTCAACTTGTATTATTGCATCTACAAAAAATCTGCTCATGACATATTTAGTGAAGAAAGAATAAATGCTTTCTTACTGTAATAAGTAACAAGGCAAGGATAGCAACTCTTCTCCACTCTCATTCAACACAGTGATAAAAGACCTAATCATTATAAGACTTTTAAGAAAAGGAAAAACATAGAGATGATAAAGGGAAAAATTCATACCATACTTATCTTAAGGAATATCCCGAAATACCTAGAACTACAAATTGAGTTTAGCAAGGTCAGAAAATAATATATATATATATATATATATATATATATATATATATATATATATATATACATACATACATACACACAGTAGTCAATTGCATTCCTCACTAGCAATAAATACACAGACATGAAAACTTAAAATATAATGCACTTATGGGCTGTGGAAATGGCTCATCAGTTAAAGGCACCTGCTTGCAAAGCCTGTTAGCCAGAGATAAGTTCCTAAGCACTTAGGTAAAACCAGATGCAAAGTGGTACATGCATCTGTGATTCCCACATGCCTACACCAATTGGAGGTGGAGCCTGGAGAATCCCAAGCTCTCAGGCCAGCTAGTCTGACATTCATTTGCAGTCTGGCAGTTCATTTGTAGCAAGCAACAAGAGGGCCTGTTTCAAAGAAGGTAGAGAACAGACACCTCCAAGTTGTTCTCTGACCTCCATATGCACACCATGGTACACATGACCATACACACACAAATAAATAATTTTTTAAAAATTACATAGTACACTAATACTCAAAAATGAAACACTTAGGTATATATTTAATAAAACATGTATATGATGAGTTGTGTGCTAAAAATTAAACAATGCTAAAATCATACATCAGAATAAATGGCGGAACATGATATTCATTAATTTAAAAAAGTTAACATAGCAAAGATTTAGTTATTCTCCCCAAAATTAAGAACAGTTTTAATACAATTCCTATCAAAATCCCAGTAAATTATTCTGTAAGGCGTAGACAAGACTGTACTATGGGCATAGATGTTTATATAGAAATGCAAAGGGATCGCCGGGCATGGTGGCATACGCCTTTAATACCAGCACTCGGAAGGCACAGGTAGGAGGATCACCATGAGTTTGAGGCCACCCTGAGAATACAGAGTGAATTCCAGCTCAGCCTGGGCTAGCATGAGACCCTACCTCAAAAAGAAAAAAAAAATGTAAATGAATTAGTTTAGAATGTGTTATCACTTGTACCCAGGATATCAACTTTGTTGAGTGAAATGTTCAAAATAAAAGGTATAACACAGAAAAAAAAAAAAAAGGAAATGCAAGGGAAATAGAATAGCTGAAAAAGTTTTGAAAAAAGAACTTTCAGGGACTGGGGAGATGGCTTGTAAAACTGCTGGCCTGGGTTCAATTCCCAATCCATCCATGTAAGCTGGATACAAATAATGGCGCAAAACATCTGGTGTCACTTGCAGAGGCAAGAGGCCCTAGTATGTCCATACATATACACATACATACATACATACATACATACAAGTTTTTAAAAAGGATTGCCAGGCATGGTGGTACCATATAATCCCACACTTGTGAAAAGGAGGTAAGAACAGGAGTACATAGTAAGTTCATGGTCAGCCCAGTCTACATAAGACAATGTTTGAAATAAACCAAAAATATTGAAGCTGGGCTGGAGAGAGGGCTTAGCAGTTAAGCACTTGCCTGTGAAGCCTAAGGATCCCAGTTCGAGGCTTGATTCCCCAGGACCCATGTAAGCCAGATGCACAAGGTGATGCATGTGCCTGGAGTTTGTTTGCAGTGGCTGGAGGCCCTGATGCACCCATTCTCTCTCGCGCGCTGCCTTCTCTGCCTCTTTCTTTCTCTGTCTGTCACTCTCAAATAAATTTAAAAAAATATTGAAGCTGATATCACATAATAATCAAGACAGAGTGTTATTGGGAGAAGGGTAGACATACAGATGGATGGAACAGAACAAAATCCCAGAAACAGACCCACACCAATGTGCCCAAGTGGTTTTTATTTTATTTACGGATATTTCGATTAAAAGGTTGTATTCTTATACTCCCTCCCACCCACCCCAATTCTCCTGAGGGTCTTGTTACAGAGGGTTATTAGTGTTCATTATGGAGACCAAGAGGCCGCAGTCTGTGTTTGCCTCGGGCATGCCCACCCACCCTGAGGTTCTTATAATCTTTCTTGCTCCTTAGAGGGCAGGACAGGGGTCTGTTGCTTTTTCTGGATCTCTGTTTTGATGAAGTTTGAGCGGCAACAATATCTTCACCATCTCCCTGCAACTCGTTCTTGTGCTAACCATGAGAGCAGTATTCGTGTCACTGCTTTCTCTGTAAGGACTTCCTACTGTAATGAGGTGGATGTGACCCATCTCATAGTAGGCTCTACATTCATGATGTACTGATGGACTCTGGTTCTCCCCAATATTCTCCACTATCTGCCCCGCATGAGCATACCCTGGGAAACAGCCCCAAGTGGTCTTTAACAAACGTGCATAAGCAAATAAGTGAAGGAAGCTTTTTAACTTTTTAACAAATAGTTCTGAAGCATCCATAAACCAAAACAAAAAAAAGGACCTCTGCTTAAGTCTGACATTGTATACACCAACATATTTTCAATTTATTTATTTATTTATTTATTTGAGAGAGGAAGAGATAGGAAGAGAGATGTAGAACAGGCACACTAGGGTCACCTTCTGCCACTGCAAAAGAACTCCAGACACACACACCACTCTGTATATCTGGCTTTACGTGGGTACTGGGGAACTGAACTCATACCATCATGCTTTGCAAGCATGTACCTTTAGCCACTGAGCCACCTCCAGCCCCCAAAAGTATTTGTTTTAAAAACCTAACTCAGACTGGATCTCAGACTTGGATATAATATGTAAAACTCTAGCACTTTAAAGAAGAAAAGCAGGGGAATCTTCAAGCTTTAGAACATTTACAATTTATGATGGCTTGACAGAATTTTTCAACTTTACAGTGGTGTGAGAAACAGTATCCTTCAATGGAAATTACTTCACATTTTGAATTTGGAACTTTTTCTGGGCAAGCCATGTGCCGTCTATTTCTTTCTCAAAATACTGGGTAGCCACCACTATCTGCAGCTCCTAGTACGCCAGAAAACCTTGAGGGAAACAGCCCTCTGGTATGTGCTGGGATGGTCAGTGGTTATATATGTTTGTGACACTGTTTTTTTTGTTTTGTTTTGCTTTGTTGTTTTTCAAGGTAGGGTCTCACTCTGGCTCAGGCTAACCTGGAATTCACTATGGAGTCTCAGGATGGCCTCAAACTCACAGCAATCCTCTTATTTCTGCCTCCTGAGTACTGGGATTAAAGGCGTGCACCATCTCGCCCGGCTCAAACACTGGGGTTTTTGAACCCAGGGCCTCACCCATGCTAGGCAAATGCTCAACCACTAAGCTACAACCCATAGCTAGGCCACCAGGCTTGTCTTATTAAATGCAGTTTTGCCTTACAATCTTTTCACCTTGTGGAGGTTTGCTGGAATATAACCCTGTAATTTAAGAAATGTCTAAGGCTGTTGTTTGTTTGTTTGTTTGTTTGTTTGTTTTTGGTTTGTTCGTTTGTGTTTTGTTTTGTTTTTCAAAGCAGGATCTCATTCTAACCCAGGCTGACCTGGAACTCACTCTGTAGTACCAACCTGGCCAAGAACTCTCAGAGATCCTCCTTCTTCAGCCTCCTGAGTCCTGGGGCTAGAGGCATGTGCCACCACACCTAGCTGTGTTTTTGTTTTTGAAACATTCTCACACAATAGTCCAGGAACTTTTATGTAATCCAGGCTGACCTCAAACTCACAATGCTCCTATCTCAGCCTCACCAGGAGGATTACAGAAGAGCACCACCAAACCTAACTGAGAAAGCATTTCCTATTAAACTAAAAGGCTGAATAAACGCTATTTTTTTTAAATTAACTAAATGTTATTAATATTGCATGAACCAAGCATTATACTCTGGGCATTTATTTTTTCTAAATAAATGAGTATCCATGCTCACACAAAAACCTGTACATTAGTGTTTGTAACAGTTTCATTCACCACTGTCCCAAACAAAAAAGAACCCAGTTGTCCTTCAGTGAGTGAGTAGTTAATGAACTGTGATATACCACCATGTACAACTATAAAAAGGAGCCAACTGCAGCAGATATCCCCAAAAGGTATGACTATTTACATAATGTTCTTGAAGTTATGAAGACAGAAGTAAAAAACAGATTCGTGACTGCCAGGAGTTAAGATGGGGGTAGGGTTAGGGAAGCCTAGCAGGTGTGAGGCACCAGGTTAAATTCCCAGCAGAGAATAGAGGAGGCCCAGAAGGGTGATCATTAGTCCCAGTATTTGGAGGCTGAGGCAGGATCTCTATGAGTTTGAGGCCAGCCTGTGGCTACATAGTGAGTTCCAGGTCAGTCTGCATAGAGTTCCTGCCTTGAAAAAAACAAAACAACAACAAAAAACAAAAATGAAAGGAGGGCTAGAGAGATGGCTTAGCAGTTAAGCGCTTGCCTGTGAAACCTAAGAACTCCGGTGCGAGGCTCGATTCCTCAGGACCCACGTTAGCCAGATGCACAAGGGGGTGCACACATCTGGAGTTCGTTTGCAGTGGCTGGAGGCTCTGGTGCACCCATTCTTTCTCTCTCTCTCTCTGCCTTTTTCTCTCTCTGTTGCTCTCAAATAAATAAATAAAATAAACAAAAAAAAACTGAAAGAAGAGGAAGGTGGAGAGAACAGAAGGGTGAGATAATGAAGGAGGTAGATGTGGAGAGGGAGCAGATGGTGGGGGAATGAAGAAAGTAGGTGTGGAGAGGGAAGGAGGGAAGGGTGATGGAGAAAGGAGGTGAGGAAAGGGAAGGAGGGAGGGGTGATGGAGGAAGGAGGTGTGGAGAGGGAAGGAGGGAGGGGTGATGGAGGAAGGAGGTGAGGAAAGGGAAGGAGGGAGGGGTGATGGAGGAAGGAGGTGTGGAGAGGGAAGGAGGGAGGGGTGATGGAGGAAGGAGGTGAGGAGAGGGAAGGAGGGAGGGGTGATGGAGGAAGGAGGTGAGAGGGAAGGAAGGAGGGAGGGGTGATGGAGGAAGGAGATGTGGAGAGGGAAGGAGGGAGGGGTGATGGAGGAAGGAGGTGAGGAGAGGGAAGGAGGGGTGATGGAGGAAGGAGGTGAGGAGATGGAAGGAGGGAGGGGTGATGGAGGAAGGAGGTGAGGAGAGGGAAGGAGGGAGGGGTGATGGAGGAAGGAGGTGAGGAGAGGGAAGGAGGGAGGGGTGATGGAGGAAGGAGGTGAGGAGAGGGAAGGAGGGAGGGGTGATGGAGGAAGGAGGTGAGGAGAGGGAAGGAGGGAGGGGTGATGGAGGAAGGAGGTGAGGAGAGGGAAGGAGGGAGGGGTGATGGAGGAAGGAGGTGAGGAGAGGGAAGGAGGGGTGATGGAGGAAGGAGGTGAGGAGAGGGAAGGAGGGAGGGGTGATGGAGGAAGGAGGTGAGGAGAGGGAAGGAGGGAGGGGTGATGGAGGAAGGAGGTGAGGAGAGGGAAGGAGGGAGGGGTGATGGAGGAAGGAGGTGAGGAGATGGAAGGAGGGAGGGGTGATGGAGGAAGGAGGTGAGGAGAGGGAAGGAGGGAGGGGTGATGGAGGAAGGAGGTGAGGAGATGGAAGGAGGGAGGGGTGATGGAGGAAGGAGGTGAGGAGAGGGAAGGAGGGAGGGGTGATAGAGGAAGGAGGTGAGGAGATGGAAGGAGGGAGGGGTGATGGAGGAAGGAGGTGAGGAGAGGGAAGGAGGGAGGGGTGATGGAGGAAGAAGGTGAGAGGGAAGGAGGGAGGGCTGATGGAGGAAGGAGATGTGGAGAGGGAAGGAGGGAGGGGTGATGGAGGAAGGAGGTGTGGAGAGGGAAGGAGGGAGGGGTGATGGAGGAAGGAGGTGTGGAGAGGGAAGGAGGGAGGGGTGATGGAGGAAGGAGGTGTGGAGGGGAAAGGAAGAGAGGGAGGTAATGAAGGTAGTAGGTATGGAGAGCGAGAGGAGGGTGGGTGGAGTGATGGAGGAAGTTGGTGTGTGGAGGGAGAGGAGAGTGGGGTGATAAAGGAAGTAGATGTGGAGAGGAGGGTGGGGTGATGGAGGAAGTAGAAGTGGAGAGGGAGGTAAGGGTGGGGTGGTGAAGGAAATAGAAGTGGAAAGGATGGTGAGGTGATGGAATAAGTAGAAGTGGAGAGGGAGTTAAGGGTGGGGTGATGGAGGAAGTAGGTGTGGAGAGGGAGGTGAGGGTGAGGTGATGAAGGAAATAGAAGAGGAGAGTCAGGTGAGGGTGGGGTGATAGAGGAAGTAGATGTGGTGAGAAGAGTAGGGAAATGAAAGAAGTAGGTGTGGAGAGGGAGGTGAGGGTGGGGTGATGAAGGAAATAGAAGAGGAGAGGGAGGTGAGGTTGGGTGATAGAGGAAGTAGGTGTGGAGAAAGAGGTGAGGGTGAGGTGATGGAAGAAGTAGAAGAGGAGAATCAGGTGAGGGTGAGGTGATGGAGGAAGTAGAAGTGGAGAGGGAGGTGAGGGTGGGGTGATGGAAGAAGTAGATATGGAGAGGAGGGTGGGATGATAGAGGAAGTAGGTGTGGCTTGGGAGGGGTCCCTTGGTAGTCATGTAAATTTCTGTATTTATGATGTGCTAGCTGTCAATATACTGGCATATGACATACTATCCAGGTGCACCTCAATATATAATGAAGGTGTATCCCAATAAACCTCTTATGTTGGAAATATCATAAATCAAAAATGCATCTTGGGGGCTAGAGAGATGGCTTAGCAGTTAAGACATTTGCCTGCGAAGCCAAACAACCCTGGTTAAATTCCTCAGTGCCCATGTGAAACCAAATGCACAAGGTGACACATACATCTGGAGTTTGTTTGCTGTGGTTAGAGATCCTGGCGTGCCCATTCTCTACCTACCTCTCTTTATCTGTCTGTCTCTCTCTCTCAAATAATTAAATAAATAAAATATATTTTTTAAAAATGCATCTTGAAGAAATGGCTGACTGGTTAAGGCGCTTGCCTATGAAGCCTAAGGGCCATATTTCTCCACATCCCACCTTAGCCAGATGCAAAAAAGTGAAGCAAGTGCATGATCTCACATGCCCACTAGGTGGTGCAAGCATCTGGAGTTGGATTTTAGTGGCTGGAGGCCCTGGCATACCAATTCTCTATCTGTATTTCTCTCTCTCTCTCTGTCTCACTAAAATAAAATTTTTTAAAAATGCATCTTGGGGGCTGGGCATGGTAGTGCACACCTTTAATCTCAACATTTGGGAGACCTAGTTCGGAAGATTGTCATTAGTTTGAAGCCACCTGGAAACTACATAATGAATTCCAGGTCAGCCTGACCTAGAGCAAGACCTTACTTCAGGAAGAAGAAAAAAAAAAAAAAAGCATCTTGGGCTGTAGAGATGGCTCAGTGGGTAAGGCGTTTGCTTGCAAAGTCTAAGGATACAGGATAAAATCCCCAGTTCCTATGTATAGCCAGATACAGAAGGTAGTGCATGCATCTGGAATTCATTTGCAGTGGCTAGAGGCCCTGGGATGCCTATATTTCTGTCTCTCTGTTTTCTTTCTCTCTCTCTCTCTCTTTCCTATAAACAAATAAATCCTTTAAAAAAAATGCATCTAGTACCTTAACCTATCAATCTCATAGCCTTTGTTAAATGTGCTCAGATAGTTTACATTGGTCTATAGTTGAGCAGAGTCATCTAACACAAAACCTATTGTGTAATCAAGTGTGTAATATGCTATGTGGCTTCTCGATGCTGCGGAGTGCTGGCTGGACACGTGGCAAGCTGGGAGCTGTGGCAGCCTCTGCCCAGTGCCTCTAGAAGACATCACACTGCATATCACTAGCCCAGGAAAAGATCCAAACTCAAATTTCAAACTGTGGTTTCTCTTAAATAGAGTCACTTTGCAGCACACTAAAGTAGAAAAAAACTTATGTCAAAATTTTTTTTTTTTTTTTGAGGTAAGTCTGGCCCAGGCTAAGCTGGAATTCACTACAGAGTCTCAGGGTGGCCTTGAACTCATGGCGATTCTCCTACCTCTTCCTCCCGAGTGCTGGGATTAAAGGCGTGCACCACCACGCCTGGCTTATTATGTCAAATTCTTGTAAGTGAGGGACAGGCCATATATACTATAGTTTAGCAAGTGGATGCTATTGGGGAAACTGGATAAAGAGGTCTCAAAATCTTTGCATAGTATTCCTACAATTATATGTGAACAATAATCTTCCAACAAAAAGTTTAATTCAAAACTTTCAGCTGAGTGTGGTGGTGCACACCTTTAATCCCAGCACTTGGGAGGCAGAGGTAGGAGGATCACTGTGAGTTTGAGGCCACCCTGAGACTACATAGTGAATTCTAGGTCAGCCTGAACTAGAGACCCTGCCTTGAAAAACCAAAAAAAAGTTTAAGTCCAGCTGGAGAGATGGCTTAGTGGTTAAGGTGCTTGCCTGAGAAGCCAAAGGACCCAGGTTGGATTCCTCAGTACCCATGTAAGCCAGATGCACAAGGTGGTGCATGCATGTGGAGTTTGTTTTCAGTAGCTACAGGCCCTGGCGTGCCCATTCTCTCTCTCTCTCATATACACATCTGTGCCTTTCTCTCTCTAATAAATAAGTAAATAAAAAAATTAAAAATAGTTCAAGTCAAGCTCTGTGTATCAAACAGGTTATAGTCATTAACCATAATTATATAATTTCACTTCCTTTTCTCTCTAGGTCTTTATTTGGCTTCCTATGAAAGTGAAAGCCCAGACAACCAAATGGAAAAAGAGAGGTGGAGGTCTCTAAGGTGAGTCTAAGTGCAGTATGAAAATCACACAGAAAAAGAGAGATGGAGCTCTCTAAGGGTTGTCTATATGCAGGATGAGAGGTAGAATGGAGGGAAAGGGTTGGGCTCAGGCTAAGGCTGAGGAGCTTCTAAGCTACCACTTACAGCCTCCTGAGGACTTGACCATCTGGGGATGGGATAGGAATAGGCTGACATCACAGAGTCAGGACAGAATTTGGGGAATATGAGAAAAAGACTGGGCTGATAACCCCTCATACATGCATGGTAGTGTTTCTGTGGATGAACTAGATGCATGCATGCTTCATGGCCAGAAGCTTCAAGCCCATATTTTAATACCAGCAAATAACAAAAACATACACACACCATCTCCTGCTTGTTAGCATGAAAATGACTCACAGAACTAGACTTAGAGAACTGAGCCAAAAAGATCTGCTGACAGCCTCATGTCCACCTCCTCTCCCCTGTGGGAATGTTGCCCATGCTGGGAACAGGCCCACCCAAAGGCTGGGCTCTCACCCACTCTCCAGTGTGTTTGAACTTGCAGATCATCTATTCTGGGGAAGACATGAAACACACCGAGCTGAAGGAGGAAGAAGAGATGGAGCCAATGGAGGTCATCATCAGTCCTGCCTCAGATGGCCCTGTGGGTGGACACTGATGCCTGCCTCACTACTTTGCAGACTGAGATCCTGCAACCTGACATCGCCATATGACCCCATAGGCACAGAAAATCTTTTGTGAGGCTTCCGCCATGACTGACCTGGCAGGGCTTCCAGGCATGTGGGTGATTATGCCTTGGGGAAACTCTGTCTTCGTGACCAAGGGGTCATGTTGCTAGTCAGTCTGTCACAACACAGCACTATCCCAGGGGGCTGGGTGACCTGATCTTATGAGTAACAAGTGCCATGGAGATTAACACCCCAGCCTATCACCAGGAGGCTTGGGGGCCTCTTTGACTAAAGTAAGCATGACATGAGATGTGCCTGTACCAGCCCCTGCCATTCTGCCGATGTCCCTACCCTATCCCTCCAATGGACTTGTTTCTGCAGCCCTGGTCACCCTTCCCTTTCTGAATCCTGCTGGTATCAGGATAGCCTTCAGGTGACAGGTGTGAAGCAGTTCAGTGGGACAAACCAGAGTCACAGACTTGACCATGTATACATTACAACCTGCTGCCCCTGTGAGCTTTAGAGTTGGAGTTTGTACATCCACTGTGCATATACAAGTTGGCTGCATTTCTCATCCTCGGGCCTAAGATGAGCTTCAACCAGGATACAGGGCTGGGAGGTTCCCAGCTTGGCACCAAAAACACAATAATGCACTTCAAGAACGGGATACTGTGGCTGCTTCTAATCCACATGGCATGTTGGGTTGACAGAGCCTGGTGCATAGCAGTGCTTAGTAAACCTCTGGTCACTGGATACTTTCTGGCCTGCATGGTGCTTAACAGTTCTGGTGCAGAGTGGAGAAAGTCAATAAGATATACTGAGGCTCTTCCTTCAGCCCACACCCAATATGTGTATTTCCAGTCCCTTGAACACTGAGCCCAGAAGCAAATGAACAGTCTGCCAGGAAGTCAGTGAGTGCAAAGTGTATCCATCCTCCTGGTCAGGACCTTTTAGGTGTAGAGAGACATAAGAAATGGGGAGTTCAGGCTTACTAACCCACCCTGGCTGGCTCCTGCTCACATCAGGACCCTGAGGCTGTGCTCTGCCCAGAACTAGACTCAGCTATCCTAGTCTTGGGTCCCTGTATTAATTATTCTTCTCATTGCTGTGACAAAATACCCAACTAAAAAGTCACTGGGTCACTGGTCACAAGGAATCTTCAGTCAGGAAGCAGAGAACAGGAAGAGGGACCTGATATAAAATTTTGAGGTCCTGCCCCCTAGCAGTCCTCTTCCTTCAGCAAGGCTCCACCTCCTAAATGGCCGACAGACTTCAATTTCAGTGCCTCTAGCTGGGGACCAAGTGTTCAGACATAAGCCTATAAGGGACAGATTATATTCAAACCACAGTAGATCCCATCTCAAAGAGAAGATGGCCAGCAGCCTAGGTGCCTTAACAACACAGGGAGTTCTGTCTGCTGAACAGAGGATCTCAGTAAGGCCACTGCAGGCAGTCATCTGGCAGAGGCATGGGACACAGTGTGTTAGAATTGAATGGAGTCTGCCTGGTACCTACACCACACTGTTTCTTTCACCTGAGACCCTAGAGAATGCAAGCAGAGCAGGGACCTGGGGTAGGGCAGCAGCTTGGCTTCAGCCCCAGACCACATCCAACTCCCAACCAGTGCTGGGAATTTTCAGGGCCCCAGAAGCTGCTTCCTAATTCCCCCCACTCTTATACAAAATTGTACTTCTGTCCTTGGCAACCTGTGGGCAACATTTAAAAAGACCCCATGTAGGCATCAGCAGACTCTCCCTGCCTCCTGGCCACACTGAGAGCTTCTTGTCAGATTCTAGGGTAAAGAGAGTAGAATGAGCTGGGCTGGGCTTGCCAGGTCCAGGGCTGATGCCTGTGAAACTGACCCAGGGCCCAGATCCAGCCCAAGTAGCCTGTCTCCTGCCCCAGCTTGCGGAGCAACTCACCCCAACAGCAGTTCCCTCCTCCGGGCCTGCTAGCCCCTCCATGGCCTAACATAGAATGGACTTCAGGGATGAAAAGGTAAGACCTGAGCTCTCTGGTGCTCACCACTAACCAGGAAAGAGCCCAAGGCAGGAGAGAATGAGGCAGCCTACTTTTGGGCCTGTCAAGAATGCAAAGCTGGGGGCCTTAAGCTAAATCTGTTTGTGCCTAACATCCAAGGGGCCCTCACAGTTGCTTCATATGTGTCTGAACAGCTGCTGGGTGTCAAACACTGGGTGGGACCTTTCCAGGAGCCAAGTCCCATGTGCAGGTCATTGTGCCACTCTCCAGCTGCTACCATGGATCCTAAACAAGGGTGAGCCTTGCTCATAGCCATAGAATCTGTCCCTGGACCACACTGATGACTCACCAGCCTTCCCTAAAGAGATGCCATCTTGGTCTCCAGCTCACAGCTGAGAACGGCCAGGGCATTGCATGGAGGGCAGGGCCTCCAGCTTCCTCTTCAAAGTTCCATAGGACCTCCCAATACTAACATCCTGGAGACCAAGTTTCCCATACATGGACCCTGGGGAGACACACAGCAGCCAGCCACAGCAGGAAGTTTCTATCAAAATTCCAAATGTGTGAATGCTGTATATGGCTATATCATCTCCAGAGATTTATCCAACTATGGTCCTGTCTCCTTCATTGCAGTGCTGTTGGACAGAAAATGATTAGAAACCACCCACGGTCCATAACTATGAACCTAGATATATACATCACCACTTAGCCCACCTCTGCAAGCTGTTATGAGGATACAGTGATACAAAGGTGCCTGTGATCCCACAGAGGTCGCACCCTCCTGCCAGCATAGCTCAAGAGGCCCCCACAAATCCATGTCAGTCCTTAGTGTCAGAATTAGGCTCCTGCAGCAAGATACATGGCACCAAAATTAATAATTCAAGAAGGTGAAGGTCTACAATCACGCATGATCCAGCACAAGGGCAGATAGCAAGGGAGCAACAGAGATGAAATGAGCAAGGAGGGGAAGTGGCTCTGGGAAATGCTTCCTGGAGAGATGGCTAGCAGGTAGCTTTAGCCCCAGAGCACCTCTGGGGAATAGGAAAAAAGAAGGAAGGGGAGGGAACGGCGGTTTTTGTTACATACATATGCAAATGAAAAATTTTAAAGGCATTGCTAAGCCCTGCTTGGTAGCATATGTTTGTGATCCTAGTACTAGGTAGGCCAAATCAGGATGAACAGTTGTTTAAATAGCATGGGCTACATAGCAAAACCAGTCTCCAAAAAAAATTTTTACATGAGTCTGGGAAGATGGCTCAGTGGATAAAACAAGCCTGAGTACCCAAGTTCCATCCTCAGACCTACATAAAAAGCTGGAAGCCATGACAGGCTTCTGTGATCCCCACATTCTGATAGTGAGATGGCTGGTGGTGACTGGAGGATTTCTGGGATGCTATTGGCAAGCACAGCAAAAGGAACAAAAGCAGAATAAGATCAAGAGAAGCCTGCCTTGAGCCAGGCATGGTGGTGTATGCCTTTAATACCTTTAATCTTAGCATTCAGGAGGCTGAGGGAGGATTACTGTGAGCTTGAGGCCAGCCTGGGCTACAGAGTGAGTGCTAGGTCAGCCTGGGCTACAGTGAGTACTTGCTTCAAACACACACACACATAGAGAGAAGGCTGAGGGGATTGCTCAGTGGTTAAATACACTTGCTTGCAAAGCCTGTCAGCCCAACAGCCCAGGTTGAAGTCCCCAGTACATATGTAAAGCCAAATGCACAAAGTGGCATATGCATCTGGAGTGTGTTTACTATGACAAAAGATCCTAGAGTGTCCATTCTCTCTCTCTCCCTCTCTCTCTCTCTCTTTCTCTCTCTATCTCTAAGTATACTTTTTTTTTTTTTTTCGAGATAGGGTTTGACTCTAGCCCAGGCTGACCTAGAATTCACAAGTCTCAGAGTGGCCTCTCCCAGTGATCCTCCTACCTCTGCCTCCCAAGTGCTGAGATTAAAGGTGTGTGCCACCATGCCCGTCAAAATTTTTGTTTTCTTAATTTTTATTTATTTATTTAAGAGCAACAGAGAGAGAAAGAGGCAGAGAGAGAGAATGGGCACGCCAGGGCCTCCAGCCACTGCAAATGAACCCCAGATGCATGTGCCACCTTGTGCATCTGGCTTATGTGGGTCCTGGAGAATCAAGCCTCGAACCAGAGTCCTTAGGCTTGCCATCTCTCCAGCCCCTAAGCATACTTTAAAAAGAGAGAGAAACCCTGCCTCAAATGAAAGAACAGCAAAGAAGGAGTCACAAGTTGTCCTTGAGCTGGAGAGATGGCTTAACTGTTAAAGGACTTTCCTGGAAAGCCTACAGACCCAGGTTCAACTCTTTAGAGCCCCAGTAAGCCAGATGCACATGGTCACACATGCACACAAGGTGGCACACATGTCTGGAGTTCCACTGCAGTGGTTAGAGGCCCTGGTGCACCAATTCTCTCTCTCTCATTAAAACAAAAAAAAAGTTGTCCTCTTTAAACACCCATTCGATCTCTATCTCTAAAAATAAATAATTTTTCTGGGTGTGATGATGCACACCTTTAATTTTAGCACTTTGGAGGCAGAGGTAGAAGGCTTACTGTGATTTTGAGGCCAACCTGAAATCTAGAGACTACATAGTAAATTCCAGGTCAGCCTGGCTTGAGTGAGACCCTACCTCAAGTAACAAACATAAATAAATGAATAAATAAATAAAATAATAATTTTAAAATACCAATAAAATTGGGGCTGAAGTGCAGCTCAGTGGTAGAGCACTTGCCTAGCATGTACAAGGCCCTCAGTCCAACCCGTGGGACTGCCTGAGAGAGCCTGTGGCCATGCAATAGAGCCCTGCACTGGTATGAAGAGTTCCATGACCAGCTCCTATGAAGCAAATGTAAGTGGTAAAAAATTATTTCTTAATTTATTTCTGAAGTTAACTCTTAATGTTTTTTAAAAGCATAGAGCAATGAAGTTCTTTTTAAAAATTATTTATTTATCTTTGTGTGTGTGTATGTGTACATGCACCAAGGCCTCTTACTGCTGCAAACGAATGCCAGATGCTTGCACCACTTTTTGAGTTTGGCTTACATGGGTGGCTTGGGAGTTGAACCCAGTCTGGCAGGTTTTGCAAACAAGCACCTTAACCACTGAGCCATTGTCCCAGTTCCCTGAAGAAAATTTTATTGAAGAAACTTCAGGCTGGGAAGGTAGATCAGTGGGTAAAGTGCCCCACATGTGGCAATGCATGCTTGTAATCCCAGAACTGAGGCAGCAGAGATAGGAGGATCCCTGGAGCTTGCCATTTATCTAGTCTAGCCTAATTGGTGTGTTCCAGGCTAATGAGAGACACTGCCTCAAAAAGAGGTGGAAAGCATTCCTGAACCACTCCTGAGGTTGTCCCCTGGTTTGCACATACACCCTGACATGTGCACCCACACATATACAAGCATACATATGTAAACACTTACCACACACATGCAGATAAATAAATAAAAATAATTTGAGAAAAGACGATTTACTAAAACTCCAGAAGAGCAGTGAGTGTCATGGCATTGGAAGTGCTCACTTTCATGCAGAATGACAAAAACTCCACTCCAGCCAGGAGCAGCTGAGATTGCAAAGCTCCTCCCCACTAGACCTCGCTCCTGGGATAAGAAAGCCCTACTGAAAAGACATTCTGGCTTAGGTGGTGCTGGGGATCGAACTCAGGGCATCATGAATACTAGGTAAGCAGTCTACCAGCTGAGCTACATCTCCAGCCGTTGTTTTTTCTGTTCTTGGGACAAGATTTCCATGTATAGCCCAAGGCTGTCTGGAATTTACTATGTAGTTCAGGATGATCTCAAATCACCTCCTGCCTCAGCCTCCCTAGCGCTGGGATCCCAGGGATATGCCCATGCCCAGCTCCCAATCAGAAAGTATCTATACCCACCTTTCTGGTACCAGGTGGGGCAGAGGATTGAGGGAAGGGAGATAGAATACAGGCACAGTTTTTGTTTTAATCACTTAAGACTAAAACATTGTGTCATCAACTGTACTGTAGTTTTAGTTCTATGGAAATTAGATGGATTTTTTTAATGCAGTGATGCAACCAAAGAAGTAAGCTTTAGGTTTGAATAGATATTGGCAGTTTTCTTTCCCAAAAAAATATGTCACCATCCAGTCCCCTCAGTGGCGCCTCTTTGAAACACCGCAGAGGCTTTTGCTCTCTAGTCTTTGCCAAATATCCAATAAACATTACAAAAAATAGGCAGACAACCTGTGGGCTACTGCTTGTCAATTTATTTATTTATTTTTTTACTGTTTGCTTTTTTGAAGTAGGGTTTCACCCTAACCCAGGCTGACCTGGAATTCACTATGTAGTCTCAGGGTGGCCTCAAACTCACAGAGATCTGCCTACCTATGTCTCCCAAATTCTGGGATTAAGAGCACCGCCATGCCCAGCTAACTTTTTTTAAAAATATTTATCCTAGCTGCTGAAGTTTCGTGGGGTGCAGCTCCTGGATTATTGTAGGGAGGTGTCCAGACGCATCACCCAACTTGGTTCAGCCACACATCCTGGAGCCAAGACCAACCCGATCCTGAGCCAACACTGGGCCTCTGGCCTCGCACCTCCCTCCAGAAAGCTGGGAGTTGCTGATATTGCTGACCCTCCCACTAATGCAGCCCTTCCTCCTCCACCCATCAGTTGCCATGTCTCCCCCAAGATGTTCTGTAATCTATTCCCTCCAGGAGGTATGGCCTCAGTGGGACTCACCTGGGGAGAACCTTTCTCACTTGTGATTATGGGACAGACTGCCCAGCCCTAAATAGCGAAAGCTGAGCAGTTACTCCAGCTCATTAACAGTCCTTGCCCTCAGCCACACCTGAACTTCCGGTTAGTCTGCTGAGTGCCCAAGATGGTGCTTATGTCCTGGAGTGGATTTGGGTCACAGGACATGTCACAACTCTCATGTGAAAAATTGTATAGTGTACTAAAAACTCAATCTAATTAATAATATTTCAAAGCAATATTTTCTTTCTTTTTCTTTTTTTGAGAAAGGGTCTTGCTATGTAGCCTAAGCTAGCCTTTGAACTTTTTAATCTTTCTGTCTGCCTCATTGGCAAGAATGCTGTTGTGATCACAGGGATGGGCTACCATACCAGGCTGCACTATTTTTTAAAACAAAGCCAATGAAAAATATCCACAAAGTAAGCTGGGTGTGGTGACACACGCTTTTAATCCCAGCACTTGGGAGGCAGAGGTAAGAGGATCACCGTGAGTTCGAAGCCACCCTGCGACTACATAGTGAATTCCAGGTTAGCCTGAGCTAGAGTGAGACCCTACCTCAAAACAACAACAATAACAACAAATATATATATATATATATATATATATATATATATATATATATTCACACAGTAGCAAAATTTTATACCCAAGATTAAACATTTCTCTGGAGTCTCTTTGACTGACCTTGTTGAAATGTTAATTAGCCTGATTTAATCTTCATACATTTATAGGGTTAGCACATTATCACAGTTTAACCCATGAATATGTAAAATTATCATGTGCCAATGAAACTTTTTATTTACTTATTTGCAAGCAGATAGAGACAGAGAGAGAGAGAGAGAGAGAGAGAGAGGGGGGGGGAGAACATAGGCACAACATGGCCTCCTGCCTCTGCAAACAAACTCCAGATGAAGTGCTACTTTGTGCTTCACCTGGTGTAGTAGATAGCTTCAGGTCACTGGGATGGGCCTCCAGACCAGATACAGTTTATGGGAGGAAGGGATTTATTTGAAAATTACAAATATAGGGAAAGTTCCATAATAACAGAAGAAACTGGTCCCCTTTCACAGATCCATGACAAGACAGAGAAAAGCAGCCACCACCAACACAGACAAGCACCCTTCAGGAGCAGATGTAACTAAGTTATGTTCCCATCTCCCTACAAAACATTTTTATGAGACAGAATCTCTGTGTCGCCAGGGCTGGTCTTGAACTCATGAGCCTCCTGCTTCCTGCTTGAATGTACATGTTACCACACCTGGCATTTCAAAAGAATTTTGTTTCATTTTTACATGTTTCCTTCTTTATTACAAAGGCATAAAGAAGTATGGTAACAAATGAACACATTCAGTCTTCAAAAGTTTTATATCATGGTGATTGACAGTGCACACAACATACTCATGCTGTTCCATATATGTCTTAGGTGTCCCTGGAATAAAGTTAACCCTGGATGGTAGTCTCAGTGATGTGTGTCACTTTTGAACTAAGGCAGAAAATAACTGATAGGTCTCCTCCATCCCTTCTTCCCTTTGGTGGTAGTATTGGAAGTTATCTGTTGAACGGTGGTCTCATGAGATAGAAGCTACCTGGATCAACCACAAGGAGGAGAGGTGGCCTGCAGCAGGGTTCAACACAAAAGATGTAACTTTGTTGAGTTTTGCCACTAATAGTCCCCAGTGGTGGAGCTTATCTTAAATATTCTGATGGCGAGCAATTATAAGAAATGGTCCCCAAGCTTCAGGTAGTAGGAGAAAAGCAAGTGCAGGCAGATGCAGAAATACAAATATCACATGCTTTCTCTCACATGTGGAATCACAAAAGAAGTTTTATTGCTTTGTGCTGCTTTCCCATTTGGGCTCCCACTTTCTCAGCCTTCTTTAAAATCCCTCATTCTGAGCAATCTGAACCTGTGTTTCCTGCCCTGAAATCCAAAACAAAGGCTTTTTCACTTCTGTGATTTGAGATTGTTCAATAAGCCATCTGAGAACCCAAGCCAAACCCAAAAGAGATCAAGGCTGAGTCAGGGACAGAGTGAGCCCAACTTATGATATTTTTTGACTTCTTGGATTCAGCTGTGCCTAAGGTTAGGCACAGGCTCCAGACTTAATCACAATTGGCCTATAAAACTCTCCTGAGCTGGGATTCTGACACTGGGGACTAAAATGGCCCAATAATGGTATGCCACCCTGAGTCTGCAGACCATCATCCTGTTTTGAGGCTCTCCCCCAACTTCCCTCCTCACAGCTTAAGATCCCCAGTCCTTCTTTTAGCTGAATTAGGTTCCCTCAGCCAGAAGCAGCTCCGTATTTTTAGGTGTATCAGTTACCGTCTTGCTGTTGTGAACAACTACCTTACCAGAAGCAACCTGAGGAAAGAAAGGGATTATTTTTGGCTTACAGTTCTTAAGGACATCTCATGGAAGGGAAGTCATGGTAGTAGAACAGGAAGCAAGCTCATCACAGCACAGGCAGGAAGCAGAGGATAAACTGAAGTGGGGCCAGGCTACATTACCTCAAGGCCTGGCCCTATTGATACACTTCCTCCAGAAAGGCTCCAACTCCTAAAGCTTCCACAGCCTTCCCAAACAGCACCGCCAGCTGGGGACCAAGTGTTTAAACACATGAGAATATGGTGGATATTTTACTTTCAAACCACAACACTAGGTTGTCATAATTTAGGAGTCTTAAAATAAGTGGCATGGGCGAATGTTCAGAATGACAAGATATCAGATTCTAAGTTTAGAGGAATTTCTCTCATTTTCATCCACTCCCATCAGCTGAGCTGCATGGAGATGCAGTGGGCAGTAAAACTGTCCCAGAGCAGTTTAGACAAAGGAGTGTAGAAGAATATAGACAGCAGTTTAGCACCTAAGGAATATCTTCCCTGCCCAGATATCTCTGCCCTTGATTCTCCACCCAGTGCACCACTTCTGTTTGTCAGACTTCCATCACTGTGACAAAATACCTGAGAAATAGTTCAAAGGAGAAGTTTTACTTTGGCTCATGGTTTCAAAGGTTTCAGTGCAAGGAGGATGTGGGGGAACAGAGTAGTTTATATCATGGCAGCCAGGGAGGACAAAGAGAGAGAACTGCCTGTACTGCATCCTTTCTTCTTGTCCTTTTTATCCTCAGCCTATAGGATGGTGTCACCCATGTTCAGGACAGACTTCTCTCCACCTTACTTGACCCCTCTGCAAACATTCTCACATGCACCCAGAGCTGTGTCTTAGTAACTGAGGTGCTTCTCAATCTAGTCTAGTTGGTGATCAAGATCAATCATCACAGCTAGCATTCTCATGATCCAGCGTGGGCAGGAGGAAGGGGAAGATGCAGCAGGTCTCCCTACCTGGAAGTACATTGGGTAGAGCTTTGTAGGGACCAGAATGTGAAAAGAGGCTGGGGATCTTTGTGAGAGTGCCCTAGATCATGTGGAGCCACTACCTCAATTCTGCCAGACTCAGCCCCCCAACAACATTCCAATATTCCCTCTACTACATTCTGACTACCTCTAACATGTTCCTTGGCATCTCTTGATAAGTCATCAAAAGATAGTTTTTACTACTGCAAAAAGGAGAATATTTTGAAAATCCTAAAATAAGGACACCAAAAAGTCCTTCTTAATCCTCCAAAATAAACCCAACTATTTTTGTCTTGCTTGTTCCTATCCAGTTCTTGCTCACACATGTGGACTAGACAGAGCAGCAACCAGAGATCTAGTTTGTATTCTGCTTTTTCTTGCAGACAATCAGATGCATTTTCCACATTGCTATAGCTTACTTGATGTATCAATAGCTGCCGAATCATCTTCAAATTTGTTGTATCATAATTTGCCTAACAAATAAATGAGCTTATTATTTTTGTCCCTATAGCTAATACTATAATCAACATGCTTATGTACATTGTTTGTTCTTGTTTGAATGTCCATTCCGAGGCAGCTTGGACCAGGTGTCTCCTCAAGATGGCAACTCACATTGGTTCCTCTTGTATCTCCAGCCTTCTGGGTCTCAAATGACAATAAATGACCTAGGAGAGACTTGATCCCCTACCTGGATGATGTCTTAGTCTAATTTCTGTTGCTATATCTGAATACAAACAGGGAAGTTTCAAAAGAATAGAGTTCATAACTAAGTAAAATGAAACCTCAGCCCTTGGGAGGCTAAGGCAGGATGTTCAGGAGTTCAAGGTTGGTTTTGGCTACATAGTGAGTTTTAGGCCAGCCTGAGCTACATGAGACCCTCTCTCAAAAAACCAAAATCAAAATAAAACAAAAAACTGGATTGGGAAGATAACTCCATTAGTAAAGGGCTTGCCTTGTAAGCACAAGGAAAAATAGGAACCCATGTAAAAAATCTGGGTGTGATGGCATGCTTGAAATCCCAGTGCTGGAGAGGCTGGAAAGTCAGCATCTAGTGAGGATCTTCTACCTGGTGGGGATTTTCCACAGGGTCCTGAGGCAACATAGGGCATCACATGGTAGAACAGAAGCCTGATGGCTTATGCCTCTCTTCTTATAAAGCCATTAATGGAATTGGGCTGGAGAGATGACTCAGCAGTTAAAGTTGCTTGCTTGCAAAGCCTGATGGCCCCAATTCAGTTCCCCAGTACCCATGTAAACCCAGATGCACAAAGTAGTACATGCATCTGGACTTGGTTTGCAGTGGCAGTTGGCCCTAGCATGCCCATACTCATTCTCATTCTATCTTCCTCTTTCTCTGTCTCCCTCTCAAATAAATAAAAATAGTTTTAAAAATATAAAGCTATTAATGGAATCACAGGGTCTGACTCTCGCATTAATCCTAATTCTCTCCTAAAAGTAACAAGGATCATTAACATATGCCTTTGGAGATTAAAGTTCAACATGAGTTTTTGGAGGGGACTAACACCCCACCTATGATAGATGAACCCCACTTCTACTTCTGGAGAAATAAGTCAGCATTGCCTGGCAAAAAGTGGGATCAGGCAGTCTGTGTAGGCATCCCCCTACATCAGATACAGGCTGCCATTGTTTGTCCCGTACCTGTTGAGTCATGTTGTCTCAATGGAGCACCCTTAGCAAGGCACCTGACTGAAAGCAATCGGGTTAGATGCAAAACCCAGAAGAGGGTTAGGGATGTAGCTCAATGGGCAGAGTGCTTGTCTAAAACACCTGAAGCCCTGGCTTCAACTCCAGCACTGCATAAACTGGGTGTGGTGACACATGCTTATAATCCTAGTTCTTGGGTAGTAAAGGCAGGCAGATCAGGAGTTTAAGTAAAGCCTTAAATACTAAGGGACTTTGAGGCTTCAGGATGCCTTGTCTGTAAAAAACGAACCAGGAGACCTTGTGCTGGGTGGGTGTGGTGGTGCACACCAGTAATCCCAGCACTTGGGAGGCTAAGGCAAGAGGGTCCCCATGAGTTTCAGGCCAGCCTGGGTTACAGGGTGAGTTCCAGGTCAGCAGGCCAAGAGTCCCTACCTTGAAAAAAAACCACCCCCAAACACAAGTCTGGAAGAACACACTGACAATTTATCCAAGCAGCAGCCCCAGTTGAAGCTGTTCTCTACATCTAACCAGTCGGATTCCCAGATCCGTCAGGACTCTCTTCCTTCTGAGCCCAGCCCTGTCACTTTCCCTTCAAGCAGAGTCTCTTTCTGTACATGTTAGACCATACCTGTTTATCTTGCTTTGAGCAGAAGGCCCCTTAAATATATTAACTCTCATGGTGGAGTAGCCATCAGGACTCCAGGGTGACCACTCCAAGTCAGTCTGGCAGTGGTCAGACAAGACAGCTGGCTGGCTGGCCCAGGGCAGCTCCAGCTAGCCTTCACTTGCTGTTTCTCAGCTCCTTCTGGCTCAGTCGTTTATCACTCTGACCAAACCTATCTTGACAAAGGACAAAGTAATACCTTCAATTCTGCTAAAAGGCAGTCACCCTGGCAGCTCATCCCTGCTCAGCATCCCAACGGAGGGATCAGGTCCTACACATATTCCTGGATAGAGCTCATCTTCAAGTCTCTGGATTCCTGAACTAGGCCAAAGGCAAGGAAACAGGGTTCATCTGATGCCTGAGCCTAGAACCAACCTATGGTGTGACAAGCAGGAGGGCCCTGGAGCCAGCCTGTTCTCTAAAGTCCCTGCTTACTACTCATCAGCTGGGCAAAAAGCTCACTTCTCTGGGCTTCACTTTCCTTTCTTGCAAATTAGCTGTAATAATCCCTGTGTAGGCTAGGGAGATGATTCAGTCATGAGGACCTGAGTTCAAGCTCCAGAATCCACTTAAAAAAAAATCCAGGGCTGGAGAGATGGCTTAGTGGTTAAGCGCTTGCCTGTGAAGCCTAAGGACCCTGGTTCGAGGCTCAATTCCCCAGGACCCACGTTAGCCAGATGTACAAGGGGGTGCACACATCTGGAGTTCGTTTACAGTGGCTAGAGGCCCTGGTGCACCCATTCTCTCTATCTGCCTCTTTCTCTCTCTGTCTGATGCTCTCAAATAAATAAATAAATAATTTTTAAAAATCCAGGTGGGGTGGCACATGCTTGTAATCCCAGCACTGGGGAGGTGGAGCAAGAGGATTCCTGGAGCTCACTGACCAGCTAGTCTAGCCTAACTGGTGAGTTCCAGGCCTTACTCCAGTAAGAGTCCCTGTCTCAAAGAAGGTGGATAGTGCCTGAGAATGACACCCAACGTTTTCTTCTGGCCTCTATACACATGTGCACATACACACATTAACTATTAAATTCTGTACTCTGCAACATGACAGGTTCTAAATATGTCCCATTTTGTCTATTGCAGTTTTTCCCTTCACAGTTTTCCCACTATCATCTTACCCAAGCCCAAGTCACAGTCCCTAATATGGTCTGTGGCTTCTGGGCTTCTGGGGACTGTCAGAGTGACAGGCCTTCCTTCCCCACACCTTGAAGGAAAAGGAAGGAGGGCAGCTTCCTTCTGCTAGCCAGGGTACCCAGAGGTGAGAGGTTCTTAGTATGCTGAAAATGAGGAAAGTGATAGTAATTGTGGTGTAATTTATGTTTAGGCAGAAAAAGTAGACTTGTGGGGTGTGGTGGCGCACGCCTTTAATCTCAGCACTCCAGAGGCAGAGGTAGGAGGATTATCGTGAGTTCAAGGTTACCCTGAGACTACATAGTGAATTCCAGGTCACAGTGAGACCCTACAACAGAAAAAGTAGAATGTAATATATTTGTGTTAGTGACCTAATAATTTCAGAACTCAGTACATTTCCTGGTAAATTCTGAGTGGTGCTGTCCTGGGCAGGAGACAAGCAAGCATAAAGCCTCAGGAGATCTATCTATTTCTGGTAAGCTTTGAGCTGGGGCTGACTATTCATGGCTGAATTGCTAGAAAAAGACATAAGCAAATCAGACACAGACCCTTCACTGGATTCTATTCAAAGAAAACGGGGTGGGGGGAGGAATGTCTTAGTTGTTTTGAAACATTTGAATAAAGGTAGAGTAGCAGATTATTTTGAGAAATTGATGCCCATTTTCTGTCATGGTAGTAAAGGAGAATAGCCCCCAAAACCATTGTTGTTGTTTGGATAAGCTTGAATGTGTGTCTCTATATAGTTACGTGGACAAGCTGGTATGTGTCCCCATCTGGTTATGTGGATAGGCTTGTGTGTCCCTGTATTGTTTTATGGATAGGCTTGTGTGTGTTCCTACATAGTTATGTGCATAGGCTTGTGTGTGTCTCTGTATTAGTCAGGGTTCTCTAGAGGAACAGAACCAATAGAATGAATTGTATTAAAAAGGGGGATTTATTAGATTAGTTTAGGGCAGTCCAACAATAGCAATCTGCAGTCCCAAGAGTCAAGGAACCCCATAGCTGCTCAATTCATGAGGCTGGAAGCCTCAGCAGTCCCAATCCATCACTGAAGGCCCGAAGGCTTCTGGGAGAGCTGCTGGTCTTCAGTTCACACTGAAAGGCAGCAAGCAGAACTCTCAGGCAGGTGGGAGAAGGGGATTCTTTCCGCCCAGAGCTCCTTAGATAAAGCCCTTCTCCAAGAGGGCACCCATTCTGGGGGAAGGGCTCACTCTGGGGGAAGGACTTCCTCCTTCAGTTCATCCTTCCTGGAAACAACCTCAGAGACACACTCAAGAGGGAAGTTTGTCTAGATTGAAATTATGATTTTCAAGGAAACAGGACAGATTATTAATGCTGTTGTCTATAGCTCAACGTTTTGTCAATTTCAAAAGATGCTTTTATTATTATTTTTCTCAATTGACAGTTTTGCCCAAATAAAACTTAGATGTAAAAATAAAAACATTTGTCCCTCAAAAAACCTGCAAGAAAGCAATAAATTAATTTGAGTTTGTGTGTATGCATATATACAAATATAAATTATGAGAAAAATAAAAACAAGATCATTGTCTAGGACATAATAAGGTATATAATGAAATAAGATTAAACTTCAGGAAAGTTGCTCCCATCACTATAAAAATATATATATGTAGGGGCTGGAGAAATGGCTTAGCAGTTAAGGCATTTGCCTGTGAAGCCAAAGGACCCAGGTTCGATGCCCCAGGACCCACGTAAGCCAGATGCACAAGGGACACACACATCTGGAGTTCATTTGAAGTGGCTAGAGGCCCTGGAGTGCCCATTCTCTCTCTCTCTTTTTCTCTCTCTGTCTCTCTTTCTCAGATTGCAAACAAATAAATAAACTTTAAAAACTAAAACAAGTAAATAAATAAAGAAAAGAAAAATTAAATATATATATATATATGTATATATATATGTAGTATTAGTGTACCTGCTCTTTTTGAATAATATAGTCAAAGTATATAAGTAATATGAAAACCATTTCATACAAGCTATTTTGTTCAAATAATTAAATACCTTAGTCAATGAACTTTAGGAATAGTAATACAAAATATTTTAGCATGGATTAATGGTACATATAGGTATTACACTGCCTTTTCAAAAAGTTTCATAGAAGATATAATTTTATACATTTCTTTAAGTTCTTGATATTTTAGTTCTACAGTTTCATTAAATTATCTTAAAATTAATTCAGTATACAATATCTATCTTTAATGACCTACCTTTACTTATGATCATGTAGGTAGTAGGTCTCTGAAATGTTTAATTATACTCCATTTCTTACAAGACTCTCAGTTTAGAAAACAAATGCAAGATATTCGTTTTGTAAAAGTAGGTCAGAGCAATCTTACTACACAATACACAGTGGCTATACCCTTTCACTAGATAATTTTTACTCAATAAAAACAGCTAGTGTAAAAAGCCAGGCATGGTGATGCACACCTTTAATCCCAGCACTTGGGAGACAGAGGTAGGAGGATTGCTGTGAGTTCGAGGCCACCCTGAGACTACATAGTTAATTCCAGCTAAAATAATGCCTATAAAGTACTTTGAGAATTAAAAGGCCCCAGTGAATTATCTTTAAAGTAAAAAATATTTCAATGATACTATTTTAGTAGCAATTAGAGTCTGTTTAGTCACATTAATAGAATTGGTGCTGCCAAAATACAATTTTTTTCTTTTTTTAATGGTATTTTTCTTTTTCTCTTTTTGTTTATTTTTATTAATTTATTTCAGAATGACAGAGCAAAAGAGGGAGGGAGAGAGAGAGAGAGAGAGAGAATGGGTATGCCAGGGCTTCTAGCCACTGCAAACAAACTCCAGACGCATGTGCCCCCTTGTGAATCTGGCTAATGTGGGTTCTGGGGAATCGAGCCTCGAACCAGGGTCCTTTGGCTTCACAGGCAAGTGCTTAACCACTAAGCAATCTCTCCAGCCCTAATTTTTTCTTTTGATAATGCAGGATGAGGTATTTAGAATTTTGCTTCCATATAAATGTCACATCTACAGAAAATGACCAAGTGAAGTTACCTGTTTTACTGTGGACAGCAAGTAAAACACCAAACAAACAAAAATATGCTTTACCATATTGTAAGTAGTAAAGAGATTACAAAAATCCATTTAGCAACACATTTTTTTTCTTCAGTTACTCCAGCAACAAAATAACACAATGTTTCATTCACCAGGCCCTCTGTATGGACCCTAGCAAATGTGTTTCAGTGATCTGCTTTTATTGCATTTTGTTCTGCTGAAATTCTGTGCCACAAATAGTTTTCTTGGTTCTACCCTGTATAAGTAAAGGAAAATGGTCTGAGATGAGGAGTTATTCTCAGGTCTAGTAGGGATATTTAGAATTTTTTGTCTTGATATGTATAATGACTCCTAATTCCTTGATTTTTCTCTCCTTAAGGTATTCTTTTTACAAATTTAATTGCTTAAAGCTACATGCACTAGCAAGAATGACAAATACTTGTGCAGTAAAGGCTAATGAGAAGTTACACAACATTTGATACTTAGTTCTTGTATGGCACTCAGTGCATTACTTTTCCTTTGCTGTCATATCAGGGTAGTTGTTGTCAAGGGTCTTTGTAATTGTAATTTGTAATGATCTTTGTAATTTTTGTTCCTTTAGTATGGCTTCCAAGAAGATTATGATCTCATCCCTCAGGGGTGTTGATATAGACAATGCAACTAGCCACCCAATTAAGGAAGGCATCCAAGTTTTATGGTCTGGAAACAGTTAACAAATATAATAAACAGAATTTGGGAACCCAGAGAGCTTGCATACATTTCAATGTATGTTAAAACTGGCTTATCAAAAATACTCATTGGAGAAAAGACAGCCTCTTCAGCAAATGGTGTTTTGAAAACTGGATATATATCTGCAGAAGGATGAAAATAGATTCTTCTCTCTCGCCATGCACAAGAATTAAGCCCAAATGGATTAAAGACCTTAACATCAGACCTGAAACTCTGAAACTGCTAGAGGAAAAAGTAGGGGAAACCCTTCAACATATTGGCCTTGGCAAAGACTTTCTGAATACAACCCCAATTGCTCAGGCAATAAAACCACAGATTAATCACTGGGACCTCATGAAATTACAAAGATTTTGCACTGCAAAGGACACTGTAAATAAAGTGAAGAGGCAACCTACAGAATGGGAAAAAAAAATCTTCGCCAGCTATATATCTGACAGAGGATTAATATCTAGGATATACAAAGAACTTAAAAAGTTAACTAATAAGGAATCAACATATTGGTCTTGGCAAAGACTTTCTGAATACAACCCTAATTGCTCAGGCAATAAAACCACAGATTAATCACTGGGACCTCATAAAATTACAAAGATTTTGCACTGCAAAGGACACAGTGAAAAAAGCAAAGAGGCAACCTACAGAATGGGAAAAAATCTTCGCCAGCAATGTATCTGATAGAGGATTAATATCTAGGAAATACAAAGAACTCAAAAAGTTAAATAATAAGGAATCAAACAAGCCAATCAAAAAATGGGCTATGGAGCTAAATAGAGCATTCTCAAAGAAAGAAATACGAATGGCATTTAAGCATCTAAAAAAATGTTCTACATCAGTAGTCATCAGGGAAATGCAGATTAAAACTACATTGAGATTCCAATGACTGAGATGGGGAGGTAATATGATGGAGAATGGAATTTCAAAGGGGAAAGTGTCAGGGGGGCGGGAGGGAATTACCATGGGATATTTTTTTATAATCATGGAAAATGTTAATAAAAATTTAAAAATTAAATAAAAAAAAGAAAATAGCCTTATCATGAATGGCAAACACGTCTTTGCTGACATTGTTTGGATAGTAAATCAGCTAACTCTGAAATAGAATCTATCTCTGGAGCTAGTCGTGACCTATCTTACAGTTTCACAAGCCATGAACTACTCCAGCATAGTTTATGACAAGTAACAGAAAACCAAATTCAAACATGAATGGGCCTCCTGTTACTTGCCTGCATGTCACGGAGTATATATTTCACAGTAATAAAAATAATGGTATATTCTAATAATAACTTCACAAGGTAACTCATGGGATAGAAAGGAAAAGCTACAGAAACCAGGTTTTGGAAACTAGTCTCTGGTTCTCCATGACACCTGGAATCACTTTTTCTTTTCATATCTCAACTTTCTCTCTTATTCCCTTCTACTGATGATATAAATGTCCCCACTATCTTGGTAGAGCTATGATCACCTGCCACCCAAAAGGAAAGAGGAAATCTTTCAGATTGGATAATCTGGGGAAGTCTAATAAATATACATTTATAAATACAAGGCTGAAAATATTCTAAGGAATATTATAAAGGATTATAAAGGAAATATTATAAAAGGTATTTAAAGGCTACAAATAGCCTGTTTGGGAGATGTTACCACTTTCGATCCTAAAGGGGTGAGGAGAAGAAGCTGTTACAGATGGGCAAGGCTGCTGAAGGAGGGCACCTGAGGACTGGGAGGAGATGGCCTTGCAGCCTCAATTTCCTCCTTCCATTCATCTGCCCGGTATTCTCCATGGCTCCACCCTACTGTAATGGGAGAAGAAGGAAACTGATGGGTGAATTCTTCACAGGTCAAACTCCTGAAGCAGAGTGGGTTGCAGGATGGAGGGTGGGTTTAAAGGAGCAAGTGGAAAACATCCAATACACGAAGGCCAGCAACCTCTGGAAAAACCAGAGCATTGAGTTTTCACAGCAACTGAGTGTTGGCACCTGCAAGGATTCTGGCCGTAGATGGCTCACTTTTTGGATTGATCGTATACACTCATGGCAATTCTTAACTCTCAATAAATATTTGATAGCATTGATCTCAGAAAAAAAAAAAAAACTGGCTTATGCTAAGGTGTAGTTTGCTTTCCATCAAAGTAATATGAATGTTGTCACAACTGATTCTAGTTTTTAATGGATCCCTAGTAAAAGTTTTGTCTTAGTGCTATTATCTTTTTTAAAATTTTTGTTCATTTTTATTTATTTATTTGAGAGCGACAGACAGAAAGAGAAAGAGACAGAGAGAAAGAGAGAGAATGGACACACCAGGGCCTCAAGCCACTGCAAACAAACTCCAGATGCGTACGCCCTCTTGTGCATCTGGCTAACGTGGGTCCTGGAGAATCCAGCTTCAAATCAGGGTCCTTAAGTTTCAAAGGCAAGGGCTTAACAGCTAAACCATCTCTCCAGCCCATAGTGCTATTATCTTTATCTCTCACATCTCTAATAGAATCAGTATTTCTTGTATAAATATCCTTAAATTTATTTATGCAATATATTACTAAAATTTCTTTTCAGAGAAAAAAAACATTACCTGTGTTAGAGGAAAAGCTAACTAAGGATAGATCCCCCCCTCTTTCCATCTTGGAGCCTTTTCTGAGCTCATAGCCAGCATGACTTCTCTTAACTTAGATTCCTTTGTGTATTGTAAAGTTTAGTATATGTTATTTTTTTTTTCTTTTGCTACTTTCCGAGGCATTATGTAAAGGGTTCATACTACATGGTCACTTAAATATACATTAGCACAGTTCAGAGCTAGAGAAAGCGTTAAGCAGAAATGTGTGTTGGTAGACCAGGAGACCTTCCCAGCAACTTCAGCAACAGATGTGAATACTTCACAAAGCCATAAAGTCTGTTGTCTTAAATACTGTAGTAACTTCACACTCATTTGTGAAGACTACAGCATTTAATTAAGAAACTTTGAGGCTTTCTGGTTTATATACACTTTAAAGATTTTTTTATTAGTTTGAAATGTGTAAACTTTGGTTTGGTTGATGATGTAGTAAGGATATTTATTGAAAGGTAAAAATATAATATTTTAACATTATACCTGCCATTTTTTTTCTTAAAATACATTATTTGCACCTGTCAGTGCCATCATCAAAATTTGTTTTCAAAATTGTTATTAAACTAAGTGTGCAATTTTAAATCTTAAAGGTGCCATGGATAGTGTATAAAATGTATAATTGCCAGTGCACTATAACTCTTATTTATTTTTATATGAAAGTAAAGAACACTTCAAGAAATTTATTATTAACTGTTTCCTCTTTTCTGATGTAGCATAAAAAATAGTCCTGACTTTAACTGCCAAAAAATAAACAGTCACAAGTGAACCACTTCTCAGTTGTAAGTCTTTGCTAACACTAAAAACAACTTACAAATGTTTAGTTTTTGTATCTAATCTCTGATTAAAATGTTTATAAAGTTTATTTTTAACCAAAGAGATGCAATTAATTATGCTAAATTATTACAAAAAAGAAGGATGTCTATGAATTCCTAAACAAATCAAGTTGACAGCAAAACTTAACCATCACAAGTCCATCCCCTGTCAACTTGACACAAGCCATATCTCCTTACAGCATACTTAATTTCTAAATGAAGACAATAACAAGGTCATAATTCCACCTAATATGATATAACTATCCCACATACAACTGGAAACACACAAACTTCTCCCCAACACAGAGCAAGGTCCCTAGAAGAATGCTTAGTCTCTAACATAATAAGTTAAACATAAATTTAACAACAAATAACTAGTGATATAATCTCAAGCAATATTAATTAAATAACACAGAAATAAAGGAAGAACAAAAGCATCATAATATTGGTGTCGATATGTAAAAACACTTAACAAACTAGGACAGAAACAGTCACGGAAATTACAGTCCTAATTTTTGTAACTGGTCTCATGGCCTTAGCTGGTATTTATAACTACCTTCTTTTACTACCCATTCTGTATCCTCCACCTTCAGCAAGCACCTCAGCAGGTTTTGGTTCTTTACCTAGAGGGGTGACCCATACCTTCATTCCTGAAGGATCTGGGCCATTTATTATGGTGTCTTGACTGAGTTGTTGCAGCTGTTCATTGACTTGATAACAGGGCATGGTAACACCATGAAATGCCCTATAGGATCTCCTATACTCCAGACATACTCTTCCTTACCTCCATTATGGAAGAGCAGTCCAATTTCCCCCTAATAGTCTGGATCAATCACCCCTGCTACTACTGTAACTCCTTTCTCAGCCTGTTCACACAAGGGCATCAGGAGTCCAAAGTGGCCAGGGGGAAGTCTTAGCTTCCAGATCAATGCAATGTTCTTTGTGCCTCCTGGCAAAAGTACTATCCCCTCAGGAACCAAGACCTCTAGCCCAGCAGAGTATAAGGTTGTGGAAACAGGAAACAAAGATTTGAATTAATGGGTCACTTGGGGTGATAGTAAGTGGTACCATTCCCATTTTCACCCCTTTAGTTTTAGACCTGTGACTTCAGGTTATAGGGGAAACAGTACAATATATAGGACATTGATTCAGAGCCTATACAGCCTGCTGGAGGACACTATCCCAGCCCTCTAGGCCACTGCTACCTAATTGGCACTGAAACTATTTCTTTAAAAGGCTATTCCACTATTCTATCAAGCCAGTTGCTTCAGGGTAGTGGGGCACATGGTAAAATCAGCGAATTACATGACCATGAGCAGTGCTATGGTTTTTTGGACAGACTGCATGTCCCTATATGGCTATATGGTAGGCATTTGTATCCCTGTATGGTTTTGCAGATAGAGTTGTGTGCGTCCCTGTATGGTTTTGTGGATAGGCGTTTGTGTGTGCCTATATGGTTTGGACTGAAAAGTCCCCCAAAGACCATGTGCTAAAATCTTAGTCCCCAGCCAATGGTGCTATTGGGAGGTGTTGGAACCACTAGGAGGTAGGGTCATTGGAAGGAAGTGAAGTTACTGAGGCATATCCTTAAAGGAACTACTGGGACTCCTTCTCCTCTCTCTTTCTGCTGTGGGGTGAGTGGCTCTCTCTTGCCATGTTGATATATTATGCTTTCATGATGTCTTCCATGATGACATATTATGGTGCCATAGAGCCTGAGCAACCATGAGCCGAAACCTCCAAGACCAAGAGCCTAAATAAACTACTCTTACCTTCAAGCTGTTTATCCCAAGTGTTTTGTCACAGTAATGGAAAGCTGACTAATACCATCCTCTAAAATTTCATGTGTTGGCAGTTGAATTTCCAGTGTGCTCATGTTGTGGGAGTGGGACCTTTAAAAGCTGGGGGCCAGTAGAAAGTAAGTATGCCACTGGGACCCTCATGAATGGATGAATACTGGTCTCTTAGCATAGACGAGGTTTTAAAGAAGAGAGTTAATAATGAAGAAAATGGGTTTGGAGCTGGAGAGATAGCTAAGCAGTTAAAAGTGCTTGCTTGCAAAGCCTGACAGCCAGTAAGTTAAATCTCTTGCTACAAAATAGAAGATAATACAAATGTGAGCATTTTTTTGAGACAGAATTTCACTCTGTAGCCCAGGCATTGAGTCAGTGATGACTCTCCTGCCTCGGCCTTTTTAAAAAAAATATTTATTTTTATTTATTTGACGGAGAGAGGGAGAGAGAGTGAAAGAGAGAGAGAAAGAGAGAGAGAGAGAGAATGGGTGTGCCAGGGACTCCAGACACTGCAAATGACCTCCAGACACATGCGCCCCCTTGTGCATCTGGCTAATGTGGGTTCTGGGGAATTGAACCTGAGTCCTTTGGGTTTGTAGGCAAGTGCCTTAACTGCTAAGCCATCTCTCTAGCCCCTACCTCAGCCTTTGAGTGTTGGAATTATAGGCATGAACCACCATGCCCAGCTAAAATGTGTGTTTAATCATGAAAGCAATAATATTCTTTGCACTTCATAAAATACCCGTTTCATGTGTCTGGTCTGGTAACTGTACTCTGGAACCCTGGAGCCTATCCCTCTACCTGCCTCTGTGAGACTATAATATGGAAAGGATATGGCCATTTGTGTTGGCTGCCAATGGGGGCAGAGTTAGGGCTCTGTGTGTGGAGTATGAGACAGAAAGGAGAAGCTTGAGTACGGTAAAGAGAGGAAAGCTTAAAAAGGCAGTGTTGGTGCCTGTCATAGCTAAATACACACCTGCCCTGTGCCTTATCCACTCTACTCTAAAGCCTCTCAAGTATACATGCACACCCAAAGATGCCATCATAGTCCATTTTCTGTTGTTTTAACAGAATACCTGAAACCAGATAATTGATAAAGGACAGATGTGTACTTGGCCTTGGTTCTGGGGGCTGGGAAGTACAGATTCATGGACACAACATCTGATGAGGGCTTTCTTGCTGCATATCATGGTGGAGGACACCATGTGCCTAGACAGAGCAAAACAACCAGACAGCTCTTGCTTTAATAACCAAGTCACTCTCTCCACCCAATGACTACATGAATCCATAAATGGCTCAACCTATTTATGAGTCAGGATCCTTCTGACCCAATCAACTCCAAATACATTACCACATGAATTCTGGGGAACAAACTTTCAAGTGGTAAATGGGTGGGAGATTCAGCTCCAGGTGGTAGATTGCTTGCTTAGCATGTGTGAGGCTCCAGAGCCAATCAGCAGTACCACAGAAAAAGAAAAAGAAAAAGAAAAAGAGAGAGAAAATGAAAACAATAGCAAAAAATACAGGCTTCATAACAGCTCTAGCCATCCAGCTCTCAAAGAAAATCAGCAGCAATGCTCTGCAGCAGGAAAATGGATAAGTCAATGGTGGAATTCTATTCAGCAAAGAAAATGAATTGCTTTGCTAAAAAAAAAGAAAAAAAAAGGAAAAAAAGGAAAAAATGAAAGAATTTTACATACATGACATTAAGAAAAACAAACCTGATGCAAAAAGGTACATGTTGTGTAGGCTTACTTATCTAAAGCAAACTAATCTATGGCCATAGAAGTCAGAATATGGGGTATTCATCACTGAGAATTCTAGGAGTTTCTGGGGTACTAGCAGACCCTAGAAAATGAAACATTCCATTTGATCTAGGAATTCCTCTTCTGAGTATATATACACAGGGATAAAAGCAGCAGGGTCTTAAAGATATATGTACATACCCATGTTTATAGCAGCTTTCTTGGCTATATGGTATAAGCAACCCAAGTGCCCAATGATATATAAATGGAAGTGAAATGTGATGTGTACATGCAGCAAGACATCACTTAGCCTTAGAAGAGATGGAACACATGTTGCAGCCTGGATGAACCATGAGGACATGTCAAGTGAAAAAAAAAAAAACTCTCAAAAGGACAAATATTACATGATTCCACTTGTATGAGATATCTAGAGAAGTCAAATCCATAGAGATCAAAAAGGATGGTGGCCATAGGTTGAGTGAGAAGAAAGCAGTAGTTTAATGAGCACAGTTTCAGTTTTATAGGATGAACAAGAGTTCTGTGTATGAATAATGGGGATGGTTACACAAGGGTGAGAATGCATTTAATGCCTTTAATGCCACTGAACTTTACATGTTTAAGTGATTACGATGCTAAATTTTATGCGCATTTTTCTATAATTTAAAAATAAGGTAACATTATAAAACTACTACAGTGAAACACTACCACCCACCCCAGAACACAGGGATATTGATATCACCTAGATGTTGATGTGGGCTCACTAAGGGCCAGATGTGGTGATGCACACCTATAATCCCAGCACTAGGAAGGCAGAGGCAGCCTCCTGTGTGTGCTGTGTGTTGAAGGCCAGCCTGGCCTACATTGTTCCAGGCCAGACAATGTTACATGGTAAGATTGTATCTCCAAAAATATGGTCGGTGGGGTGGGGGGATATATGAGTGACAGGAAAGTGTTTTAAGCACCCTGGAATGAACATTTTTTTTAGAGAGACAGAGAGAGAGAGTTGGCATGCCTGGGCCTCATCACTGCAATCAAACCCCAGATGCTTACACCACCTAGTGGGCATGTGTGACCTTGTGCTTACCTCACCTTTGTGCATCTGGCTTAAGCGGGATCTGGAGAATCGAACATGGGTCCTTAGGTTTCACAGGGCAAGCGCTTTTATTGCTAAGCCATCTCTCCAGTCCTTTCCAGACACATGTACCACCTTGTGTATCTGACTTACATGGGTACCAGGGAATTGAACCTAGGCCCTTGGGCTTCATAGGTAAATGCTTTAACCGCTAATCCATCTCTCCAGCCCTGAATTTCCTTCTTAATAAGCAGAATAGCTGAGAGCATGAAGAGAGACTTCTTCCTCCTGTTGGGTTTAGTAAGGTAGCATAATACCAGGGGACATGGGCATCTCAAGTATTAAAAAGCCTTGTAACGAATAAAGGTTATGAGCATTTTTGACAAGAAAGAGCCTATATGTGCCAAGTGTCAGTGCAGAGCAAGGAGACTCCTTCTAGGAAAAGCCTCATAGGGCTGGACAAGTAGCCTGGGTCTGTCTGGACAGAGAATTCCCAGGTCTTGGGGGCCTGAGTATCAATGTGTACCCCTGTCCTGTGAAAAGGGGCCTAACTGCAGGAACAGAGAAAAGCTTCTTTCAATGCTGTCCGGGAATAGGGAACTGGGTCTATGAGCCACACTTTCTTGAACTATGTAAACAAGTTTCAATAGACCAGAACATTGGCTAATCAGAAATGACAGAGCTGGTAGGAGGGAAGGACTTGGAGGGGGAAACTGTAGAGGAAGTGGCCAAGGAGGGAGCATAATTTTAACCTGTGCTATACTCTTTCCCTGGGAACAGACCTTCGGTTTTCTTTTGGGGAGCTCTCTCCAGGATTCTTAGTATATTTAGCTGTATAAGGTTGGCTCCAGCCTTTCCCACCATAGAAGGTAGGGTGCCCACCCTGGAAGATCAGCAGATGCTGTCTTTCCTTCCCATCTCCCTGTAAGGGTTCCATCAAGCCACACCTGAGGCTACTCATCCTTCTCAATTGTTGACTTCATAGAAGAGTATGATGTCTTAATCCACGTGATGTGTGTTCTGTGTGTCTCCCTACAGTAGGTTTTTCATGTCCATGGGCTCCCAGCTGCAGATTCATCCAACTTCAGATATAACATATTTGGTTGTGGGGGGAGACGTGTGTGTGTATGAAAAATGTACAAATTTTCCTTCCTGACATAATTCCTTGGGGAAAAAAAAAACAGTATAGCAACTACTTACATAGAAATTCTATTATGGGGCTGGAGAGATGGCTTAGCGGTTAAGCCCTTGCCTGTGAAGCCTAAGGACCACGGTTCAAGGCTCGGTTCCCCAGGTCCCACGTTAGCCAGATGCACAAGGGGTCGCACGCGTCTGGAGTTCGTTTGCAGAGGCTGGAAGCCCTGGCGCGCCCATTCTCTCTCTCTACCTGTCTTTCTGTCTCTGTCGCTCTCAAATAAATAAATAAAAATTTTAAAAAAGTTAAAAAAAAGAAATTCTATTATGTTAGTTATTATGTTTAATCTCAACATGGTTTACCCTATTCAGGAGAATATGCATAGATTATATGCAAGTACTATACTATTTTATATAAAGATAAAGAACATATAATGATGTGGGTGTCCTGGGGGAAAGGGGCACCAGACCCAATTCCTACTGAACAATCTTCTTAGAGGCTAATGTTAATTGCACAGCAGACCTTGATAACCGCTCACGTGCTTCTACAGATGTAGGTCTATTGGCTCCAAACACATTTACAGACACACCCTTCTCCACCCACGATGTCCTTTTATTTGGCATGCAATTGACCAATGTAAATGTTAACTCTCAAAGACACCTCGTTTAAAACCTTAACGTTTAAAATTGTTTTATATTCTTATCTCAGACACTTTCCATGGCCCTTGGAAATCTTCCTGAACCCAGGTCGTGGTAGCTGCTGCGCCAGGGGGAATCAACAGAGCCTGGTGCCAGAAAACAGGAGACCACATGGGCCCTGACCCTCGTGCGGGCGGGCGGGAGAGCGCACAGGGCACGCACGCATGCGCAGTGGGCGGGCCAGGCTTCGCGCTGCCGCGCGGGCTGGAGAGGGCGGGGCGGCAGTGAGCGCGCGCTCGAGGCGGCGTTCAGGGCGAGGGGGACTCGGCACGTCCACCCCGCCTCTTCTCACCCGCGCCGCGTCCTCGAGAGGCGTTCCCCCGCTCTGCAGGACCGAGCCCCAGCGTGGTGGGGACCCTCTAGCTCCGCCCCGAGCTGCCCTGAGGAGGCCTCGGCGCGCGGCCTGAGCCGCCGCGCTCCCTGAGGAACGCACGGGCGCGTCCTCGCGGCGGGCCGAGGACCACCGTGCTCGTGCCGGGCTCCGCACAAGGCGCGCGCGCGCGCTCCCGCCGCAGCCCCGGCCGCGCCCGCCCCGCCTCTCCGCGCCCGCCCGGGAGCCGGGTCCGCGAGCGGCGGCGGCCGGAGGGACGATGAGCGGCGCGGCGCGGGCGGGCCCGGCCCGGCTCGCCGCGCTCGCCCTGCTGACCTGCAGCCTGTGGCCGGCGCGGGCGGACAACGCGAGCCAGGAGTACTACACGGCGCTCATCAACGTGACGGTGCAGGAGCCCGGCCGCGGCGCCCCGCTCACGTTCCGCATCGACCGCGGGCGCTACGGGCTCGACTCGCCCAAGGCCGAGGTCCGCGGTCAGGTGCTGGCGCCGCTGCCCATCCACGGAGGTGAGGGCCTGGCCGGGGGCGGCGGGCCCGGTCCCCAGCCCTTGGTCCCCTGTCCTTGGTCCCCGTACCCGTCTCCAGCCCCGGCTCGCCGCCACTGGGCCGCGGCCCCGGGGTCGAGGTTGCCGCGGTGTCAGCTCGGCCTGCAAAAAGAGGCTCCAGAAATCTTTATGCTTTTCCCCCCTTTCTTAAAAAAGAAAAGAAAGACTGGCGGCTCTTGTTTCTTGAGCTGGCTTGTTTACTGGAGGGCATTGGGCTGCGAGTTTGCAGCGACAGCTTAGACAAAGGAGGTGGTGCAGGAGCGCAAAACTAACGCCTGAGAGGAGCTCTTAACCTGCATTTTGGAATGGGCAGGTTTGTTCCTGAAATCACGGATTTACCACTGCATTGAATGTCAAAGGAACGTCAAAACGTGCCCTTTTGCTTAACTGGTAAACGGGGGTGGAAGAGGACAGTGTTCCCTGTTGCTTTGGGCTCTTAGTCTGCCTCAGTAGTTTTACTGTAATTTGACGCTAGAAATTTTCATGTAATGAAGAATGTGAGAACGACTGGAACTGGTGGCCAAGACTTAAGACTTAAGGTAGCCCACCAGAATAAGGGAGAGGGAAATAACGTAAAAATAGTCAGGAGTTGTCTTTGAAGACATTTGCTTTATCCTCGTGATTTTCTGCTTACACGGGCCCTGTATGATTAATGATTTGGTGTACAATTTATATTTAAAGTATTGGTCATAATTGTAAAGGCAATATTTATTGCATCATAGAACGTGTGACATTTGGGGGCATTGACGTACTGTGAACTTTGGGAAATGTCTCCCCCAATACAAACACACACACACCATACCCTGAAAATGTTGAGGGGATTAAAAAAGAACAAAACTGCTGTTTGTGACTTAAACTAGATAACCTAAATAGAGTAATGATGTTTATTTTAAATTTAAAATATTAAAACATCATTCCCATGTGAGTACCACAGTTTCATGATAACATACTAAACTGTTTTCTTTGGGGCATCCTGCCTAGAGAAAAAGCCTGCCATCAAGTTACACTGGGTTCCCAAATGTGCATTTTTCTACCAGTAGTCAGGTGCAGATGGTATATTTCTCATTCCAGTTGGTCAGAAGTGGCAATTAAGGTTCCAACTTGACCATAGAAACAATTTTTGTCTTTGCTTGGATAAATATTTGTGTGCCAGCTCTGTGCCAGTCACTGTGGTTGGAACACGTAATGTTGCCAAAGATGGCACTAACAATGGTTGCCTATTTTCTAGTGGGGAGAACCTTAAGGGTCAGGAAGAGAGGCAAGCAGTTTTGCAGCAAGAGTTGCCCTGTACTGTGTTTTGAAATATGTGGCTTGTCTTTGGGGGTACCCCAGGTCCATGATCCATACTTCAGATGCTTGCCTCCACAGTGCCCATGTGCTTGAACTACTTGTTGCTTGTCTGTCACTCAGAAGGAAGGCCTGGAGAAAGCTTTTTGTTTTTAGATGTTTCAGCAAAAGGGTGTTGAGTACTAATGTTATGGAATTAGCCTTATAAAGTTGAAGGCTGTATATCAGACCTGTGCTGTACATAGATTGTGTGGCAATGACAAAGTAATTTCGCACTGTGGCCTGATTTATTTATTGTTCTTTCTTTCTTAATTTGAGGGAGAGATACAGAGAAAGAGGCAGACAGAGGGAGTATGGACACACCAGGGCCTCCTGCCACTGTATATGAACTCCACATACATGTGATCATTTTCTTATTTGTAAAATGGAATAATAAAGTATTTACCTCTTAAATTGTTAAGAGAGTTAACAATTCTCTTAATAAAGTTTCTGAATTCTTTTTTTTTTTTTTTTTTGGTTTTTCGAGGTAGGGTCTCACTCTGGTCTAGGCTGACCTGGAATTAACTCTGTTATCTCAGGGTGGCCTTGAACTCACGGCGATCCTCCTACCTCTGCCTCCCGTGTGCTGGGATTAAAGGCTTGCGCCACCATGCCCAGCTAAGTTTCTGAATTCTTAAAGACTTAATAACCAAAAGGAGTTTCTAAATTGGTGGGGTTTTAGGCACTATGGAGGGGGAGAGGAACACATTAAATGCATCATTTTGAATAATGTGAGGCCAGTTTTTCCCAGTCTTCCCTCCCTGTCTATAATTCTCTGTGGAGGGGGCTTGGGCATGGGGTGTCTGTACCAGGTGAGAATTGTTCTCTTGGCTTGCAGGTTGAGGCATACTAGGTGGTGTGAGTCTGGTCTTCACGGTGTAATCATTCAGTCCAGCCAATGGTGGTTGAAATCTCACTATGCACTAAGCTTTGTTGAAGGCAGCAGCAAAGAGGAAGGTTAACAGTAGTAAATGAAACTTCAAAGCTCACATTTTATACCTGTAACTTGTTTCGAATCTATGAGTTTATATCACATCTAAGATATTCTGCTTGTGCTCTAGAAACTTATGAATGTACTTTAAAACCAAGAATGTGACAGAAACCTGTTAAAATTATTTATCCTTAAGAAAAAGATTTAAGAAAAGCCAGCACTGAGGTTGCAGGAGGATTGCAGAAAGTTTAAGGTGAACCTGTGCTATGTAATGAGTTCCAGGCCAACATGGGCTACAAAGACTGTGTGTCAAAAAAAAAAAAATTTAATGTATATCTATGTTTTAATTTTTGGAAGTAGAAACCTTTGTTGCTTTGTAGTGCTACTCATGTGGATATGAATTAGAAACTTAGATATTTTAGAAGTGCCTTTTGAAAAATGTTATTCTTCTACTTTATAAAATACTTCGTAAACAAGTATGATACATTGAAAATATATTTCTGTCATTAAGTAGAATGCACTGATGAATGAGGTTGTTTTTAGAAGTGGAGTTTTGAAGGAATGTTTCATTTTTTTTAAAATTTTAAGTTTTATTTATTTATTTATTTGACAGAGAAAGAGGGAGGGAAAGAGAGAGAAGGGGCGCGCCAGGGCCTTCAGCCACTGCACATAAACTCCAGATGCATGTGCCCCTTGTGCATCTGGCTAACATGGGTCCTGGGGAATTGAACCTGGGTCCTTTGGTTTTACAGGCAAATGCATTAACCGCTAAGCCATCCCTCCAGCCCATGTTTCTCATTTTTATGACAGATCATAGTTGATTACTTTTTTTGGAAAGACAGCAGTTTTCCTGATTTTTTTTTTTTTTTTTTTTTTTTTTTTTTTGGTTTTTCGAGGTAGGGTCTCACTCTGGCTCAGGCTGACCTGGAATTCACTATGTAGTCTCAGGGTGGCCTCGAACTCTTGGCGATCCTCCTACCTCTGCCTCCCGAGTGCTGGGATTAAAGGCGTGCGCCACCACGCCCGGCAGGTTTCCTGATTTTATTTAAGCACAAATATAAGATGTACATAAGCTGTTTATTCATTTTCTTCACTGCGCAGCCTGGTGTTAGGATTGGTGACTCTAATAGCCAGCTGGGCTGCTCTTCCACAATGGTTTTGCAGTCTTCAAAGAAACGTTGTGAGCAATCTCAGCACAGTAAGATTTGTTGCACATTAGAAGCACTTCCAGCTCATTGACATTGTGGACCAGGAACTTCCGGATCCACTGGGCAGCATGTGCTTTGTTTTCTTGTTGCTCCCATAACCAATGTTGGGCATCAGAATTTGGCCTTTGAATCTTCTCCGCACCCTTTTGTCGATACCTCTGGGTTTCCGTCAGTTATGCTTAATTTTGACACATCAGTCTGACTGGTGCCGGATAAACTTCTTGGTCCTCTTTTTGACAATTTTGGGCTTCACCAGAGGTCTAAGGGCAGCCATGATGCCAAGCAGAAAATGGCAGCTACCTCCACAGGCAGCTTTCAATAAAATATATTTAAATAAAATATATTTTATTTTTATTTGAGTGAGAGAGAGAATGGGTGCTCTAGGGCCTTCAGCATCTGCAAATGAACTACAGATGCATATGCTACCTTGTGCATCTGGCTTACCTGGGTCCTCGAGAATCTAACCTGGGTCCTTTGGCTTTGTGTGCAAGCACCTTAACCACTAAGCCATATCTCCAGCCCCATAGTTGATTTCTTACTGCTTAACTTTGAACTAGGGACAAAATAAAATAATCCCTTTGCAGAGCAGACCCAGCTAGTGTGCTTTACATGTGTGTACACTAAATATATATATATTTTATTTATTTGAGAGAGATAGAGAGAATGGGTTCACTCAGCACCTGTAGCCATTGCAAAGAAACTCTAGACGTATACGCCATCTTGTGCATATGGCTAACCTGGGTTCTGGGGAATTGAACCTGGGTCCTTTGGCTTTGCACATAAATGCCTTAACCACTAAATCATCTCTCCAGCCCCACACTAACTTTTTGTTTGAGCCCAGACTGGGGATTGGGAGAGGAGAAAGCCCTGTGTTAATGATGTAATTGTTGTGTATGCAGATGAGCTACTGTGAAAAAAAATGCTATTAACCACTATTCCCTTGCATAGAAAAATTCAGGACTGAGTGTTATAGCCTTAGAGAACAAGTTTACCAAATACAAAACCTTTATTGATATCATTTGGGTTGTAAGCTTGGAAAAAAAATGAATCTTGGGTTTTGTGTTTTTTAAAAGTGATCCTGTTGGAGCTCTGTAATGAACCTTTAACATGAACCTTAAATTAGTGTTAGGAACTTTTTTAATATTTGGGGGGGTATGCATGTGGAGGCCAGAGGACATTGGGTGTCATCTTCAGGAATGCCAACCATCTGTTTTTGAGGCAGGGTCTCTCATTTGCCTTGGAGAGTTCAAGAAGTCTACGTCCCTACCTCCTTTGCACTGGGATGTATGCTGCCATGCCTGGCATTTGTGTGTGGTGTGATGTATTATGTGTGGTATTACACCTGTGGTGCAAATCTGCACACATCATGCATGTGTGTCAGAGACCAGAGAACTTGGGTGCCTTCTCTTTTGCTTATCCACACACTTCCTTGAGACAGGGTCTCTCCCTCCATTCTGAGCTACCCTGTGCCTGGCATTTATATGGGTTCTGAGGATTGAACTGAGGTCCCCATACTTGTGAGGTAAACAGTTTACCCACTGAGCATCTCCCCAGCCTTAGTTTTAGGAATTCTCACAAACAGTAAAGGTGATTGTTGTGAAACCAGAAATTTGGGTGAAAGCAATCATATAATATTAGGATTCATAATGGCAGGGAAAGAGGCTACTAGAATAGGGATTTCAAAATATTTAGAGAATAAGTACATACAATTCTGGGAGCACAGACTTTGAACAAAGAAAGAGAACTCAGGAGGAGATAGAGGCTCTGAAACCAAATGCTGACATAATTAGGCAAGAAGAAAATGGATCTATACATATGTATATATGTATGGGTTACAATTGTATTGAACTTTGCAGTATAAACATATGTTTCCCCTTCACTTTTGGATAATTTACATTAACATATAAATATTGGAAAAGATTTTAGAAACAGCCTCTCTCCTTACCAAGTCACTACCTCCTGACCTCTGATTTCCCTGTTTCTATCACAGCAAAGCCTCTCATGAGTCATGTATATTGGCCTCCTCCAATTTTTCCTCCTGCTCTTTAAATTATGAAGGTCTTTGCTATGCTATTTCTAATTAATTTATGGAATTTAAAGGACCACTTTCATTGGAGAAATAAGGTTTAGCTTCTTTCATACATACAAGCTTCTCCCAGGCTAACCCTATGTAACGTTTGGATCTAGGATAGCTCCGGCTAAACATACCTGTAGTTCTGGCCACAGGTTGTAGGAAATGAACAGTCTGTAGAACTGTGTTTTGAATGTTACAGTATTGGAAAGCCTAGACTAGATATCATCTAAGATCTCTCTCACTTTGAATAAGGTGTGACTTAAAGGCACATCTTCTTAAACAAACTTGCCAGAATTTACTCATAGAGGAGAGTAGTGTATGTATGTATGTATGTATTCTTGCAGTGCTAAGGATTGAATCCTAGAATCTTCATCATACTAAGTAAGCACTCTACCACTGAGCTACTATCCCAGCCTGAGAACATTGTTCTTTTCAAACCACTCACATTGAGAAAGTATTCTCTGTACATACACGCACACACACACACATACACACATATACACACTATATACATATATCCAATCTTTTTCACCTCTAGAGAAATTTGAATTTTGACAATTAGAAATTATTTGTAGACAGTTGGATATTGATAACGTGTGTCTGCCTAAGCAAGATAATGATAGTTTTACTTAAAAAGAGGAGAACCAGGTGTTTGGTTGAGGCCTATATTCCCAACACTTGGGAGGCTGGGGCAAGAAGATTAAGAGTTCAAGATCAGGCTGGGCCTGGTGGTGCACACCTTTAATCCTAGCACTAGGGAGGCAGAGGTAGGAGGATCACTGTGAGGCTACCCTGAGAATACAGAGTGAATTCCAGGTCAACCTGGGCTACAGTAAGATCCTACCTTGAAAAGCCAAAAATAAAATTTAAAAAAAGTGTAACCTATTTACAAAATGAAGCTTTAAATTTGTTGAGACTATCAACCTTTTTAAAAAAATATTTGTTTTTTGAGAGAGAGGCAGATAGAGACAGTGGGCACGCCAGGACCTCTAGCCACTGCAAACATAGTCCAGACAGACACATGTGCCACTTTGTGCATCTGGCTTATTGTGGCTGCTGGATCAAACCTGGGTTCTTAGGCTTCACAGGCAAGTGCCTTAACCATTAAGCCATCTCTCCAGACCAACCTTTTTTTTTTTTTAATCCTTAAGTATTTTAGGCACTAGCCATTATTTTCTGTAAATTGCAGTAGTGCAATTATCTTTACTGTTGGAGACAATTTTGAGTAAAATAAAGGGAACCCTTCAATATCCAGTGCATCTTAAAGGACTTATGCATCTGCTGTATGCTTCTGTTCTACAAGATCCATAATTCCCCACATGAGAAAAATTTTAGTTATTTTGTTGACAAGATTAGCCCTGGCTGGGGAACATAACTAGGATGTGTATCTATAAAAACTGCACTCTATCTTCAGTTTACAGACAATTTTGTTCCAAAGAAGGGGTCTATTAAGAGTTTTATTGGAATACAGCTATGCCCATTTACTTACTTGGTGTCCGTAGCTGCTTTTGTGCTGTACCTATGGACTTGAGTGGTTGTAACAAGAGCCTACAGGGCTGGAGGGACTAAAATGTCTTTAAAAAAATAATTGATCATCTCCATTCTAAATGCTTGTTTATACCTTAGTTTTCCCATTAAGGGCTATGCCATAAATGAAGATTTGATTCCTAAGTTGTCCCAAGCTATGAACTCATGGAAGCTAGGGGCCATGTCTTGGTTTCATGACAGTGAGCCTATGCCTGGCAGTAGCAGATCATTCAAATAAGGGATTAAGTTTAATTCGATGGTGCTTAGTCTGCTGGTGAAACTGATCTGCACATCTCTTGAAGAAATTACTGGAGACTACAGAGAGGAACTGCTAGAAATAAGCAGACTCCAGGAGTTTCCATAAGTCTGCAAGCCATTGATATTTTGACTAATCAGAGTAGAAAGAACTGCTAATACACAGGGGCATAAAGGGAAGCCAGTTTACTCTAACAAAGCTGCTGTGGACCCTCATGCCCGGTGAAGCTTAGAAAAGCAACCTTTAAAAGAATCTGACTGAGGCAGGTGTAGTGGTGTAGGCCTTTAATCCCAGCACTGAGGAGGCAGACAGACGTAGGAGGATCACCGTGAGTTTGAGGCCACCCTGAGACTACATAGTGAATTGCAGGTCAGCCTGGGCTATCGTGAGACCCTACTTCAAAAACCCCAAAAAATAAAATAGCTGGGCATGGTGGCACACACCTTTAACCCCAGCACTCAGGAGGCTGAGGTAGGAGGGTCACTGTGATTTCGAGTCCACCCTGAGAGTACATAGTGAATTGCAGGTCAGCCTGGGCTAGAGCAAGACTCTGCCTCCAAAAACGCAAAAAGAAAAAAAAAAAAAAATAAGAGAACCCGATGGATAGTGAGTACCTTCTTCTAAAATAAAGCTAGATGGTATATAAAAGAATGCATCAAAATCCAGCTTTAAAAAACAAAATCTGAAACTGACATCCAATCCAAAATTTCTAGGCCTATAAAGAAACAGGAAAATAGGGCCTGTGCCTAACAACAACAAAGTCAAAAGGAAAAGGATACCAAATGACACACTACAGAACTGCAGATGAAAATGTTAAACAAGCTCTTATCAACACACAGTATGTTTAAGAGGGGGAAAAGAAACATAAGCATGGGAGATGGTCATTAAACAAACTTCTCTGCAGTGTACTCAGTCTTGAAAATGTGAGATTTCAATAATAAAGAAAAAGGATATTGTTCCTGCTTTGATTTGCTTTCAGTTTATTCTGGGCAGTAATGTAGTTAGCATGTGTTGGATATATACTATATACCAAAAATGATGCCAGATGTTTCATATCAATTATACTTAATCTATGGAATAACCATAGGTAGTACTATTATCCTCACTTTGTGCTTGGGGAATTCAATGCACTTGCCTTTCATTTAGTGCCTTTATTCTTTATAGCACTTAGCAGAATTGTAAATTATATATCTATTTTCTTTATTTCTGAGGGCAGGCAGCTTGTCTCTTGTGTCCACTCTTGTGTATTTAGTGATTGATGTGGTAATTGGAATTTCATAAGATGGGTGGTGAGCAATTAGTGTTGGATGAATTTTTAAAAAGTGATACAACTTTATTGTGTGGCCTTAGGAATTTAGCAGAACTGAGACTTGAGGTAGGCCTTGTGATGGCAGCACCCATATTATAATCACTTCTTTGTATTATTTCCAAAATGTATTTAATAAATTTCACATATGTACACACATATGCATATACCTGTATATATATATCCACTCAGTAGACTGTTACAGAGCCATAAAAGGTCACCATAAAAGCTCTGTATGTGCCCAAAAGTAAATACAAAGTGCTTGAATTATGACTGGGTTAAACTTGTTTATAATGGGCAAGGGCCCAGAGTTATAACCCAAAATATAAAAGGTTTCTATCAATAAGATTATTAATGGCATTTCTCTAGTTTAAAAATTTACTATAGGGCCAAAGGTAGAATTCAGTGGTAAAATGTGTGCTAGGCCTTGAGTTTAATCTCTAGGAATATTCACACAAATTATTGCTAATTTTCACTTAGAAGAGGGAAAGTGTTCATGAGGGCCAGAGGGGACCACACATTATCTGAAGAGAGTGACCAAGAAAGAAATATCTTTAGGTATAATTATTTGTTTTGTAATATATAGGCATTGAACCCAGGGCCATGTACATGTTAGACAAGAACTCTATCACTGAATTGTACAACTTGACAATTTCATTTTTTAGTTTATTCTCTACCTTCACTGTGGGCAGGATGAATTCCCAGGTATGGTTGGAATGGGTAGGAAGCTGGAAGGTACTAGGAACATGTGTGAAGAGGACACTAGAGCTGAGACTAGTTGTTGCGAGCTGATGTAGAACATTATTTTGAGTAATGAGTCTTGTGAAGGAAGTGGAATCTAGGCAAATAACTCAAGTTCTCTTTAATATGTATGTGGTGATGGTAGTGATATTTATGTTAATTTTGTTGGTTTTCACTGTTTACATTTAATCTGTAAATTAAGCATGTGGGATTAATTATAGTTTTAAAGTAGAAAGCCAACCTTAAGAATCTATAAGTAGATGCTGTCAACCTTAAGAATATATTAAGTAGGGGCTGGGGAGATGGCTTAGCAGCTAAGGCCCTTGCCTGCAAAGCCAAAGGACCTAGGTTCGATTCCCCAGGACCCAAATGAGCCAGATACACAAGGTACACATACAACTGGAGTTTGTTTGCAGCAGCTGGAGGTCCTGGTGCGCCCATTCTCTCTCTTCTTCCCCACCTCTTTCTCTCAAATAACTAACAAATAAATAAAAATATTTTTAAAAAAGAATTTATAAGTAGAAGAAAGGGTTCTGTAGAAGGAGACAGCAGAGAGAGGACAAAAGGCTGTGGGAGGAGACTGATCAAAATACATTGTGTACATATATTAAAATTGTCAGTAAAGCTGGGCGTGGTGGTGCACGCCTTTAATCCCAGCACTCAGGAGGCACAGGTAGGAGGATCTCCATGAGTTCAAGGCCACCCTGAGACTACATAGTGAATTCCAGGTCAGTCTGGACTAGAGTGAGGCCCTACCTTGAAAAACCAAAAAAAAAAGTTAAAAATTAAAAATTGTCAGTAAAAAGCTTGAAAAAAAAAAAAGAATACCTAAATATATGGCAAAGGTAAAGCAATGAAAGAGAACAACACATTAGGGGGTAACTGAGGGAGCCAGTATATTATTCTCACAGTATGAAGGCTTACAAGGTAGTAAGTACTTACAGAAATTAGAACGGTTTAAGCACAGAGGGAGTTAAGAAATAATAAAATCAAAAGAAGCCGGGCATGGTAGCACGCCTTTAATCCCAGCACTCGGGAGGCAGAGGTAGGAAGATTGCCATGAGTTCAAGGCCGCCCTGAGATGACAGAGTTAATTCCAGGTCAGTCTGGACCAGAGTGAGACCCTACCTCGAAAAACCAAAAAATAAAATAAAATAAAAAGAAAGGAGGTAGAGTTGAGTCAGTAAACACAACCTTGACTTGTAACAGTGAAAGTCCACAGATGTTGTGTAAAGCTGACAAATCAAAGGAAGAATGACTTATTTTTAGAACTGTGAAGGCAGCCAGCAGAAAAGCTAAAAAGACAGAAGTTGGTTGCCTTTGGGGCTAGGACAGGTGGATGAAGGAAGGAGGTTGCTATTCTTTTTAAGTCATGGGATGGATTGCCCTTTTCTCCTACTGTACAGTAAAAGATTCCTGCTTTCCCCCTTGGCTCACCACAAGTGAATCTACTTCCTGTTTTTCTTTTTCTCCTTTGAAGAAGTTCCCTATTTTTCCAACATCTGAGATCTTCTGTAACTCCAGTGACTTGCTGTGGAAGTTATGATTATGTAAGAGATCTGTTTGAACTATGCAACCCAGAAATACTATTGAAGTAGGTGCCTTTATTTTCATAAACAACTCTAGGTCTATGGAACTAAAATAATTTGTTGCAGTAGCCATCGCTTGCCTGGCTTATAGGCTTTTCCTTTTCTCTGGCAAGTCCATTCCTTACCATCCATTGCAGTAAGCACTCAACATTCACTGAACTAAGCACAGTGTGATTCAAAATGTAACTGTCAGCAGAGGCCAGTAAGTTAAAAAGGAGACAAAGGGTAGAGAAAGGAAGGGAGGAGGATACTTAATAGGTTGATATTGTATATATGTAATTACAATGATTGTAATAGGGAGGTAATATGATGGAGAATGGAATTTCAAATGGGAAAGTGTGGGGGTGGGGAGGCAGGGAATTATCATGGGATATATTTTATAATCATGGAAAATGTTAATAAAAATTTAGAAAAAAATAAACAAAAAAAAAAATGTGACTGTCACCAGTAAGCTAGAAAGGAGATATAAAGGGAATAGAAAGGGAGGGAGAGGAGGACTTAATAGCATGGTATTGTATATACGTAAGTAGAACAGATTAATGGGGGGTGAAAGGGCCTAAGTGAGATCAGGGGAAGAGATTGAGTAAAGGAAAGGTAGAGGGGGGGGCAATTAAAATCTAACAGGATATAAATAAGGCATATGGAAACCTACTTTTTTGGACAATAGAACACTCAGGAGCCATAGATTATTACTAGAAATTTTTCAGTGTCAGGGATGAGATACCTTCCAGTGAGTTGTTGGCCATGGAGGTCCCTGATACCCCCAAAACATTACAAGCCATTGCCAAGGTTGGTTTCTCACCAGGAATAGTTGGTAATAGTTGCTGAAGACTCCGTATACCTTGGGCTGCAAGGTCACTGAGAAATCCTGCTGGAGCTTAGCTGAAAACCTCCTTCATGTAGACCAGCTGACAGAAAGCTGGAAAAAGAGAAATCACCACTGAAGATACTCAACAGTGGACACTGCAAGCCTTAAATTTGGCCAGCTAGGCCAAATGAGCCAACGGATGCAATAGTGGCATGTCTGTTATGGGGCAAACCAACCACCCTCTAATTGGACTGAAGGCCCACTCCATGGGAGGGAATACACCCCTGATACTGAAAACATATAACAGGGGTAGTCATGAGCCCGGGGTTATAATGTTTGCTGGTATCTGGCTAAATGTATATACTATGCTCACCAAACTGTCCAGTAAGTACTTCTCATAATGTTCACACCCATATATTAACACTACTCTCACTTTTGGTTAGAGAAGCTTCTCTTTTCAGGTGGCAGTGACCTTAGGGTCACTTAGTGACCATGGTGCTGAGAGTGACAGAGGAGTGCTCAGCACTGCAATATCTCTATCACACCTTCCAAGGCTCAGGCTCCATTGCAGAAGAGGTGGCAGGAAAAATGTAAGAGCCAAAGGAAGGGTAGGACTCCTTCCAGTGTGTTCCTCTAGACTTAGAATGGCCTGGATATCCATGACCTCACAGTGCCTGACACTGTCTACATAAGACCATCATAATAGGAGGAAGAGATGATGACATCAAAATAAGAGAGAGGATTGAGAGGGAGAGGGGGAATGATGGAGAGTGGAGTTTCAAAGGGGCAAGTGGGGGAGGGAGGGAGTTACCATGGGATATTGTTTACAATTATAGAAGTCAATGAAAATAAAATAAAATGTAACTTTCATCAGTGGTCATTAAACCTAATCCTCCCATCTAAGACTTCATCTTTCCTAACAGAAGATTGTATAACATAAAAGATTGTATAAGCCTAAAGAAGTACAGTCACAGAAATCAGAAAATGTTAGGGGGGGAAAAAAAAACAGGCATGATGGCACACATCTTTAGTCCCAGAACTGGGGAGGCAGAGGTAGGAGGATTGTTATGAACTACAGAGTGAGTTCCAGGTAAGCCTGAGCTAAAATGAGACCTTGTTTCACAGAGGAAAAAAAAAAAAGGTAAGAACATGTAAAATATTAAGTCATTTTCAATCTAAAAGAATAATTGGTTCAAATATTTGTAGATAGTCAAGCATTTCTTTGTCTGACTTAAGACTTCTAACCGTCAGCCCAGTTGTATTCCTTTGATCATTCTTAGGAATGTAGTATCTTAAACTTCAGAATGCATCTGAGGTAATATTCTACTCAAAAGGTGTTATGGAGTCAGGAGGCAGAAGTGTGGCACCAGCAGGAAGGTTGTAGTGCTGAAGCTTGGGTACTTTGGCCTGGCTCTGAGTGGTCATGCCCCCTGGACCACTGAGACCTGCTAGCAGGGCGTCCCAGGGGCTGCATCCCGGATGATTGTAAAGTGCTGATCAGTTGCCACTAGATATATTTGAAACAGAAAATAGAAAGATGGCAGCAAATCCTTCAGGACAAGGTTTTCAAAACAAAAATAGAGTTGCAATCTTGGCAGAACTGGGCAAAGAAAAAAGAAAACAACTCATGCAGACCAATCTTCAACAAATCATCCTGAAGCTAGCATCGCCCTCTTCAGAACCTCTTTCAACAAGGACCTCCGGAACCACACTGAGCAGCAGCACATTGCAACCCAACAGAAAGCAGCTTTGTAGCATGCTCATGCGCATTTGTCTGGATACTTCATAATGCAAGGCTCTCTTTTGGGGATCTTCTGTGATACCTCGCTTTGACGCAGAATGAAGGAAGTATCTGTCATGAAAGGGACTTTGTGATGACAAGTGTCAATCAACATACTCTTAATTCAGCTCTGTACAAACTGACTTTCAGAATTTTGGTAAACTTAAATAATGTTTTGTTTCTGTGAAAGTGGTACATGTAAGTGAAAGCAAGAAAAGGAGGAGAGTTGGGGTAACCAGCACACACTGAAAGCTGTACCGTATCCTTGAAGAACTGATTATGATGGCTGCATCGCCATTGATTTTTAATTCTCAGTGAGACAGCATTGAACAGTCCTGTGAAATTAGCCACCATGCCCAACACATTGGATTCATGTCCATAATAGCAGTCAAGAACCGTTTACGGGGCTGCCATGAAGCCTTGGGTTTGATCTTTAACACCACATATAAACCAAGTATGGCAGCATACTCCTGTCATCCCAGCACACAGAAAGCAGGAGGATCAGAAGTTGAAGGTCATCTTTATTTACATAGTGAGTTCAAGGCCAGCCTGGTATACATGAGGCCCTGTCTTTAAAAAAAAAAAAAAGTCTTTAAAGAAATGAGGATGCTTCTTAAAAATCCAAATGATAGGCCAGGCATGGTGGCACATGCCTTTAATCCCAGCACTTGGGAGGCAGTGGTAGTAGGATTGCTGTGAGTTCGAGGCCACCCTGAGAATACATAGTGAATTCCAGGTCAGCCTGAGCTACAGTGAGACCCTACCTCAAACCCCTCCCCCCAAAATTCCAAATGATAGGCTTAAATTACATACATACATATTTTCAGTTTAGAGGGGTTAATGGCAGTGAATGAGAGTCACAATATCCATAAATGTTCTTTGTGCTTTGTGAACTCATGACTAGTTCTTCTCTCAATTTTAAGAAACCCAAAACAAAACTAAATTACCAACCAGTCTTAAACATGTTTTACAAATACCATTATAATTGATGTGACTAAATGCTGTTATGAAAACTGGCTAAGTAATACAGTGGATTTAAATTTACACGTCTGGCCAGGCATGGTGTTGCATGCCTTAATCACAGCACTTGGTAGGCAGAGGTAGGAGGATTGCTGTGAGTTCAAGGCCATCCTGAGACTAAGGTCAGCCTGGACTAGAGTGAGATCCTACCTTGAAAAAAAAAATTACATGTGTAGTGTTACTATATAAATAGTGTGTCTGAGTAGTTTTATTGTTCATTTTTTATCTAATTAAAAGCTTAACAGTGTGCAAATTAAGTTATTTTTAATAATTTTACATGGGAAGGAGTTAGGCTAAGCAAGTTGCTCAACAAAATCAAACCTTCCAAGAGTCTGAGATGCTTATTTAAATATGGTATCACCACTACTCTACTCGTGTCCTATAGAATTAGGATGTGACTCAAAATAAAGTCTGAAAACCATGGATTAGAGAATTCTATAACATACCTTGCATAAACGGTTATGATTGAGCTAGGCATGGTGGCACACACCTTTTATCCCAACACTCTGGAGGCAAAGGTAAGAGGATTGTCATGAGTTCGAGGCCACTCTGAGACTACATAGTGAATTCCAGATCAGCCTGGGCTGGGCTACAGCAAGACCCTATCTTGAAAAAGCAAACAAAATTATGATTGAAATTAGATTTTATACTATATCACACATACAAGGCTTCTGGTTAGCAATGGTGATGCTTTTCTATTCCTGGAGACTGCATCCAGGACCTTGCATATTCTCAGGATATGTTGTTCCATTGAACTTTCCTCTAGCCCCTCTTTCATCAATGATTGTCTAGAATTCTAACAGGTCAATTTTAGTTGTGGTTGTACTCCTTTTTAATAGTTTCTTCTCTAACCCACCCTGCTCACACTAAGTGAAGCAGTAGTGGATAATTCTAGAATATATGTGCCACTTGGATTTTTTTTCTCTCTCTCAAGCATTTGAACTGGTTTCTGCATTTGAGTGAGTGGGAGCTATCTGCATTATAATGGTCACCATTGCAGTGCCAGTATTTTTACTCCTGCTGCTGAGGAGCCCCAGGGGCTCCCTGGGTTCTGTTCTTCCTCAAATTCACCCAGACACTCCTTGTTGGGCATCCAAGTAACCTTCATTTTCATGAATTAGTTTCACTGGGCTTTGGTTCTGTGTAATCCATGACATACTATTAGGGTTCTAACTCCTTTTACTGATATTAGGAAAATAAAACATTTGTAGTGTTTTTACACTGTTTAAAAAAAAAAGTGTGGATTGCTGCAGTCTGAATGTTGGTATCCTCCCAAGATGATCATGCTAGACCCTGATTCCCAAGGTGGCACTATTAGGAGGCGGCACCTTTGGGGTGATTAGAGAATGAGATGGAGCTGTCATGGAGGAAATTAGTGCCCTTAGAGTCTGAAGAGGGGCTGTGCCCTTTTCTACTGAGTAGAGACACAGGAAGCACTATTTTTTTCTTATGAGAGAGAGAGAGAGAGAAAGAATTGGCATGCCAGGGCCTCCAGCCAGTACAGTCGAACTCCAGTCATGTGCACCATCTTATGTGTGACTTTGTGCACTTGTGTCACCTTGTGCATCTGGTTTATGTGGGATCTGGAGAGACAAACATGGGTCCTTAGGCTTTGTAGGCAAGCTCCATAACCACTAAGTCAAGCCATCTCTCCAGCCCAGAAGCACTCTTGACCTTTCCTTGCTATGTGAAGCTAGAGGCACTGTTTTTGAAACAAAAGTAGGCCATATCACACACAAATCTGCTAGTGCCTTGACCTTTGACAGCCAGCTTCTAGAAGTGAGAACAGTGAATTTATGCTGCTTACAAATTACCCAATCGGGTATCTTGAAAGAACTGAAACATGTTTTTATTAAGAAATGCATTCCAGGGCTGGAGAGATGGCTTAGCGGTTAAGCGCTTGCCTGTGAAGCCTAAGAACCCCGGTTCGAGGCTCGGTTTCCCAGGTCCCACGTTAGCCAGATGCACAAGGGGCGCACGCGTCTGGAGTTCGTTTGCAGAGGCTGGAAGCCCTGGAAGCCCATTCTCTCTCTCCCCCTCTATCTGTCTTTCTCTCTGTGTCTGTCGCTCTCAAATAAATAAATAAATAAATAAATAAATAAATAAATATTTAAAAAAAAAGAAAAGAAAGAAATGAATTCCAGCCAGGCGTGGTGGCACACGTCTTTAGTCCCAGCACTCGAGAGGCAGAGAGGTAGGAGGATCGCCATGAGTTCGAGGCCACCCTGAGACTACAGAGTTAATTCCAGGTCAGCCTGAGCCAGAGTGAGACCCTATCTCGAAACCCACCCCCCAAAAAGAAATGCATTCCATAACAAACCATTTCCACCCAGAACCCCAGAGTGTGGCCTGATTTGGCAGATGCCATTAGGTAAGGATTAAGATAATGTCATACAAATTTAAAGTGGGCCCTAAATTTAGTGACTAGTGAGAAGAGGGTACAGGGATAGGCAATAGGTTGGAGTGAGCCTGACACAGCTACTGTGCACAAGGATTGCCAGCAGACACTAGAAACTGGGAAAGAAGCTTGACATAGTTTCTTTCTCAGGCCACCAAGAGGAAGATACTCACCATTACCTTGATTTCTCATTCTCGTGGCTTCCAGAACACTGGGACAGCAAACTTCTGTCATTTGAAGCCATTTTTATGGCAGCCATAGAAAACTAATAAAAGGAAAACCCAATCTAGCATATGCTTTCAGAGTTTGGTTTTGTGGGTGCAGAAGGGGCACTCTTTCCATCTTTGAACAACTGCCTGAAGGGCCTCATGTCATGTTGTTAATCTAAAGCACTGACTCATGCTGAGCATACTCTGGATTAAACCTGCAGACTCTTCTCAAGCTATTCATAGTCTGCTCTTCCTAATAACCTTGCAGCATTAATCAATGCCATGAACATATTTTGGTATGTATCTATCTAAAGTAGTGGTTGCTATCCTTTTGAAGGTTATAGGTTTTTTGTTTGTTTTGTTTTTAGAGATAGGGTCTCACTCTAGCCCAGGCTGACAGAAATTCACTATGTAGTCTCAGGCTGGGCTTGAATGCATAGCACAGCGATTCTCCTACCTCTGTCTCTCGAGTGTTGGTATTAAAGGCGTATGCCACCACTCCTGGCTAGGTTATAGATTTTGATGAAAGCTTTAGACATTTCTGTAGAAAGTTACGTATTTATGTAGATATATACAAAACCTGTGATAAGATTTATGTTGGGTTGCCTCTAGACGCTTCAAGTGGTCCATGGATCTACAGTTGAGAATTCCTGCTTTAGGCTTGGTGTTTTGACATACACTTATAATCCCAGCACTTAAAAGGCTGAGGCTGAAAGATACTGTGCTTGAGGCCAACCTGGGCTGAGTAATGAGACTGTCTCATAAGAAAAGAGGTTGAGGGCTAGAGAGATGGCTCAACGGTTAAGGTGCTTGCCTGCAAAGCCTACAACCCAGATTTGATTCCCCAGTACCCATGTAAAGCCAGATGCACAATGATATATGCATCTGGAGTTGTTTTCAGTGGCTGGCGGCCCTGGTGCACCCATTGCACACTCTCTCTTCTATCTCTGCTTGCAAGTAAATAAAAATATTGTTTCTAAAAAAAGATTGAAGGCTAGAGAGAGCTCAGCTATTAAAGTACATGAGGACCTGAATTCAACTCCTAGTACCCAAGTAAAAGAAAACATGGTATACACCTGTAATTCCAGCACTAGGGAGATGTTGAGGGGGATCCCTGAGGCTTGCTGGCCAGCCAGTTGAGCCTAATTGGTAAGCTCAAGTCCAGTGAGAAACCCTGCCTCATAAAAAGGTGAACAGTATTCCTAAGGGTGACATTTGAGGTCATTCTCTGGCCTCACATTCATGCAAATGTGCTTTCACACAAAGATACACACTTTTTTTTAAAAAAGTGTAGGGACTGGGGAGATTGCTTAGCAATTAAGGTACTTGCCTGCAAAGCCTGAGGACTCATGTTTGACTCTCCTGGGCCCACGTAAGCCAGATGCACAGTGACACAAGCACAAGGTGGCACATGTGCACAAGGGGGCACATATGTCTGGAGTTCAATTGTAGTGGCTGGAGGCCCTAGTGCTCCATTTCTCTCTGCCCCCCCTCTTTCTTTCTGCCCCCCTCCACACACACACTTGCATTAAAAAAAAAAAAAGCAGTCTGTTGGGCTTGCCTCAAAAAAAAAGTTTAGGTCTGGAGAGATGGCTTAGCAGTTAAGGCACTTGCCTATGAAGCCTAAGGATACATGTTTGACTCCCCAAATCCCACATAAGCCTGACACACAAGGTGACACATGCACAAGGTCGCACATGTGCACAAAGTGGTGCACATGTCTGGAGTTTGATAACAGTGGCTGGAGGCCCTGGCCTGTCAATTCTCTTGCTCTCATTTAAAAAAAAAAAAAAAAAGCCAGTCTCTTAGGCTTGCTTCAAAGAAAAAAGTGTTTCACTGGGCTAAAATCAAGGTGTTAGCAATATTGCTTTGCTTCTAGAGGACCTAAGGGAGAATCTATTTCTTTTGTAGCATGTAGAGGGCTGCCTTGAGCTCATTGCACATGGCACTTTTTCACCATCTTCAAATCTCTCACAGCTCTGAACTTCTATCTTTCTTTTGCACATTTGAATAACCCCATGACTATATTAAGCTGCCCAGATGTCCAGGTTAATCTCTTTATTATAAGGCCAGCTCTTTATCATCTTACTTGGATCGGCAACCTTAATTCCCCCTTGCCTTGTAACCTAACATATTCACAAATCCTAGGAATAAGATATGAAATCTTTGGGGGAATCATTCTGCCTCCCTTGCTTGTGAACCTGCACTGACATCCTGACTTAGCCTTGTCTTTCACAATGTCTGCAAGCATTTATTTAGTGATCAGTTTTGAAATGTTGCTGCTGCTTAGAAATTCCCTGACTTGCATTGTTTGCACAACCATCTCTGTTGTTTTGTAAATACTGGAGTGCTATTTATACCAGTTAGTTTCTTCATGTCTTTTTTCTTTTTAAAAATTTTTTTTGCCCATTTTTATTTATTTGAGAGTGACAGACAGAGAGAAAGAAGGAGAGAGAGAGAGAGAGAGAGAGAGAAAATGGGTGCATCAGGGCCTCTAGCCCCTGCAAACAAACTCCAGATGTATGCACCACCTTGTGCAGCTGGCTTACGTGGGTCCTGGGGAATTGAGCTTCAAACTGGGGTCCTTAGGCTTCACAGGCAAGTGCTTAACCACTAAGCCATCTCTCCAGCCCTTTTCATGGCCTTTTAATTTTTTATGATTCCTCAGAGGTCTTTATCAGTGATGGTGTTTCTCATTTTCATGTTGTCACCAAACTCATTCATCTGAAAGAGAAATCTTAAATTTAGACAAGACAGTTGCTACATGTATTCACTGATAAATAATTACTGAGCATATACTGTGCCTACATGCTGTCTAGTGGAGGAGGTGTCATGAATGCACTATGTACTCCATAGAGGGAAAAGAGACATTAAACAGATAATGAAAGTAATCATATAATAATGGGAAAGTCCTTGGTGAAGCATTGCATGCTGTAAGGGAACTGGCCTCAGGTGTGGACAGCACTACACTTCCTTGATCCAGTATGTGTGGCCAACACTCCTCAAGGAGTGATGTGCTTAAGCTGAGGCTGAAACATGAGCAGATCTAATTTTAAATAAAGAGGAGCGCAGAAAGGTAGATGACCTTTCGGCATGAAAACCAAAAGGTACAAAATACATGGTATGCTTACAGAACTGAATGGACTTTGGAGAGTATTGGGGCAAGTGGCACGTACTTTCTAGACTGTTGGGATTTGGGCTTTATAAGAGGAATGAACAACTGTTGAAGGATGTGTGTGTGTGCTGAATATTTTTTATTGTGGTGCTAAGGATATGGCTCAGTGGTAACATGTCTGCTTAGCATATGTGGTAGTCACTGGAGAGAGCATTGTTCTGAAAGAACATAACTAGGAGAACTGGCCAGTCAGTAACATCACCTCTACTGAGCATGTGGCTCAAGCTTCACTCCAACACAAGAAAAATCAAAAAATTATGGTTGGGGGCTGGAGAGATGGCTTAGTGGTTAATGCACTTGACTACAAAGCCAAAGGACCTTGGTTAGAGTCCCCAGTACCCATGTAAGCAGGATGCAGAAGGTAGCACATGCATCTGGAGTTTGTTTGCAGTGGCTGGCAGCCCTGGCACGCCCATTCTTTCTCTCTCACCCTTTCTGATCCACTCTGGCTCTCAGGGAAATAAATAAAAAATTATAGTGGGCTGGAGAGATGGCTGAGCAGTTAAGGCATTTGCATGAAAAGTCAAAGGATCTAGGTTCTATTCCCCAGGACCCACATAAGCCAGATGCACAAGGTGGCACATGCATCTAGAGTTCATTAGCTGTGGCTGCAGGCCCTGGCATGCCCATTTTCCCTTTCTTCCCTCCCTCTCTAGCTCTCCTTCTATCTCTCAAATAAATATAAATAATTTTTTAAAAAGGAAAAAATTATAGTAATAGTATAATAATGAAGTTTGGTTTGGTTTGATTTTTCAAGGCAAAGTCTCACGAGTCCAGGCTGGCCTTGAACTGATAGCAATCTTCATACCTCAGCCTCCCAATTGTTGGGATTAAAGGCATGTGCCACCACATCTGACCTATTTGTCTTTTTTTTCAACTAGTCTATTTCATTCCTATTTAAGCTTGTGTCAGAATGCATGAAGAGATTTAACTTGGCAAATGAGATTACCAGATATCTTTTAATTAATCAACATTTTTTTTACCAAATGCAGTAGTATACACTGAGTATATAGCTTGACGAATTACCACAGTGAACATGCTAACATAATCATGAACCTGAAAATGGACAAGGAAATAGAGTACTATAGCTCCCCATGCCCCTTCTATCTAGTCTTTACTCCTTCCCTCTCTTGACCCCAAACTGAATATTATGCTCACTTTGAATACCAGATTTAAAAAAAATATTTATTTGAGAGAGTAAGAGAGAGAGGCAGATAAAGAGAGAATGGGTGCTCCAGGGCCTCTAGCTACTGCAAATGAACTCCAGTTTCATGCACCACCTTGTGCATCTAACTTTATGTGGGTACTGGGGAATCGAACTTGGGTCCTCAGGCTTTGCAGGCAAGTTCCTTAACTTCTGAGCTATCTCTCCAGTTCCAATTTTTGTTTCTAAACCTTATGTATATAAAAGGACACTCTCTTTACTCACAATACTTCTGACACCAAATGTGTAGGTTTTCCACACCCACCAGTACCTTAATTCTCCTTAAATGTTCTGCAGTTTAATTGACTTGTTACACTTAACTATCTGAAGCCTGCAGACTTCAGGCTCAATCCCCCCATACTTTAGATGCCAATTGCAAGCAGTGGGTACAGTATATGCACAAGTCTATCTAACATGGCTACAATTTGGGGTCTTCCTACTATATACTCTTTATGTTTGATAGTTCAGAATTATCCACTGACTATTTCTGATTTATTACAAAGAATATTTGAAAAAAATGTAAGTCAACAGCCAAATGAAAGGGGACATTGGATGAGGCCTGGAAGGCTCCTGAGGAACTTCTGTTCAAATGGAGTTGAGTTGTGGTAATCCTCCTAATGTGTCTACCAACCCGAAGCTCTTTGGACCTATCATGCAAGGATTTATGGAAATTCTGTTAAATAGGGATGATTTATTGAATATTGGTCATTGGTGAGTAGATCAATTACCAGTTCCTCTGGAGCGGGGGGACTGAGTAGGCTAAAGTTCTGACCCTCTGATCACATGGTTGGTTCTAGCAATTACCCTCTATTCTTTAAGTGCCACTAGCATAAATTCAAGTGTGGTTAGGAGACTTATGAATGACAAAAAGTATTCTGAACCAGAGATAGAATCAAATACATATTTCTATGTTTTTAATTTTTTTTAATTTTTGTTTGTGTACATGCATGTGTATGTGTACAGATGTGTGTGGCCTATGCACCTATGTGCAGAGGCCAAAGGAAAACTTTGAGTATCCTTTTTGCTTATCTGCCTATTTCCTTGAGACAGGGTCTCTCACTCGACTTAGAGCTACTATTTTCATTGTTTAGTCAGTCAATGAGAAAGTGATTCTCAGTCTCTACTTTCCTTCCCTCCCCAACACAGTGGGGAGTGGGCACACACATCTGTAACCCCAGTCCTACCTGTTGGAGTTACAGGCAAATGTGGCCACATCTGGCTTTTTATGTGTATACTTAGGAGTCAACTCAGGTCCTCATGCTTGTGCTGCAAGTGCTCTTAACCTGCTGAGCCATCTTCCTAGTCCCAAATATGTAATTTTTTTTTAAATTTTATTTATTTATATGAGAGAGAAAGGGATAGAATGAGCATGCTAAGGCCTCTAACCAAATGAATTCCAAATGCATGTGGTACCTTGTCCATCTGGCTTACATGGGTTCTAGAGAGTCAAACTTGGGTCCTTGGGTTTTGCAGGCAAATGCCTTAACCTCTAAGGCATCTCTCCAGCCCCACAAATATGTGTTTCTTATATCATAATTGTGTAGAATCATGGTGTGCGTTATTTTGCATTCTTGTGACTAGTTTGATATTAGTAAGATAAGTTCACGTTAAAATGTGTAGCTGTGAGTTTGTTAGTGATACACTGTCCACATATATCATAGTTTGTCTATTCTGTTGTTGATGGACATGTAGGTTACTTGCTTGTTTGCTTCTTGGTAGTTAAATACTGTAGTCAGTGGGGGCAGGGGTAGGTCATAGCTCTGTTACAGCATTTGCTTAGCATAAGTGAAGTCCATGGTTTTAATGTCAGCTCATCTGTGTAGTCACTAACATGGTTGTTCATGTCCTTTGTTGCACATAGACACACTTTATTGGGTATATACTGTAAGGGGAAGGATGGTACCTTCTTCATAAGTGTCATAGGTAATACCTTTTAGCAAAATAAGATTGACAAAAGAAGAGTATAACAAATTAATTTAAAGGATGTTTTGTGTGACATAGGAACCTTCAGAAGACCCAGGGAACTGGGGAAAACTCTTATTGTTATGCTCTGGTTCAATGAAGAATGGACAGCTCTGTAGAAATGTGATTGAACAAAAAGGTATGATATAATGGTAATAGACTTATTTTTGATTCATCGACTTATTGAATTAGTGTTCTGTTGCTGTGACAATACCTGGGAAATCAACTTAAAGGATTTTAGTCCACAGTTGGGCAACTCTATTGTTTTTGGCTCAAGATGAGACAGAAATAATGGCAGGGAGACTTAGGGTAAGGCTAAGTGACTTACCTCATGATGGGCAGGAGGCAGAGAAAGAGACAGCAAGCCTGTACTGGCAGACTTCCTCCTTTTCCATTTTTGTTCCATCAAGGTCCCCAGTGAATTGAATGGTACACTGCCCCTCCCTGCCAGTCCCAGTCTCTGGAAATATTCTTACAGATACAACCAAAAGTATACTTTATGAATCACCTGAGTGTTGTTAATCCAGTCAAGTTAGAAAACTAAGATCAGCCATTAAACCCAGTAAAGCCTGCCTCTCTAAAGTCCTTTTGCCCTCACTGTGTTGTATTCCTTCCTTCCGGGCAGGATCCCTCTCAGAATAAGTCTTCAAGGAAGAAGGGAGAAAGTGGCCTCATTAGGTTTTATGAACTTCTTTGGGGAAGATGGTTTCTAGTTTCTGTGACTACCTTAGCAAAGAAGAATTTTGGAATTCTGTTTTCTCTGCTTTGCTTAAGGGGAGCCAGATAGGCAGGAGACTGGAAGATGAGAGGTCAGAGATAGGCTTCCTGAGAACCTTCACTGTCTATCAATTTATTTTATTTATTTATTTTTTAAGTTTTAACTATTTTTTTTAATTTTTATTTATTTTATTTATTTGAGAGCGACAGACACAGAGAGAAAGACAGAGGGAGAAAGAGAGAGAGTGGGCACGCCAGGGCCTCCAGCCTCTGCAAACAAACTCCAGACGCATGCGCTCCCTTGTGCATCTGGCTAACGTGGGACCTGGGGAATCGAGCCTCGAACCAGGGTCCTTAGGCTTCACAGGCAAGCGCTTAACCGCTAAGCCATCTCTCCAGCCCTATTTTTTTTATTTTTTTAAGTCAGAGTCTCACTCTAGTCCATGCTGACCTGGAACTACTCTGTAGTCCTAGGCTGGTCTTATAATCATGATGATCCTCTTACCTCCATCTCTTGGGTGCTAGGACTAAAGGCTTGTGCCACCACACCCAGCTGTCCATCGGTTTTAGGTATGCATCATGCAAAAGTACCATTCTTAGGGGTTAAGGTCTGAGCACAGGAAATGGTCCTCCCAGCCTTTCTCTGAGACAGCTCATCACTTCTCAAAATGTCTGTTCCTTCTCCATCCAGTGTTTGCTCTTTTAGTCACTATGCCTTCACTTTCCAGTGTGTTTCACCAGAAATGTAAGCATCTCCCTCTTTAGATCCCCAACCCCATATGTAATTTGTTGCCAAGAATGACAGTATAAATTTCTACATACTGTAAACTGTGTCTATTTCTCTCCACACTCAGTGTCAACATCACTGGTCTCTTAAGACTGTGGTTCTTTTTTCTGAAACTTATTTAATTAATTTATTTAAGAGAGAGAATATGGGTATGCCAGGGCCTCTTGCCACTGCTAACCAACTCCAGATGCATGTGGCATCTTGTCCATCTGACTTCATGTGGGTGCTAGGGAATTAAACTTGGGTCCTTAGGCTTCCCAGGAAAGTGCCTTAAGTGCTAAGTCATCTCTCCAGCCCCATAAATTTCTATTTCTGATAGTTCCCACATCAATGCCTAGTTTGTTTGGTTTTTTTTAACTGAATATAATCTAAAACAACAGCAGCAGCAACAACTTAATGCTAGTAAAGTTAGTTGAGTTGATACAGAGGTCAAAGTATCAGTTCCACCAATTTATTTTTTCCTTTGAGGTAGGGTCTCATTCTAGTCTAGCCCTGGCTGACCTAAAATTCACTCTGTAATTCCAGGATGGCCTTGAACTTACAACGATCCTCCTACTTCTGCCTCCCAAGTGCTGGAAGTAAAGACATGCACCACTACACCCAGATAGACTCACTCTTTTTTAACATACATATTATTAGCTAGTGAAGGACTAGGTTTCCATATGGCTTATTCATAACATCTTAAATTTTAAAAACTTTGAATAACCCTGCTTGAACTCCTCTCCTCCATCCCTCCCCAAACAACACTTAGACCATTCTAGCCCCAATATTCTGCCCCTGTACTTACATACCTGCTATACACTCCCCTTCAGCTCTCCCTTGTACTCATAGCCCCTTTCTAGCTTCCTGGCCTCTACTTCTGACTTTTATTGTAGCTCACATACATATCTATAAACATTTAAGTCTAGGATCCATATATGAAAGAGAACATGCAGCATTTGACTTTCTGAGCTTGGGTTAACTTTTCCATATCCACTGATTTCCCTTCAAGTTTCTTTTTTTTTTTTTTTTAGGTAGGGTCTCACTCTAGCTCAGGCTAACCTGGAATTCACTATGTTGTCTCAGGGTGGCCTCAAACTCATAGCGATCCTCCTTCTTCTGCCCCCCCCCCCAAGTGCTGGGATTAAAGGCATGCACCACCATGCCTGAATCCCTACAAATTTCATCATTCCACTTCTCCTTATAGCTGAATAAAACTTGATTGTGTAACTATACCATATATTCATCCATTTAATAGTTGAAGGGCATCTAGGCTGATTTCCATTTCCTAGCTATTGTGAATAGAGCAACAGTACACATGGGTGAGCAAATATCTCTATAGTAATGAGTAGTGTTCTTAATATATCTGTCAAGGAGTGGTATAGCGGGGTCATATGGTAAATCTACTTTTAGCTGTCTCAGGAGCCTCTATACTAATTTCCAAAATGGCAGTACCAGTTTACATTCCCCAAAACAGTGGAGAAGGATCAGCTTAGTGATTTCTTTAATGTAAATAAATTTAGGAGAATCCATTGATATAGAATTAATATACTAAAAACAAAACCAAAAAATTAATTTTGTTTCTGTATGCCAAGAACAATTAGACAATAAAAATTTTTAGCCGGGCATGGTGGTGCACACCTTTAATCCCAGTACTTGGGAGGCAGAGGTAGGAGGATCGCCATGAGTTCTAGGCCACCTTGAGACTTCATATAGTTAATTCCAGGTCAGCCTGAATGGGAGTGAGACCCTACCTTAAAAAACAAATTAAATACCATTTGAAAGCAATATTAGCACTAAAAACTCAATTCTATTATAAGAAGTTTAAAATGAAATAGATTTTCCCATGTTCAGAGATTCAAATACATAACAGTTTTTTTTGTTTGTTTTGGTTTTGGTTTTGGTTTTCTAGTTCAGGCTGACATGGAATTCACTTGTAGTCTCAGGGTGGCCTTGAACTCACAGCAATCCTCCTCTACCGCTGCCTCCCAAGGGCTGGGATTAAAGGCGTGCACCACCACGCCTGGCTCATAACAGTTTTGTAAGAAGCTATATACTCTGAACTGACATATACAGATTCAAAAGGCCTATGAGAATATTAGCTGACTTTTTGGAGAGATTGATAAATTGATCATAAAATTTATATGGAATAACTGGGAACCCAAAATAATCAAAAACAGTACTGATGGGTCTGCAGAGATAGCTCAGCCGTTAAGGTGCTTGCCTTCACAGCCTAATAACCAAGATTCGATTCCCCAATACCCACATTTGATTCCCCAGTACCCACATATAGCCAGATGCACAAGGTGGCTCATGCATATGGAGTTTGATTGCAGTGACTAGAGGCTTTGGTGTGCCCATTCTCTCTAAAAAAAATAAATATTTTTTTAAAATATCAAAAAAGAACAAAACCAGAGGATATACATTTTCTGATTTTAAACCTTATTAAAAGACTGTGGTATAGGCATAGATAATAGGATAGACTTAGGTCTATAAATAAACCCTGAAGGGTTATGGTCAATTGATTTTTGACAGGGTTACCAAAGAAGTTCAGTGGGGTAAAGAACATTTTTATATACCTCTACAGGATACTTCTGCCCAAACTCACTTTTTTTTTTTTTTTTTTTTTTTTTTTTTGTTTTTCTGAGGTAGGGTCTCAGAAGATAGGGAAGAGACCAAAGGCGTGTAGTCTCAGAAGTCAAGTGGCTGTCCTTGTCTGACACTGCTGAGGAGGATGGTATGCTGAGGATGGAGAGTCCTTTGCATTTTGTGATATAAGAGTAAATGTCAATTTGGAAGGAAGCAAATGTGTTATTTTTAGTTTGCAGATCACAGGGCAAAGAAAGCCTGTAATTACCAATGCTTTTAAAATGGAAAAGAAAATGAGAGATTATATGAAGAAACCAACATGAGTGTACAAGGTAAAAACCACCATTTTACCAAGACAACATGGGAGTAACGTAAACATAACCTATAAAGGAATTTGCCTGCCTGCCTACCTGCCTGCTTGATTTCCTCCTTTCCTTCCTTCCTTCCTTTTTTTCCTTCCTTCCTACCTCTTTTCTTTCTGTCTCTTTCTTTCTTTATTTCTTTAGTGTCTATGCCCATATTTAGCCTCTTTTAGCCTTTCTATAATCATTTCAAGTCTCATATTTTTCTCTTTGATAGAGAAAAAACCAAGAGAGAGAGAGATACAGAGAGAAAAATGTTTTCATCCTTTGTTTTAGCTACCCCTGAGCAGTAGTCCTATTTCTTTCCTTTTCCTAATCTGAATATACTTAGTAAGGAAAGAAAGGAGGGAATAAAAGCAAAAAAGGAAAGGAGGGGGGAAGAGAAGGAAAGGGAGGAGAGAATAAAAGGGGAGGTAAGAGGAATAAAAGAGCTGGGTATGGTGGCTCACTCCTGTGATACTAGCATTTGAGAGGCTGAGGTAGGGGGATCACCATGAGATTGGGGTCAGCCTGGTCTGTAGGACAATGAAGACACTGGGCTAGAGTGTGATCCTGCCTCAAAAGAAATTTAGAAAGTAAAAAGAACAAACTTTTTAAAAGGTGAGGCCTTCTTTCTTGTTCATAGCATTATTGGCAATCTTAAGCTCTCTTCAAGCCTTTTAATTAAAAAAGTGAATCTGAGCCGGGCATGGTGGCGCACCCCTTTAATCCCAGCACTCGGGAGGCAGAGGTAGGAGGATCTTCGAGAGTTCGAGGCCACCCTGAGACTACATAGTGAATTCCAGGTCAGCCTGAGCCAGAGTGAGACCCTACCTCAAAAAACCAATAAATAAATAAATAAATAAATAAATAAGTGAATCTGTACTACCATCCTGTATTTTCCTTTTCGTACCAGTACTTCTGTATGTTTCTGCCCACCTTAAAGTTAAGTCTGTTTTGCACATTCTTGTTGGTTTCTTTGTGTATATCTCATTTTTTTTCCATCAAGATGATTCATAATTACTCAACACTCTTTGCCCTGGATTTTGCAGACTCTAAAATGATACATTGTTTGATTTCAAGTTACTTGTCACCTCTCATTTGAGTCCATTAGGATCTAGGCAGAAGTTCACCTGGTTACACTGGGCCATTATCCTGTGGGAGTTGAGATGAATGGCAAGGCTGTTAAGAAACTTGTTAGATATCTTGGCAGTTGTGTAAATGTTCGGGAAGCCCTATCAGTACCCTGTTTTGTCTGCCAGCTCTGTGACTGGTTAAAAAGGTTACTGTTGGGCTGGAGAGATGGCTTAGCGGTTAAGCACTTGCCTGTGAAGCCTAAGGACCCCGGTTCGAGGCTCAGTTCCCCAGGTCCCACGTTAGCCAGATGCACAAGGGGGTGCACGTGTCTGGAGTTCATTTACAGAGGCTGGAAGCCCTGGCGCGCCCATTCTCTCTCTCTCCCTCTGTCTTTCTCTCTGTGTCTGTCACTCTCAAATAAATAAATTAAAAAAAAAAAAAAAAGAGCCGGGCGTGGTGGTACACGCCTTTAATCCCAGCACTCGGGAGGCAGAGGTAGGAGGATCGCCGAGAGTTCGAGGCCACCCTGAAACTACATAGTGAATTCCAGGTCAGCCTGAGCCAGAGTGAGACCCTACCTCGAAAAACCAAAAAAAAAAAAAAAAAAAAGTTACTGTTTACTCCAGGTAGCCAGTGGGTATGTTGCCTCAACAGTCTCATTTCTGTTTTGTTGGAAATGTTGAGTGTTTGTGCTTATTTGTATTTCTTTGAAAGATATATGTTACTTTGACATCATACGTGTTCTTTACCCCATGTAGTACTTTGAGAGATAAAATGTTCTTTTCTATTATGTATTAGATCATTCTTGAGAACTACCTCAACAAGTCTCATTATTTGGTACATTTAAGAAAAACTTTTAGAGCTGGAAAGATGGGTCAATGAAAAGCCTAAGAACTGGAATTGGATTCTCCAGTACCCATGTAAAGCCAGATGCACAAGGTGGCACATGCATCTGGACACAGAATCTACCCTTACCATTTTGTTCAGGCTGCTTCAAACTTGACAAATTTCCTGCCTCAGCCTCCTCAGTACTGTGATTACAGACATGTGCCACCATCCAGCTGGCTCTGGATTCTTGGTAGTATTTTTGCATCCCAGTCTTGGGGCACATTCAGTAGCATAAGATTGTTTTAGAATAGTCACAGTACCAGAATATTCTGTTGACTGAGTGGGTCTCTTTAGCCATTTCTATGTTTGTTCCACAGGGATCATGGACCTGTGTTTAGGTAGACAGTGATGCTCTTAGTAGAGGTTCGGCACAGGAAAAAGATCACACAAGAGAGAGAAAAGCTTGAGCTGCTCTGTAGTCATGCAGAAGTATCTGTAGCAGGCACTTGAATGTTAAATGTTGCAGCTTCAGAGACTTATACATAAACATTATCTTCATGTAGATGACAGTTGAAGCTGTGGGAATAGATGTATTCAGCCTACTGAGGAAAGTGGGCAGAAGACAGAACCTTGGAAATGAGAAAATAGAGAAATAAGAGGTTGTCTGATGGATAGAAGCCAAATGAAGAGTGGCCTAGAGTTGTTGAGTACCAAAATCCTTCTGTGGAATGAGTGATGTGAACTAAGTAATTGATTCCTTTGTTGTACTATGTTACTAATCTTTCCTGAGGACTGAGCTATAATTTTCACTTATTTTGATTCATAGTATCTCTCTTGTATGATATGTTTGTTACATCAATTGTAATAGAAATTACTTTTGAATGTGACTTTTCATGTAAAGTGATCTGTATTAGCTGTCACTTAAAATTACTCTTAAGATGTTTTTTATTATGTCATGGAGAACATCCAGCTGATATATTTGAGTTCTGAGGAAGTGAAAAATAATCAAAATCCATTTGAGATGTACAGTAACTAAGTATAGAAGACAAATGATAATTGATAGCTATTGACAATTAGACTTCCTGACAGCTCAGCTATGTATGACCTTTTTACAATGTTGATTGACAGATCCAACACCCCAGGTGTGCACAAGATGTATGTCACCTTCCTGAGAGCTCTGTACAAAAAGGAAATATTTTGTTGTCATCTTTTACTCTTTAGGATATGGCCGAAGAAGTAATTGTTAATTAGAAAAATAAGAAACACATGCTTTTAAAAAGTATTATATTCAGGGCTGGAGAGATAGCTTAGTGGTTAAGGTGCTTACCTGCAAAGCCTAAGGATCCATGTGCTACTCTCCGGATCCCATGTAAGCCAGATGCACAAAGGTAAGGCAAGTGCAAGGTTTCACATTCCCACTACGTGGCGCAAGCATCAGGAGTTCAATTGTAGAGAGTGAGGCCCTGGTGCGCCAATTCTCTCTCTCTAAAAAATTGGTTTAATGTTTTAAAAAATGTTATATTCAATTAAAAATTTTTTAAAGTAACATTTGAGAGATTAGAAAAAATACTTCATTTGTTCTTTTTTATTTTTTAAGTATATATATATATATATATTTTTTAAATTTTTTGGTTTATTTTTATTTATTTATTTGAGAGTGACAGACAGAGAAAGAGGCACAGAGAGAGAGAGAATGGGTGCGCCAGGGCTTCTAGCCATTGCAGAGGATTTCCAGATGCATGTGCCCCTTTGTGCATCTGGATAACATGGGTCCTGGGGAATCAAGCCTCGAACCGGGGTCCTTAGGCTTCACAGGCAAGCGCTTAACCGCTAAGCCATCTCTCCAGCCCCAAGTATATTTTTTATTTATTTATTTGAGAGGAAAAGTTGTAGGGGAGAGAGAGAATGGGCGTGCCAGGGCCTCCAGCCACTGCAAACAAACTCCAGATGCATGCGCGTCCTTGTGCATCTGGCTTATGTGGGTCCTGGGGAATCGAAACAGGATCCTTTGGCTTTGCAAGCCAATGCCTTAGCCACTGAGCCATCTTCCCAGCCCCATTTATTCTTTTTTAAAAGCAGCTAGAGAATAGTAGGAAAAACAGCTTTGAAGTGCAGAGAAAAAATTTGCAATCTAGAATTTGTACTTGATTTTAGTTAATATTTAAACAAAGACTCATTTAAGAGTGAGAACAAAATAAGATGTTTTCAAGTGTAAAAAATACAAGCTTACTGTAACATCTCTTCTTTGAAATAATTAAAAGATGGTGAGTAAGAAAGAAAATGAAACATTGTATGAAAAAGATGCAAGAAGGATGTCAGGCCTGGCTTTACATGTCCACCTGCCTGGGTCAGGGGTGCTAAAATGTAAATGAACATTTCTGAGGTAGTATTTTTTGATAAGGTTAGCATTTGAATCTATAGACTTAGTAGGCTATCTATAGACTTAGAAGGCGGTTGCCCTTCCTAATGTGAGTGAATCCCAACCAATCAGTTTCAAGCCTGAAGAGAACTAAGGTGTTCACTCTCCCCACTGGTGAGGGCATCCCTGCTGCCTATTTGCCTCCACTCTGAATTCACTTATCCTCCTGGATCTACTGCTTTCCTACTCAGTTGCAGACCTTGGGACTTATCCATGCCACCATTGCTCAAATGAGTTCCTTATAAGAAATATTTTTACATTTATATATAAAGAGAGAGTGGCCAGAAGCTTTCAGAACTGTGAAAGAAGTCTATGTGGCCATACTACTATGAACTCTTGGTCTTGTTGGATCTCAGAAGCTAAGCAGGGTTCGACCTGGATGGGAGAACTATGAAAAAGAACATTTCTATTATTTAAACCATCAAGTTTGTAGTGAGGTTTTTTTTTTTTTTATCTGTTATGGCAAAAAAATGATACAGAGACCAGACGTGGTGGTACACACCTTTAATCCCAGCATGTAGGAGGCTGAGGTAAAAAGATTACTGTGAGATCAAGGTCAGCCTGGGACTAGAGTGAATTCCAGAGTGAGATCTTACCTCTAAAAACAACAACAACAAACCTGGGGGGAGGTGACTCCACAGCTAAAGGCTCTTGCTTGCAAAGCTTGATTGCCTGGATTTGATTTCCCAGTACCCATGGAAAGCCAGATGCACAAAGTGGTGCATGCATCTGGAGTTCATTTGCAATAGCAAGAGGCCTGGCAATCTATTTTTCTTTCTCTCTCTCTTTTTCCCCCAAATAAACATTTTTAAAAACTGATAACAGATTATAAGAGAGCCTTGTGTAAGAGAATAGGGACACTAATTAAATGTAGACCATTTATTAAGTATGCATGTTAACATTTTCAGGTTAACTACTAAATAATAGAACACAATTCTCAGAATATGTTCCTGTCACTAAGCCATACACAGCTGTGTGTACAAGGTTAAGAAAAAATGAAATTGATAAGCTAACAGAAAAGAAAAGGATAGTAAAACACTTTCATTATGACTTAACAGAAAAGTTATACAGTGTGGAAGTGCAGAAATAGGAAAAGAATATGTCCAATCCATAGAAGTTGATAAAGGAATGAAAGTCAGAAACAAGTCTGGTTGCTAGATACTAAAAAGTGCTGGGATCCCAGCACTCAGGAGGCAGAGGTAGGAGGATTGCCGTGAGTTCAAGGCCACCCTGAGACTCCATAGTGAATTCCAGGTCATCCTGGGCTAGAGTGAGACCCTACCTCAAAAAATAAATAAATAAATAAATAAATAAATAAATAAATTAGGGACAAAAGTAAAGAAATGTATTTTTTTCCTTTGAATCATAAGATTAAAAGAAAATAAGAAAAGGTGGAAATACAAAATTTATAGACTAGAGATTATAACCTTTCAGAAATAAGGAAAGCCAAAATAATTTGAACCAATCTGGCAATGGACCCTTTAAATCTGGGATAGTCTTTATTTTTACTTGTTGGCAGGAATCAACTGATAAAACATTCCAATAATTAAACAAGGATCTTTGATACTTTTTTTTTGGGGGGGGGGGACATGTTTTTAAGCCAGGGTCTCAGTCCATCGCAGGCTCTCCTCAGATACACAGCAATCCTCCTACCTCAGCCTCCAGAGCATTGGGTTTAAAGGCATGCACCACCACAACCCACACCCAACTCACTGCTGTTAATGGCAGTTTTTGCATAATTTCACCTAATTACTCTTTCCTTTCTCTTTATATTAAATATGAGGGCGGAGGAGTTATTTGTTCTTGTTTTTTTTGGTATTGGGATTAAACATATGGCCTCACAGTTAATTACACAAGCCTTCTACCACTAAGCTATATTCCAGCCCTTTCCTACATCTGATATGTTAAGTCTGTCTTATGTGCCAGGCACATTGAAGGAGGAGCTGCTAGACCTTGCATTCTAGGAGACTCAGAAATAAACAGACAGTTACTAATACAGTACACAATGCCAGGATAGATGGAAGCTCAGGGCGCCATGGCAACTGGAAAAAACTACCCAGCTCAGTCTCTGGAGACAAGGAAAACATGGAGAAGACATTTAAGCAGAATCTCAAGGCTCAGAAAGTGGTCAGGAAAGAAAGTAGGTTGGCATTTCAGGAAGAGGAACAAGTTCTAAGAACAAGGGCACTGTGGGTCTAGCGCTGACTATACCATATCTTGACCTATCACATTGTGAGGTTCTTGCTTCTGCCCCTACCCTGTGAGATTTACTGCCTGCAGCATAATTGATGATTCTCTGGGCTGAGAAGGAAGAAAATTGACCCACACATTATAGGGTAACTGCTACTTACATGGGATATTTGCCTTTTAAGAAATGAGATCCTAGTAAATCAAATGAATCAGAGTGAAAAGTTTCAGACTGGTAGAATGAAGGGATTTTATTTGTTTGCTCATACAAACAACCTTGTAGATACTTATATTTTCAAGGGCTAGAGGTGCAGCCCAATGACCATGTACTACCTAGGCATGCATAAGACCTGGGCTAGATACCCAGCACCACAAATAATAATGAAAATGACATCCTAGGTATTGATATTTTCTTCATACTAGTTCCCCCTTCTCCACTGCAAAGGAGGCCTTTCAGAACTTTAGTTGGTACAGTGTTCATCTGTAGTCACAGCTTCCAGTGCACATTATCATCTTACCTGATTCCCATAAGAACTCAAGAGAAGGGTTGGTTTTTGGTTCTGCTTTATCACAGTGGATTTATGACTTACTAATGTTTCTATGCTAGGGATTAAAACCCAGAGCCTCATGCATGCTTCCAGCTGAGCTACATCCCTAGTCCCATCTTGTGTTAGCATGATCGTAATTTCTGTACCTCCATTCTTGCTGCTTAAGCAGTTTTCAAGGGTTCCATTTAGGTTCCAGCCCCCACAATGCATTTACTATATACTGCCCTCTTCCTTCCCTAAGTTTCTAAGTATTCCTTTTTAAAATTTTTTTTGTTTATTATTTATTTGAGAGCAACAGACAGAAGGAGAGGGAGGGAGGGAGGGAGAGAGAGAGAATGGGCATACCAGGGCCTCCAGCCACTGCAAACAAACTTCAGACACCTGTGCCTCCTTGTGCATCTGGCTAACGTGGGTCCTGGGGAATCAGGCCTCGAACCGGGGTCCTTAGCCTTCACAGGCAAGTGCTTAACCACTAAGCCATCTCTCCAGCCCAGTTTCTAAGCATTCTTTTTTTAAACATTTTTATTTTTATTTATTTATTTGAGAGAGATACAAAAATAGGCAGAGAGAGAGAGAGAAAGAAAGAGAGAGAGAGAGAGAGAGAATGGCCATGTCAGGGCCTCCAGCCACTGAAAACTAACTCCAGATGTGTGCGTCCCCTTGTGCATCTGTCTTACGTGGGTCCTGGGTAGTCGAACTGAGGTCCTTTGGCTTTGCAGCAAATACCTTAACTGCTAAGCCATCTCTCCAGCCCTCTAAGTCTTCTTATGGTTGGTGTTTTCTATTATGTTAATCACTCCCGTAAGTTTACAGATGCTGTAAAGTTTAAGACAGAGCATTTAAGCCATTGTATTTCTCTTTGGTACTTGGTATACTAAGTGTAAGAGAAGTTTGAGATGAGAATCCTATAATTGGTTTTTCTAAAGAAGTAAATACAAATCTCATTATTTGGGGACTCAAGAAGAAAATCCATATAGGAAACAAAATTTATGCTAGTTTTGTTTTTATTTCTCATGGTACTGGGAATTGAACTTGGGGCCTCACATATGCTAGGCAGGATCTATAACACCCTCAGCTCTAAATTTCTTGTATGGTATATTTTGTATTATCTGTAATTTCAGATTTTTGTTATGACTTCTAATTTTTTCTCAGCTCAGTAATGGGTACAGAGAAGTCAGAGATGGAGCTGGGAAGGTTGCTCAGTGGTTAAAGGCATTTTCTTACAAAGCCTACTAGTCCAGGTTCAATTCCCAAGCCACCCATATGAGCCAGACTCAAAAAGTGGCATAAGTGTCTGGTGTTGTTTATAGTGTCAAGAAGCCCTGGTGTGGGAACTGGGAAATGGTATAGCGGTTAGAGCCTTTGACTCTGAAGCCAAAGGACCCTGGTTCAAATCCCCAGGATGCACGCAAGCCTGATGCACAGGAAGCCCTGGTGTGCCCAGATGCAGATAGATAGATGATTGATTGATTGATATAAATTTTCTAAAAGTCAGAGATAATATCTTCTTCTGAACTTAGAAGAAAATGAAAATAAAGTGATTCTGAATTTGAATAAAATACCATTGGCACATCTTAATGGTTCGTAATTGCTCAGGTTTTTGATGTATTATATGTCTTCACTACATAAATTGCTTCAAGCATGAACAACTGGTATTAAATTTGAAGTAGTACCATTTAATCATGGTGGAAAGTTATTTTAGACCCATTAATGTTATTTTCATTGTTCATTCTTCTTTTTTTTTTTTTTTTTTTTCCTAAGGTAGTGTCTCACTTTAGCTCAGACTGACGTGAAATTCACTATGTAGCTCTCAGGGTTGCCTCCAACTCTCAGCGATCCTCCCACCTCTGCTTCCCGAGTGCTGGGATTAAAGGTGTGCGCCACCATGCTGGGCACATTGTTCATTCTTTGATTGTAGGAAGGAATAACTAGATAAAATAATTATACTACCACTATATTAAATACTAATAAAAACCTATTTTCTTCTTCAGAAGAATAAATACTACATCCTGGAACAGAAGCTCACATATCTTATTCTTGTTTGATATTACATGTTACTTTTTTTTTTTTTTTTTTTGGTTTTTTGAGGTAGGGTCTCACTCTGGTGCAGGCTGACCTGGAATTAACCATATGGTCTCAGGGTGGCCTCAAACTCAGAGTGATCATCCTACCTCTGCCTCCTGAGTGCTGGGATTAAAGGCATGCGCCACCACACCTGTCTTACGTGTTACATTCTTAATGTCATACTTTTGGAACCTTTTATGGATGGTGTTGCAGTCCATCTCTACCAAGAGAAGCTTGTGGGAAGAAAGGGTTTATTTTGGCTTATAGACTCAGGGGGAAGCTCCATGATGGCAGGGAAAAATGACGGCATGATCAGAGGGTGGGCATCACCTCCTGGCCAACATCAAGTGGACAGCAGCAGCAGGAGAGTGTACCGAACACTGGCAAGGGAAAGTTGGCTATAATACCCATAAGTCCACCCCCAACAATACATCACTACCGGGAGGCACCAGTTCCCAAGTTGCCACAAGCTGGGTAACTAGCATTCAGAACATATAAGTTTGTGGGGAACACCAGAGTCAAACCACTTCAGATGGGACTTGGATGAACTTGTGAGAGAATATTCTTTTGCACATGCAGTCTGTTGGGATTTTTCTTGATCCTGCATTTGTACATAGAGTCTCTTCTCCCTGAAGGAGAATTTTTAAGTTCTCTTCAATGGATTTGATATTTTGTTTCATGTGCACCTTATTTTGTCTTTTCAGCCTAAGAACATGGGTGATATTACTTACCTGCTATTCTCTTCTTCAGGGGACAGAGTGGCACAGAGGTTAAGAGCAGAGTACTATGGAGTTTAGGCTGCTGTAGGTCTTTGGAGGAATTTATGTATATTAGCACTAAATATCCCCAAGGCTCCAAGCTGGATTAATAGGATCAATAGCACTCAAGAGTAAAGAAATTATTACAGGGTTGTTGCTTTTTTAAACTTGTATCACTCAGGGGCTGGAGAGATGGCTAGTTAAATGCTTGCCTGTGAAGCCTAAGGACCCTGATTCGAGGCTCAATTCCCCAGGACCCACATAAGCCAGATGCACAAGGTGGCGCATGCATCTGGAGTTCATCTGCAGTGGCTGGAGGCCCTGGTGTGCGCTCTTTCTCACTTCCTCACTCTCTTGCTCTCATATAAATAAATAAAAATAAACAAAAAATTAACTTGTATAACTCAGATAAGAATATAAGACTTGGGGGAGGGCTGAAGAGATGGCTTAGCGGTTAAGGCACTTGCCTGCAAAGCCTAAGAATGTTTGTTTGAATCTCCAGGTCCCACCTAGCCAGATGCAAAAATGATACCAGCATGCAATGTCACACATGCATACAAGGGTGTGTACACATCTGTATGTCATTCACAGTGGCTGAAAGCCCTGGCATACCCATTCATTCTCTCTCTGTCTCTGTCTCTCCTCTCAAAAATTAAAAAAAAAAATCTTTAAAAATATTTTTTTAAAAAGAATATGAGGGTGGGGGTGCTGGAGAGATTGCCTAGTGGTTAAGGCACTTGCCTGTGAAGCCTAAAGATCCAGATTTGATTCCCCAGTATCCACATAAGCCAGATACACAAGGTGGCCCATGCATCTGGAATTCGCCCCTGTCGTGCCCATTCTCTCTCTGTCTATCTGCCTCTCTCTCTCTAATAAATAAAGAAGATATTTTTAAAAAGAATATAAGGCTGGGGGTGTAGTTCAGTGTTAGAGCACTCACCTAGTCTACATGAGGCCCAGGGTTCAACCCCCAGCACCACTCACAAAAACCAATTTAAAAAATACTTAGGCAGGCATGGTGGTTTATGTCTTTAATCCCAGCACTCAGGAAGCAGAGGCAGGAGAATCACTATGAGTTCAAGGCCACCCCAACACCACATTGTGAGTTCTAGGTCAGCCTGGGCTAGAGTGAGACCTTACCCCAAAAAACAAAAAGAAAAAAAAATTATTTATTTGCAAGCAGAGAGCAGCAGAGAGAATGGGCACACCAGGGCCTCTAGCCATTGCAAATGGACTCCAGATTCATGTGTCACTTTGTGCGTATATGGCTTTATGTGTGTACTAAAGAATCAAATTCAGGTCGTTAGGCTCTGCAGGCAAGCACCTTAACCGCTGAGCCATTTCTCCAGGCCTTAATTGTTGTAATAGATGAAAGTTATAGGTCAGAGTCACTGTTGGTAAGCTAATAAGTAGTTGATCTAGAACTTGGACCCAGGTCTTGTTGATTCCATAAGTACACTTTCATCTTGTCTGTATTGTAAGTACATGTGAAACCACAGGAAGAAGGATGTCACAGAGAATTGAAAGTTCTCGAAGACAAAGTGCAGCTATCTGTAGATATTCTCAATTCTGCATCTTTCTGCAGGGTTGATGCAGCAGTGTGTTTTGAAAGGTAACAAAGGAAATTTGAAGCCACTTCTTTGATTGTTCTCTGTTTGAACACAGTATTGGACAGTTTCCTCTGATAGTGGCCTAAATGCTTGTATTTTAAAACAGCATAAATATGTGTGAAACATATTGCTGGAAGTAAAAAGTCTTTCAGAATTTTAAAGTTTCATAATATGATGACTGTCTTTCAGTAGCTGACTACTAAAATAGTGACATAGGTTTTTTTTCACTTAATTTTTCTGTTGTTGGGGATAGAACCTTAGGTTTTACACATGTTAGGCAACTGCTGTACCAATTAGCTACATCCTCACTTGGCACTTACTACTCTACACATATACACACACAAACACACAGAAAACCCGCCCTTCCTTAACAAATTCTTTGAAAAGGGATTAACATTTTAAAGAGCAGACATTGTAGGCAGCATCACAACAAACTGTGGAAGCTTCATCTCCCACTTCCTGTGTATTCTACTGAGAGACTTTGTAGCAAGTGTGATTTATTTGCCTCTGCTTAGTTTGCCTTTGAGTCAATGTGTTGCCCTTCCCCCTCTTTCTCCTCAGTATACAAAGGACAGGCCACGACTGAGTACAGAAGGCTTGGGGAGCATGGAGCCTCTGGCCTCTGCCACTGTATGCTGGCAGACTGATAGTCAGCAGCCCTGACTTAACTGTTTTCTCCTTGTGGACCACCTTTTCTCTAGTCTACTCTAAACTGGAGTGGGAGGTCAGGTTTCTTTTCAGGATGTAAATGAATTAAGGATTGAGGAACTTAGTTGGACAGCTTGAAATGCATTTATGAGTATTGAAGCAAAGTATCTGAAAGATCTAGAACTGTGGCCATATAATTCATAGGTCAGGAGATGGTCTTAGTATCTTCTCGTGTACTGTATCAATGTACCTCAATGTAGATTTGTATAGTAATTTTCCAGAAAATATAGAGAATAATATGTTACTCTTCTTTCATACTATTCTCACTATTAAGTATAAGCCCCAAATGAAATTTTCTACTTTGCTTTGTACATATGGTTGTTCAACCAGGCTGGAGAGATGGCTTAGTGATTAAGGTGCTTGCCTACAAAGCCAAAGGACCCAAGTTTGATTCCCTAGGACCCACGTAAGCCGCATGCACAAGGGGGTGCATGCATCTGGAGTTCACATCTGAAGTTCATTTGTTTGTAGTGGCTGGAGGCCCTGGTGTGCCCATTCAACCATGTTCAACCATGCTTGAATTTCAATAGGATCACTTGGTAACTGAACTAAAGATTACTTTGGCTTCCTTATTTACTTCAAAATTATTTTTCCTCATGGTGGCAGTGGTAACAGAATAGTGGTGGTGGTAGTGATGGAGGTGGTAGTGATGGTGGCAGGGGGGGTGGTGGTGGTGATGGCAATGGCAGTAGTGGTGGCAATAATAGTAGTGGTGATGGTGGTGGAGTGGTGGTGGTGGTAGTAATGCAGTGGTGGCAGTGGCGGTGGTGGTGATGGTGGTAATGATGGTGGCAGGGATGACTGGTAATGGTGGTGGCAGGGCTGACAGTGGTGATGGTGGCATGGCAGTGATGGTGGTGGTAATGGTGGCAGGGATGACAGTGGTGATGGTGGTATGGCAGTGGTGGTGGTGGTGGTGGTGGCAGGGATGAAAGTGGTGATGGTGGCAGTGATGGTGGTGGTGGTGGTGGCAGGGATGACAGTGGTGATGGTGGTATGGCAGTGATGGTGGTGGTGATGGTAGCAGGGATGACAGTGGTGATGGTGGTATGGCAGTGATGGTGGTGGTGGTGGTGGCAGGGATGACTGGTGATGGTGGTATGGCAGTGATGGTGGTGGTGGTGTCAGGGATGACTGGTGATGGTGGTATGGCAGTGATGGTGGTGGTGGTGGTGGCAGTGATGACTGGTGATGGTGGTATGGCAGTGATGGTGGTGGTGCTGGTGGCAGGGATGACAGTGGTAATGGTGGTGTGGCAGTGATGGTGATGGTGATGGTGATGGTGGCAGGGATGACAGTGGTGATGGTGGTATGGCAGTGATGGTGGTGGTGGTGGTGGCAGTGATGACTGGTGATGGTGGTATGGCAGTGATGGTGGTGGTGGTGGTGGCAGTGATGACTGGTGATGGTGGTATGGCAGTGATGGTGATGGTAGTGGTGGTGGTGGCAGGGATGACAGTGGTGATGGTGGTGTGGCAGTGATGGTGGTGGTGGTGGTGGCAGGGATGACAGTGGTGATGGTGGTATGGCAGTGATGGTGGTGGTGGTGATGGTAGGAGTGATGGAAGTAGTGTGGCGTGGTGGTGGTGATGGTGGCAGTGATAGTAGAAGTAGTATGGTGTTGTGCTTAGAGACTAGTAAGTGCAAATGATTGGGTAGGACATCAGAATTAGAGTTGTCATTTGAGTTTCTGGGATTTTCTATATTTGCCTTCTCTCCTCTTTCTCTTACTATCTTATCCTGGTTTTTACTGATCCTTTTATTTTGTCAGGTACAAAAAAAAAATAATTCCTTTGCTTTCATTTGCAGTAGAGGCAACATTTTGATGGAACATCTCTTTACCCATTCAAACATTGATTAGATCCATTGCATTTCCCTTTGTGAAAATACATACCACTGCTGGCATTGAGCTGCAGATCAAATAGCATTCAAAGAACAGTTGAGCACCTTGGTAAAAAACTTACTGAATTCATTTATCTTTAATAGTGTTTTTTCTTTTGTCTAGTTGCTGATCATCTGGGCTGTGATCCTCAAACACGATTCTCTGTCCCTCCTAATATCAAACAGTGGATTGCTTTGTTGCAAAGAGGAAATTGCACCTTCAAAGAGAAAATATCACGGGCTGCTTTCCACAATGCAGTTGCTGTAGTCATCTACAATAATAAATCCAAAGAGGAGCCAGTCACCATGACTCACCCAGGTAAACAAGAAAGGGGTTTCTAGGTTTCATTTTTCTTGTTTTGAAATTATTGCTGTGTAGGTAGGTATTCTATCTTTGGTGAAATCATAATTTTTAACAGAATTTTATAATTGAATTTTGATATTCTCATTTGTAGAGATGTTTGAAACTTTTTTCTTCTGTTAAATAATGACCAAGATGATTATAAAATTATTCAAGAACTGGGTATGGTTGATTCTGTATTTGTTTTACAGTCTACATTTCCATAACAATATTGAAAGAATATGTTTGATTCATAATTAATTGCCCAGACTATGTCATGATTCTCGAGGATTATCTGTCCAGGAAGAATTCCTTATCTCATCAGAATAAATGTTGAAACTAATTTAGTGGTTAGTACATATGGTTGTAACACTGTGTCTTCATTTCTTATAGAAGTACTCGGGATATTTGCAATGCAATTCTTTTCAAAGCAATAGTTGCAATTTATTGAGTACTGTATATATACCACTTTTCTAAGAGCTTTCAAAATAGGTATCTTAGCTAGTCCTCATAACCATGTATGACTTAGAGACTGGAAGATTGAAGTAGGTAAAGACAGTATACAAGAGGACTTAGACCCTGCTTGGCTAATGTCCATCCAGTTTCGTTAGTCTGTCATTTTAGGCTGAAACTAGGTAACTTTTAGTTTTGAATTTATAAAGATTTTACAGTATAATGTCCTATTTAAGTTAAGAAATTGACTTTTCACCCTGAATTAAATTTTTATATAATTCACTTTTACTTTCCTGTTTTTTATTTGTTTTTTTTTTTTTTTAGCATCCAGCACAGCCAATCAGAACAGCCAGGTTTTTGGTTTTTTTCTTTTAAACAAAGACTTGTTCATCTTGAAGACCATTGCTGCTTTTGTTCATATATCTGTCTTTATGGGGGGCGTGGCAGAGAGAATTGCCATGCCAGGGCCTCTAGCCACTGCATTCAAACTGCAGACACATGCACCATCTTGTGTATCTGGCTTACATGAGTTCTGGGAAGTCAAACCTGGGTCCTTAGCCTTCCCAGGCAAGCGCCTTAATTGCTAAGCCATCTCTCCAGCGCCTTGTACATATATCTTGATGGAATAGTGCAGATAAACTTAAAGTGTACAGTTCTATGACATGTTTTCTTCTTTTCAAACTAAAACTTTTAAAACTATTTTTTCTAATTGCAAAAGTAAACACATGATCAATGAAGAAAACAAAAGAGAGTTTAGAGGTTAGAATAGAATGCTTCATTTTTCATCCTCTGTAATCACTGGAGTCCTATGACTTAATTTTTTCAGAGAAGCCAAGGGTAATCTGCTTGGGATAGATCTCTTTGTGGGAACATGAGGTTCAGGCAGCTGTTTGCTTGTGCCTCAGAGCCAAGGGTATGTTTGCTTTTCTGCATTGTCTTAGGGGGGAACAGAAACTGTTTGAAACTTTGGACCTATGTAGCTTATCTTCATTCCATGCTGATTTCTTCTTCACAGAAAACAAAGATAAAAGTGGACAGAGATAAGCTCAGCTGAGCAAAATGGATTTCTCTTTCCTAATGACACTGTTTTATATATATATATAAGCCACATAAAAGTAACAAAAAATGAGTCTTTTACTATATTGGAAGATCTGGAGATTATAAGAGAAGGAATTGGAATCTTTAAGAATATTTAAATTATTTTTGTTTAGAAATGGGGAAGTCTGTAAATAATGCAGATTGTCCATCTGTACACCTCAGAGCATTACTAAGGTATGTTCATAGATAACCTACAGAAGAAGAGAGGCAAACAGCAGGTGAGTTTTGGAAAGTACTTGAAATGTTGGCTGCTGGTAGGGGCTCCTCATTACTATACTAAAGTCTCTAAAAAGTCTCAGAGGAAAGAACCTGTTTTATTTTAATAAATCTATTGTTCCCCAAACTTATTTGGCTATGCAGTATCTTTACAGGTTGTGATAACAAAGTAAGGAGATTCAGGGGTAGAGAACCATGTAATCTTCACAGGAAGTGGAACTTTTATAAGGCAAATACAGAATAGAAGTACATATAAAGGTTGTGGAAAATAGGAAATGCCATTATATTGTATTTAGAGCTATCTTACAGGAGACTTCTGTGTAGATTAGACCTTAAAAATCAGCAATAAGACAACCTAATTTTACAAAGCATAAAGGATTCAGTGATTTCATTATTCACTAGAAAGATACAATCAGAAGAACGAGAGCCAGCCCAATGCATTGGTGCATGCCTTTAATCCCATCACTTGGGAAGCAGAATTGGGAGGATCACCATGAGTTTGAGGCCACCCTGAGACTACATGGTAAATTCCAGGTCAGTTTGGCTAGAGCAAGACCGTACCTCGAACCCGTCCCCCCAAAAAAGAACACGCAATGAAATAATTTCACATTCTCTAGAATGACTATAATTAGTCAGATGATACCAACTTTGATTGAGTATGTGGAGAAACCAGAGTCTTCATTTATTGCTGGGGGGATATAAAACCAGTTCGGAAAATAGTTTAACAGTTTCTTAAAAGTTAAACATGAGTTTACTACATGACTCATCAGTCCTATTCTTAGCAATCTACGAGGGGGGAGGGAAGGAAAGAAGGAAGGAAGGAAGGAAGGAAGGAAGGAAGGAGGGAGGGAGGGAGGGAGGGAGGGAGGGAGGGAGGGAGGGAGGGAGGGAGGGAAGGAAAACAGGAGAAATGACCACAAAGACGTTTATACCAGTGCCCCTGGCAGCAGTACTTCATAGAGTGGGCCATCCATGGGTACATAGATGAACACAATGTGTTCTGTCCATACAGTGGAGTACAACTTAGCAAAGAAATAGAATTAACTAGGCTGAGACAAGTGGATAGCCTGGGCTATATACTGTGTCCCAATTATAGAGTGAGGCCCTGTCTTAAAAAAAGAAAAGAAATAAAGAAGGAAATAGAATTAGATCTTACTATATGGATGAACCTTGAAAGCAATGTGCTAAGTAGAAGCCAGACAAAAGCCAACTATTAGACAATTCCATTTATATGAAATGCCTAGAAAAATCAGTTCATAGAGGCAGAAAGTATGTAGTTACATGACCTCAGATAGTACTACTTTGAGATAATACCAAGTGTCCATGAGGGTATCTCTTGTTATTTTATTTCTATTTTAAATCTTCAAGGTAGACATTTAAAACTTATAAGGACAGTATGATATTTAAAAGTGAATAAGAAAAGTATAAAAAATTAAGAAAGATACTATAATTAATAGTCATGACAAGTGCCTTTGGGTATGAGATTGAAAGATTAACTATTAAGGCAGTCCTAAATCTATATCATATGTAAAGTACACTATTGCAGTGTTTTATTTAAACCAGGAAGTTCCATAGTTATTTAATGAAAAAAATAGAAACATTGTTAATAAAAGAAATAGTAATCCATTCATTGAAAGTCTTTTGCATCATGATTTTACTTTTTTAAGATTAGAGAAGAAAAATAAGCCATTTTGTTTGGGAATTTGTGAATTATCTGCAAGCAGTCTCATCTTAGTATGTGAAAAGATTTGAAGTTGTATCTTTTTTCTAATTTGTGTGTGTGTGTGTGTGTGTGTGTGTGTTGGGCATACCATGCCATCCAGCTATATGTGAGTTGCTAGGAAATTAAACCCAGGCTGGCAGGCTTTGTAAGCAAAAGCCTTTAACTATTGAGCCATCCTCCTCAGCCCCCTCAGTTATTTCTTGATGTGAGAACCACTGCCTTTTTTTTTTTTTCCTTAGATCTTCTAGGCCACTGATCACTGTTTTCTCTTTTCCAAACCGAATAAATTCTTTGTCTGAGTCATTCTCAGTGGAGATGTTCTTGTTACACACTCATCAGAAAAACACTTAGAATATTTTGTTCAGCATACAGACCTGTTTCTTTAATGTCTCACTCTATTCTTTGTTCTCTCAAAATCATATTTAAGTTCTTAACTTTTCTGTGGTCATATATATCTTTACTGGATGGCAAAATCTGTCCACCTGGTGGGGATTTCAGATGACTTACCTACTCACCTTCCTGCCTTGTTAGAACTCTCAACTTGATTTTATTTTATTTTATTTTATTTTATTTTATTTTATTTTATTTTATTTTATTTTTCGAGGTAGGGTCTCACTGTAGCCCAGGCTGACCTGGAATCACTATGGAGTCTCAGGGTGGCCTCGAACTCATGGCGATCCTCCTACCTCTGCCTCCCGAGTGCTGGGATTAAAGGCATGCGCCACCACGCCCAGCCTGGATCGATTTTTTTTTTCTATCTTGGTACTTATCCTTTTCCCACTGGCAGCAGAAAAGTAAAATAATAGTAAGTAAAATAATAATAGGACTTGGGAGATGGCTTAGCACTTAAGGCACTTCTCTAAAGCCTAAGGACTTAGATTTGACTCCCCAAAACCAACATCAGCTCCCCCAACCCAATATAAGCCAGATGCACAAGATGACACATGCATCTGGAGTTTATTTTCAGAGGCCCTGGCATACCCATTCTCTCTGTCTTTCAAACTTTCAAAGAGAAAAAATAATATAACAATAAGTAACAATAAGTTTAAAAAATAAAATAATAGTAAGAATCTCTAGGTTTAGAAAAGTGGTTTAGGAATAAGTTTCATGGGCTACAGGATAGAAGACATTTTTTTTTTTTTACTTTTTTGTTTTAGAGAGAATTCATATGCCAGGGCCTCAACCTCTGCAGTCGAACTCCAGACACTTACACCACTTAGTGCGTATGTGAGACCTTGTACTTGCATCATGTTTGTGTGTCTGGCTTATTATTGGGATCTGGAGAGAGATCGAACATGGGTCCTTAGTCTTCACAGGCAAGTGCCTTAACCACTAAGCCATCTCTCCAACCCTGAAAGACATTTTTAAATGGATAGCAGCTCTTATGTTGATGTGCTTAGACTTTTATATAATGAATTTTCAAAAAGTGGACTTAATTCTAACAGTTTTAAGGAAAAAAGTTGTGGTGATAGTACAGAGTTCTCATAAACCCTGTGCTTTTTTTTCTATTAACAAATTAATTTTTTCATTTAGCAAATTAATAGATCAATATTTTTTTGTTTGTTTTTCAAGATAGGGTCTCACTCTAGCCTAGGCTAACCTGGAATTCACTCTGTATTCTCACGGTGGCCTTGGAACTCATGGCAATCCTCCTACCTCTGCCTCTAGAGTGCTGGGATTAAAGGCATACACCACCACACCTGGCTAGATCAATATTTTTAACTAATCATTATGTAATTACTAACTAAAGTCACTTACTTTCTTTGCATTTTTTAACGCTGTGTCCTTTTTCTGTCCCAGGATCCCATCCAGGACACCATATTTTATTTGGTGCAATACATTTATTTATTTATTTATTTATTTATTTATTTATTTATTTATTTATTTATTAAGACAGAGTGTGATAGAGAAAGCAGAAGAGAGAGAAGGAGGGAGAGAGAATGGGTGTGCCAGGGCCTCTAGCCACTGAAAGAACTCCAGATGCATGCACCACCTCGTGCATCTGGCTTTATATGGATACTGGGGAATCAAACTCAGGTCCTTAAGATTTGCAGAGCTGTGTCTTAACCGCTGAGCCATCTCTCCAACCCAGGTGCAATACATTTGGAAAGTCACTATGCAAAGCCCACACTTAACAAAGGGAATATATGCTTAATCTCCAGCCCAAGAACATACCCTTAATGGTTCTGGGAAGAGACATACTTTTAATTTTTTTTCTCTTCTGTAAGTTTCAGATTCTCTTTAATAAATTGGGATATATAAATTAAAACTGTATTGAGATTCCAGTTCACCCATCAGAATGGCAGACTTGTAAGAAAACAAGTAAAAACTGGAGAAATGGGAGGAAAACTTTATGTACTGCCAGTTGGAATATAAATTGATCCAGCTAGCTATGGAGATCAGTATGGAGGTGCCTCAAACAGAAACAAAACTATACTATGAGGACTGGAGAGATGGTCTAGCAGTTAAAGCACTTGCCTGCAAAGCCAAAGGACCCAGGTTTGATTCCCCAGGTCCCATATAAGCCAGATGCAGAAGGTGGCACATGCATCTGAAGTTCATTTGCAGTGGCTGGCGGCTCTGGTGTGCCTACCCACCCCCTTCTCTCTCTATCAAAAAAATTAAAAAAGCTTACCATATTCTCTAAGTATGCCACTCTTGTGAATGTATTCCAGGGTTTCTGAGTGCACTGCAGGGATACTAGCACATCTGCATTAATTGCAGCACTATTCACAGTACCCAGGTTATAGCCTTAGTCTTGATGCCCATCAGCAGATATTGGATAAAGAAAATGTCACACACACACACACATACACATGGTATAGAAGCAGAAAAAGAAGGGGCTAGGGATAAGTGAACAGGAATAACAAGTGAATATGGCCAAAGTACGTGATCTAGATGAAAGAAAATATGATGAAATAAACCTCTTTTTATGATGAATATATTGTAATAAAGTTTTTAAAACAACAGAAAATATGAATGATTTGGGGCTCTAAGAATAGTATGGACTAGAGAGATGGCTTAGCGGTTAAGGTACTTATCTACGAATCCTAAAGACGCAGGTTCAATTCCCCAGTACCCACGTAAGCCAGATGCACATGGGGGTGCATGCGTCTGGAGTTTGTTTGCAGTGGCTAGAGGCCCTGGCATACCCATTCTATCTCTGTATCTCTGCCTCTCCCTCTCCCCCCCCCCTCAAATAAATAAAATATTTTTTAAAACTCCTGGACTTCTAGGTAAGATGGCAATGTCAGAGCCACACCAAAGCAGCCTACCGGGGAAATAAGCAGAAAAATAACAAAATGTACTCTTCTGCCAAAAAGTGAAGGTGTATAAGAAATTAACAACCACAGCAGAGAAGTAGGAGAGACCTAGAGCTTCTAGAGACCACAGAAGCAGACAGAAGTGGCTCTAGCAGTGGCATGGGCCCACACAGCCACCACACACTGCCTGAGCCACAGGAGAAGCCAGATGACAGGATTTTCCACTCACACCAGCCTCCTCACAAACTGGAGAAACCTGAAGGAGGAGACAGCAGGGACTAGCTGAGCAGCTCCTGAAAAAGTGGATAGGGGGAGCAGCCACATAGCTCCTGTACATCTTCAGGCACCCTCCACAGCCTCCCCTTCCCCAGCCACCAGCACCAGAAACTACAGGAGACCTGTGGAAGGGAACTCAGCTACACAGCACCCAGCAGATGATCAGAGCTGCCGTAGACTCAGCCAGCCTGTCTGAGCCCACAGCGCAGTAAGAGGGACCCAGGTGGACATGCTGCATAGCTGAGACCAAAGCCATCCCAAAAGGCAACAGGGCCTACTTACACCAGGTTAGTACCCACCAAGAAAGACTGGTATATAGGCCTGCATTGGAAGTGCTAATCACACCTTTCATGTCAAAGCAATTTATGTGTTAAATCTGATGAATGGTTGGTTTTGCCATTCTTAAATAAGCTATATTTTGGGGTTGTCATTTGTTGCTGCCTCCTGATTTATACTGCCTTTGTCTCTTCTGTCATTCATGGGGGCAGGGTCTCACTTGGCCACAGGTTGACATAGAGCCCTTTACAAACCGGAAATCTCAGCCTCCCAGTTGACAGGATTAAGAAAGTGGGCCAACACACATTCTTAGAGATTTTGACTTTGTTAGATGATCTGTTTGTTTTAATACCCACTCTTACGTAAATACTCCCTGCTGGTTTTGATTAAAGGTGTATATTGTTCAGATGAGTTTTAGAATTTGCCTGTATTTTGCTCCACCCAGCCTCCTAGAATACTCTCACAGCAGGCAAACCCGACACCTGGGGTCACTTCTGCTGGGACTGTGAGAGTCGCCACACCTGGCACCTTGAGCTCTTACCTGGGAGATAGAGAACATCAAATTTACACATCTAACAATGCAGATAGTTAGAAAACCCAAGCATCAAATTAACCCATGATGCAAAAATCTGTACATTATAATACAAGAAACACAAAATACCAAGACAATATATTTCCATTAAAACTATAAATCCATCAGAAATTACCTTCAGTGAGACTGATTTAGATGAAGTACCTGAGAAAAATTTCAAAAGAATGATTATAACTATGTTCAAAGAATCAAAAGAATCAAAGAAGACACATGAAACCAATTTAATGAAATAAGGAGGTCAATACATGACATGAGTAAGGAAATAGAAAAACCAATCAGAAACACTAGAAATGAAAAATAGCAAGTAAAATAAAAAAACTTTGTAGAAATTCTCACCAATAGAATGGATGAAGGAGAGAACAGAATTTCTAAAGTAGAAGCCTAGGTGGTAAATCTAATTCAGTTCAACAAAGAGAAAAACAAGCTAATAGGAAGGTATGAATGGGAATTTCAAGATATTCAGGACACCATAAAAAGATCAAACAGAGCCAGGCATGATGCCACACACCTTTAATCCCAGCACTCAGAAGACAGAGGTAGGAGGATCACCAAGAGTTCAAGGCCACCCTGAGAGTACATAGTGAATTCCAGATCAGCTTGAGCTAGAGCAAGACCCTACCTCAAAAAACTGGAAGAAAAAAAAAAAAAAGATCAAGCATAAGAATCCAGGGTATAGTAGAAGAAGAATTTCACTCCAGAGATGCATAATAGATGATTTCAACAAAATCATAGAAGAAAATTTCCCCAAATAGGAAAAGAGATGCCAGTGTAGCTATAGGAAGGTTTTAGAACAACCAGACAGACAGAACCTCTCCTTGTCTTATTATATTTAACTACTAAACAAGTAAACCAAAGAAAATACACTGAAAGCAGTTAGAAAAAGTAAGTCACTTATTAAGGCAAGTCCATCAGGACAACAGCAGATTACTCAACACAAACTGTAAAAGCCAAAAGGGCTTGGAATGATATATTCAAGTTTTGAAAGATAACAACTATCAACCAAGATTATCTAGCAAAGCTACCAATCCAAATTGATGGAGAAATAAGGGCATTCCGTGACAAAAACAGGCTAAAGGCCACTAATCCAGCTCTATAAAAAATACTTGAAGGGATCCTTCGTACTGAAGAAAAAGCAAAGCACACACATGAGGAAACAGGAAAAAAATAAATCATACTCAAATAATAGTTAATACAAGAGACTAAAGGGAAAACAGGAAGCATTACAAAACAGAAGAATGGCGAGAATAAGTACATTCCTTTCAACCTCAACACCAGTGGCCTCAATACCCCAACCAAAAGACGCAAGCTTGCAGAATGGATTAAAAGGCAGGATCCTTTTGTTGCCTCCAAGAAACTTACCTGTCTATAAAAGAAAGACACTATTTTAGGGTGAAAGGCCGGAAAACAGTATCTCAAACAAATGGGCCTAGGAAACAAGCAGGTAAATTGCAGTCCTAATATCTGACAGGACAGACTTCAACCCAACATTAGTGAGGAAAGATAAAGAAGGTCATTTTATATTGATTAAAAAAAAAAATTCAACAGAAAGACATTACAATTCTAAACACATATGCATCTAACAGGGAAACTCCCAATTTCATCTAACACTATTAGACTTAAGGTCACAATAATATCAAGCACAGTTGTAGTAAGTGACTTCAATACCCCGTTCTCATCAATTGACAGGCCATCCAGGCAAAAAATAATCAGACATCTGTATTAAATGATGTCATGGAACAAATTGACCTAACATATCTACAGAACATTTCATCCAAATGCTCCAGCATATACATTTTTCTCAGCAGCACATGGAACATTCTCTAAAATAGACCATACATTAGGACACAAAACAAATCTTAACAAATACAAGAAAATTGAAATAACTCCTTGTACTCTATTTGATCACAATGGGATTAAACTACAAATTAGCAATAAGAAAAACTACACAGCATACACAAAATCATGGAAAATAAACAATACACTACTGAATGATGAATGAGTCATTGAAGAAATCAAGTAATTCATAGAATCAAATGATAATGAAGGACACAACATACCAAAACCCTTGGGACACAATGAAAGCAATCCTAAAAGGGAAATTTATACTTTAAGTGCCTATATTAAGCAATTAGAGGGCTGGAGAGATGGCTTAGCAGTTAAGCACTTGCCTGTGAAGCCTGAGGACCCCCGTTTGAGGCTCGATTCCCCAGGACCCACATGAGCCAGATGCACAAGAGGGCGCATGCATCTGGAGTTCATTTGCAGTGGCTGGAGGTCCTGGCGCGCCCATTTTCTCTCTCCCTCTATCTGCCTTTCTCTCTCTGTCTGTCACTCTCAAATAAATAAATAAAAATAAACCAAAAAAATTTTTTAAAAAGAAATTAGAAAGGTCACAAGGAAACAATTTAATGCTTCACCTTAAGGGCCTTGGGGGGAATAAAAGAACAGAGCAAACCAAAAGTTGATACATGGGAAGAAATAATAATGATTAGGGAAGAAATTAATCAACTAGAAACCAAAAAAAAAAAAAAAAGAATTAGTTCTTTGAAAGTCACCATTACAACAGATACCAAAGAAATGCCAAAAATCATAAAGACATGCTTTGATAATATATACCCCAGGCCGGGAATGGTGGCACACACATTTTATCCCAACATTTGGGAGGCAGAGGTAGGAGGATCACCATGAGTTCTAGGCCACCCTGAGACTACATAGTGAATACCAGGTCAGCCTGAACTAGAGTGAGAGCCTACCTCAAAAATTAAAAAAAGAATATATACTCCTCAAAGTTTGACAATCTGAAAGAAATGGATAATTTCCTAGATTTATATGACCTACCAAAATTAAAACGAGATGAGATAAACAATTTAAATAGATCTATAACAAATATGAAGGTCCAAGCAGGTATAAAAACATCTCCCAACTAAAAACATTCCAGGCCCAGATGGAATCACTGGTGAATTTTGCCAGGCCTTCATAGAAGAACTAACACTAATGTTTCTCAAACTTTTCCATAAAATAGAAAAGTAAGGAATCCTACCAAACTCCTTCTATGAAGCCAGCATCACCCTGATACCAAAACCAGACAAAGAGGAAGAAAAAAAAAAAAAAACTATAGATCAATCTCCCTGATGAACATAGATGCAAAAATTCTCAATAAAATATTGGCAAACAATACAAGAATGTATCTGAAAGATCATCTACCCCAACCAAGGGACCAAGTAGGGTTTAACCCAGAGATGCAGGGATGGTTCAACATATGCAAATTAATAAATGTAGTCACTATATAAATGAACTGAAGGACAAAAATCACATGATCATCTCAATAGATGCAGAAAAGGCATTCAACAAAATCCAGCATCCCTTCTTGGTAAAAGTTATACAGAGACTGGGAATAGAAGGAACATATCTCAACATAATAAAGGCTATTTATGACAAACTTATAGCCAGCATAATACTAAACAGGGAAAATGTGAAGCTTTTCCACTAAAATCAGAAATAAGACAAGGGTGTCCACTGTCCCCACTTTTATTTAATATAGTACTAGAAGTTTTAGCTTTAGCAATAAGACACTCACAAAAGGTATACAAATTGGAAAGGAAGAGATCAAATTATCGTTATTTTCAGATGATAATATTCTATGCCTAAAGACTCTACCAGCAAGCCAGGCGTGGTAGCGCACGCCTTTAATCCCAGCACTTGGGAGGCAGAGGTAGGAGGATTGCCATGAGTTCAAGGCCACCCTGAGATGACAGAGTGAATTCCAGGTCAGCCTGGACCAGAGTGAGACCCTACCTCGAAAAACCAAAAAAAAAAAAAAAAAAAAGACTCTACCAGCAAACTGTTAGAGCTGATAAACACTTTTAGCGACATAGCAGGATACAAAATAAATACATGAAAATCAGTAACTTTCCTATATACTAACAACAAACATGCTAAAGATGAAATTAGGGAATCACTTCCATTCACAATTATCTCAAAAAATAATAAAGTACCTTGGAATAAACCCAACCAAGGAAGTGAAGGATGTCTATAATGAAAACTTTGAATGACTCAAGTGAAAAATTGCAGAAGACACTAGGAAATGTAGACATCCCATGTTCTTGGATTGCATGAACCAATATTGTGAAAATGTCAATCTACAGATTTTATCTACTCATTTATGGCAATCCCCATTAAAATTCCAATGGCATTCTTCACAGAAATAAAAAAAAAAAATCCTAAAGCTGGATGTGGTGGCACACGCCTTTAATCCCAGCACTCAGGAGGCAGAGGTAGGAAGATTGCCGTGAGTTCGAGGCCACCCTGAGACTACATAGTTAATTCCAGGTTATCCTGGACCAGAGTGAGACCCTACCTTGAAAAACAAAATAAATAAATAAATAAATTGCATGTGGATGCACAAAATTCCTCGAATAGTCAAAACAATGTTGAGCAACAAAAATAAGGCTGACAGTATCACAATACCCGATTTTTAAACTATATCACAGAGCCCTAGTAACAAAAACAGCATAGTACTGGCATAAAGACAGACACGTAGATCAGTGGAACAGAATAGAGGGCCCAAATGTAAATCCATGCAGCTACAGCCATCTGATTATCAACAAAAAAATAATGCCAAAAATATTCATTAGTGAAAAGATAGCCTCTTTACCAAATGGTGCTGGGACAACTGGATAGCTATATGTAGGATGACAATAGATCCTTATCTCTCCCCATGTATACTAATCAAGTCCAAATGGATCAAAGACCTTAATATCTAACCAAAAACTTTGAAACTACTGGAGGAAAAAGTAGGGAAACCCCTTAAACATATTGGCATAGGCAATGACTTTCTGAATATAATCCTGTTTGCTCAGGAAATAAAACCACTAATTAACCACTGGGACCTCATGCAATTACAAAGCTTTTGTACAGCAAAGGACACCGAATAGATCAAAGAGGCAACTTACAGAATGGGAGAAAAAATCTTGGCCATCTATAGAGGATTAATATCTAGAATATACAAAGAACTTAGAAAACTAAATAAGAAATCAAACAGCCCAATTACAAAATGTACTATGGAACTAAATAGAGAGTTCTCCAAAGAAGAAATACAAGCTGGGCGTGGTGGCACACGCCTTTAATCCCAGCGCCCCAGAGGCAGAGGCAGGAGGATCACCATGAGTTCAAGGCCACCCTGAGACTACATAGTGAATTCCAGGTCAGTCTGAGCTAGAGTGAGACCTTACCTTGAAAAACCAAAAAAAATAAAAATAAATAAATAAATAAAGATGGCATATAAACATAAAAAAACATGGTCTATATCCTTAGCTGTCAGGGAAATGCAAATTAAAACTACTTTGAGATTTCATCTCCTGTCAGAATGCCTATCATCAAAGAAAACAAATGAAGCCAGTCATGGTGGCACATGCCTTTAATCCCAGCACTCAGAAGGCAGAGGTAGGAGGATCACCATGAGTCTGAGGCCACTCTGAGGCTACATAGTGAATTCTAGGTCAGCTTGAGCTAGAGTGAGACCCCACCTCGAAAAACTAAAAAAAAAAAAAGAAAACAAATGACAATAAATGTTGGCGAGGATGTGGAAAAAAGGAACCCTTCTACACTGTTGGAGGTAATATAATCTGGTACAGCCTTTGTGGAAATCAATGGGGAGGTTCTTGATACTGCTAAAAATAGATATACCGGGGCCTGGAGGAATGGCTTTAGCGGTTAAGGCCTGCAAAGCCAAAGAACTGTGGTTCAGTTCCCCAGGAGCCATGTAAGCCAGATGTACATGGTGGTCCATGCTTCTGGAGTTCATTTGCAATGGCTGAAGGCCCTGGTGCACCCATTCTCTGTCTGCCTCTTTCTCCTCTCTCTGTCTCTGTCTCTGTCTCTTTCTCTATAACAAATAAAATAAATTTTAAAACATAGATTTACCATATGGCACTCCTGCCTGTATCCTAAGGGTTCTTTTCATACCTAAGAGATACTTACACATCCATGTTTATTGCTACTGTATTCACAATAGGTAGGACATGAAAACAGCCTAGATGCCCCTCAACTGATGAATGGATAATGAAGATGTGATACATTTATACTGTGGAGTTCTATTCAGCAGTAAAGAAAAATGAAATTATGAAATTTGTGGGGAAATGGATTGATCTGTAAAGGATTATACTAAGTGAGGTATCCCAGGCCCAGAAATGTTATGTTTTCTCTCATATGTTGATCCTAGCTACAAACGTTTAGACTTGTGTATCAGCTGGAATAAAATATCGGTAGCAGGACCAATAAACTAGAAAGAGGCTGTAAGGGGGGGGGGAGGGAAGGACTTAAGGAGATGATATTGTATATATGTAAGTAGATGAACAGATTACTGGGGTTGGAATGACCTAAGTGAGGTCAGGGGAAGAGATTGAGTAAAAGAAGTGTGGGGGGGAAAGTTAATCAAAATTCAGGATATTACTGGGCATAGTGGTGCACACCTTTAATTCCAGCACTGAGGAGGCAGAGGTAAGAGGATCACCATGAGTTCAAAGCTACATTGAGACTACATAGTGAATTCCAGGTCTGCCTGGGCTAGAGTGAGACCCTACCTCCCCCCCCCAAAAAAAAAATCAGGATTTTGTGAATAAGCCACATGAAAACCTACTTTTCTAGATAATGGCACACCTAAAAGCCATAGAATGCTGTTAGAAAATTTGCAGTTCCAAGGATGGGATACCTTCCAGTGAGTTGTTGGCCAGAGAGGTACCTGATGCCCCTAAATCATTACAGGCTATTGCCAAGGCTCTTAGTTTCTCACCGGAAATGGATGGTAAGACCCTATTGCTGAAGATTCTACATCTTGGAGTTGGGTTGCAAGGTCACTGAGAAATCAGGCTGGGGCTGAGCTGAAAAACCTCTCTCAGTAGACCAGCTGACAGAAAGCTAGAAAAAGCTGCACTGCATACAGCTCTATGGGAGACAAAAGTCATCAGCAATGAAAACAGTGGAGACTGGAAGCCTCAAGTATGGCCATACAGGCCAAATGACCTAACAGGTGCAATAGTGGTATGTCTGTTGTGGGGGAATCCATCTGCTCTCTACTTTGACTGGAGGTCCCCTCTATGGAAGGGAATACATGCCTGGTACTGAAAATCTAATCAAAGCCTATGGTGGTCATGAACCTTAGGAGTGTAACACTTGCTCTTACCTAGCTAAATGCATATATTGTGCTTATGAAGCTGCCTTGTAAGCTGTAAGCACTCAATGTTCAAACCCACATATTAATGTTAATTTCACTTTTGTTTAGAGAGGCTTCTCTTTTCATATGATGGTGACCTCTGGGATAATTCAAAAGGCACCATAGTGCTGAAAAGGAGTGGTGGAGAAGTGTTCAGTACTGAAACATCTCTATCACACCTTCCAAGGCTCAGGGCCCATTGCAGAAGGAGTGGCAGAAAGAATGTAAGAGTGAAAGGAAGGGTAGGACTACTTACAATGCAATTGTCCAGATAGAAATTGGCCTCGATATCCTTGACCTCGCAGTGCCTAGCACTACCTTCACAAGACCCTCATAATAGGAGGAAAAGATGATGACATCAAAATAAAAGAAAGACTAATGGAGAAAGGGAGGAGATATGAAGTTTGGATTTGTGAAGGGGAAAGTGGGGAAGGGGAGAAAATTATCATGGTTTACTGTCTATAAGTATGGAAGCTGTCAATTAAAAAAAAAAAAAAAAGCTTTTAAAAAGTCCTGAAGGAGGATTCCAGGGAAGATGATTTTGAAGGATTGTTGTGTGGAAAAGGAATGTTCATTGATTGTGGGTGTGCCTCTTGAAATTGTAATGCTTCTTATAATCAGTGATACCTGAAAATTTATTAACATGCCTTTTTCTTCATGATACCTATAATAATAATATACCTTGCATTTGTTTATATCCACTTTATTCAATGCTGCTTTTTCCCAGGGACAGAACCAAGAGCCACAAATGGCATAGATCCATGGATGGTCATTTAAAAGTCTGTATTTTGTTTAAAAGACCTTCCTTATACTTATACTACTTATAGATAGAACCAGTTACTTATAAAGTCAGTAATTAATCAGGAGTCTCTATATATGTTGAAGGTTGATGACCACTCTAAAGTCTTTTAACTGAAATTAATTCTGTGACTAGTGAGTTGCAATTCTAAGCGCCTATCTCCACTCTATTTTCCATGTGGGCCTCTTTTCAAGAAGGAAGTAGTTTCTGTTTTGTGCATGTCTGTGTTCCTACCATCTTTTCTTTTTTTTTATGATGTGAAGAGAACCAAACAGGTTATTAATGAAAGTATAGAGTCAAGAAATCATATAAGAAAAAAAGAAACTGACTTCTACATGTTGTGCATTGATTTTTTTGCTTTACTTGTGTGCGATTGAAGACATTTTTAACCAAGGTGTAAAGGAATATAGGTTCCATAAATCCTTGTTCTTTTTGAGGACAACCTAACCAATATCTTCAGAAATTATCAGTGACTGAGGCATCATTTAGCAGCTTACATATTTGGCTTGCATATATCAGCCTCGTGGAAGACTTGCCTTCAAGCCTTATTGGGTGTTACAAAGTTTGCAGTTACTTACATAATGTGCTGGTATTTTCTTGACTTACTACAGCTGCTTTCAAGCCAATGCACTTTCATGACACTTTCCATTTCATGCTACACACTGTCCTTCTTTGCCACAGTTATTTACTTCTTTGCCTGTCCATACCATACCCACTTACAGTTCTGCTGTCATCCCTAGCAACATTAAATGAGCGTCCTGGATTTCTTCCTCGGACCCTTCAAGCCATTTCATTTCTCCAGGAACCTGGTCCCATCATTGTTCCCTAACTCACCATCTCACTGTATCACAAGTCTCAAACACCAGGGTCTTGCCTCAGGTCATTCTCTCCTTTTACTTAGCTTTCTCGAAGCTTCTGGTTCCTTGGATGCTTTCTCCAACTTTTCCCAGCCTTCCTCCTCCTGTCATCGCTATTATGCTTAAACTGCATGGGCCAACATCAGTCACTTTGACCCACAGTTTCATTGGAACAAGGAGTGTCCACCAAAACATGGCCCAACAGATTGAGAGCAATTTGGCTCCCAAAATGCCTTGAATGTCAGGCTAAGTTTGTACTTTATTTAATTGATAGGAGTGATACATCAAAGGCATTTGAACAAAAGAGTGACAGTATAAGACTGTTTTAGGAAACTAGGAAGAAATTTCATGGGCTAAGGAGATGGCTGAGCAGTTCAAAGCACTTGCTTGCAAAGCCTGACAATCCAGGTTCAATTACCCAGTACCCACATAAAGCCAGATGCACAGAGTAACACATGTGTCTAGAGTTCATTTATAATGGCAAGAAGCCCTGACTCAACCATTCTCTCCCTGCTTCCCAGACATTCTTTCTCTCTCCTCTGCATACAAATAAATAAAATATTTTTATTTATTTATTTGAGAGAGACAGAGAAAGAGGCAGATAGAGAGGATGGGCTCACCAGGGCCTCCAGCCACTGCAAACGAACTCCAGATGCGTGTGCCCCCTTGTGCATCTGGCTAACGTGGGTGCTGGGGAATTGAGCCTTGAACTAGGGTCCATAGGTTTCACAGAAAAGCGCTTAACTGCTAAACCATCTCTCCAGCCCAATAAAATATTTTTAAAAAAGAAATCTCAGGAAAGCTGGGTATGGTAGTGCACACCTTTACTCCCAGTACTCAGGAGGCAGAGGCAGGAGGATCTCCTGGAGTTCAAGACCACCCTGAGACTACATAGTGAATTCCAGGTCAGCCTGGGCTAGAGAAAGACCCTACCTTGTAAAGCCAAAAGAAAGAAAGAAAAATCAGGGCTGGAGAAATGGCTTAGCAATTAAGGTGCTTGCCTGTGAAGCCTAAGGAACTACGTTTGATTCCCCAGTACCCATGTAAGCCATTTACACAAGGTGGTGCATACGTCTGGAGTTCATTTGCAGTGGCTAGAGGCCCTGGCATGTCTGTTCTCTGTATCTGCCTCCCTCTGTCTGTCTGTCTGATTCTGTCTCTCTCTCTCTCTCAACTAAAATAAATAAACTATTTTTTTAAGTTTAAGAAAAAAAATCTCAGGAGTGGGAGAGATGGCCCAGTGGTTAAGATACTTATCTGCAAAGCCAAACAACCCCAGTTTGATTCCCCATACCCACGTAAAGCCAGATGCACAAAGTGATACATGTACCTGGAGTTCATTTGCAGTGGCTGGAGGCCATGCTGTGTCCATTCTCTCTATCTGTCATTCTCTAATAAATAAATTAATTAAATATTTTAAATATATCTGCCTCTTGAATTTTTAAATTCCTTTGGCAGGTGATTTGAACATAACAAACAGGTTCATCTGTTAATCTTTTTAATGGGATTTTGCAGAGATGTTGTTTTCTTAGAAAACAGTAAGATTGGGAGCTAGAGAGATGGCTTAGCAGTTAAGGCACCTGCCTGTGAAGCCTAAGGGCCCAGGTTTGATTCCCTAGTACCCATGCAAGCCAGATGCACAAGATGGTACATGTGTCTGGCATTGGTTTGCAGTGGCTAGAGGCCCTGGTGTGCCCATTCTCTCTGTCTTTCCTCTCACTCTCTCTCTCTCTGTCTCTCTCCCCCCTTACAAATATAATATATAATACATACACACATGAAAACATAAGATTGCAATGAAAAGGCTAAGCTATTTCTCTCCACTTACTAACAGGTACCTCCACTCATTTTTTCTCTTCCTGGACCTTTCTGCAATGAGGGAAGGAAAGGAAAGGGAAAATAAGAGAGGAGGGGAGGGGAAAAATAATTTTTTAAAAATAAAAGGAAAAGAAGAAAAGGAATTGCTAATGGTTTTCGTACCAACAGTAAGAGACTGATCATCAAGAAATAATCACACAAGTCCAGATTTAAGGGCACTTACAAACATCTCGCTTGGCCTCTGTAAAAAAAGGCAGTGTCAGGCTGGTGGTGTGATTCAGGCCAGCACTGAGAAAGCAGAGGTAGGAAGATCACTCAGTTTAAGGCCAGCCTGGGATCACAAAATGAGTTCCAGGTCAGCCTAGGCTAGATAGACTAAGACCCTACCTCAAAAAAGAGAGAGAGAGAAAGAAAAGAATAATGAGGCAAGACAGCCCAGCACAATGTCCATGGCCCCTAGTTGGGTCCTGTATAGAAAACAAAACACAAAATAATTCTTAGCTGAGTCAGAGCTACTTGAATATGGATTGTACTATACCAGAAGTAAACTTTTGAGTATTAATATGTGAATTGTGATCTAAACTTTGTTCTTAAGAGACATGGCTAAAGTATTTAAGGATGAAATAGCCTGTTGGTTGTGACTTACTCTTAATTGTCTATTTAAAGAAACACAAAGGAAGCTGGGCATGGTGGCACACGCCTTTAATCTCAGCACTCAGGAGGCAGAGGTAGGAGGATCACCATAAGTTTGAGGCCACCCTGAGACTACATAGTGAATTCCAGGTCAGCCTGAGCTAGAGCAAGACCCTACCTCGAAAAACCAAAACACACACACACACAGAGGAGCTGTAGAGATGGCTTAGTGGCTAAAGCACTTGCCTGCAAAGCTAACGGACCCAGGTTCAATTCTCCAGGACCCACCTAAGCCAGATACACAAGATAGCACATGTGTCTGGAGTTCATTTGTAGCAGCTAGAGGCCCTGATGTGCCCATTCTCTCCCTCTCTTCCACCCTCCCCCCACCTGTCTTTCAAATAAATAAATAATATTTTTTTTTAAAAAAAGCAGTATCCTTTAGTACAACCCTTAATAAAAGGGTTACCATTTGGTATAAGCCTGAATAAAAGGAGCATAAAAATTCACATAGCATTGATACTATTCTGTGAGTTTGAAAATTTCCAAAATAAAACACAGAAAGGAATTGTTTATTAAAGTAGCCAGACTTAGGTGCTAAGAAATAAATTCCCATAAAAGAATGAAAATGAGAAAGTTTTTCAGGAAAATATTTGAAAGCAAGGATTATAATAGACTTTTTAACTTTATTGTCATCTCTGATGAATTAATCTGACGCCATTGGCAGATGTTCCAAAGTTCTTTCATGCCTACATCATCACAGTTTAATTACTCCTTCCTTCTCTTAACCAGTTGCTGCTATTCTAATCCTACTTTCATCCTGGGGTTAAATTTCTCTAACCTGAAAGACTTCGGAGTCTGGGCCAACCTTCTTCAAATCTGTGTCAAGTGTCAGAAGCATCCTTAAGTCAGGATCTCTAAGCACAAACAGGCTTCCTAGGCTGGTCTCCAACTCCCTTAGCCACGGGTATCCTTGAACTGATCCTCCTGCCGCTGCTTCCTGAGTGCTGGAATTATAGGTGTTCAGTGCTGAAAATTGAACCCAAGACTTCATGTATGCTAGGAAAATTATGTCAACTAAGCTACATCCCCAACCTGGGACTTTTCTTTTAGAGGGGTTTCCTATGTAACTTTGTCTGATTCTGTCAAGAACCCAGTGCCTTTATAGTATTCATTTCACTGGGTTGGTGGTTCTACAGTCCTTTTAATTTATTTATTTGCCAACATTCTTCCCAGTGGCCTTGTGCTAGCATGACAAGCTGTGCCTGGGCCTGGCTCCTCTTTGTCATCTCTAACATTCATTCACTTCTGCTCCCCTGAGAGCAGGTGCATTTTTCATGTCATTAAAGAGCAGATAATTGCCTTTCGTTTGAGATGTGAAAGGGAAAGTTTTTCAAAGTGAAAAGAGCCTTGATCATAGTATATGTTCAATAATATTGATGGGAGGTTGAACTAATAATGTTTCTTTTCCCAAACAGCTTTCCTGTTGAGAATAGTTGGTGCATCTATTTAGTATTCTTTGAATGAAATTACCTGGACTGGTTCCCTTGGCTACATGTGCAACTCTCCTCACTCTTTTTCCAGCTTGAGTCTTCAAGAGGGAGCCTCAGAACTGATATCTAAGCCCGCTTGTACCTGGTGTGATTATAAAGCAATGAGACTGATTGTCATATGTTGTTTGTGGGATCCGTCTCAGTTACTTTATAGCCATACCTGGTATCTTGTACCACAGATCATTGCCTGTTGAACACCTTTTAAAAGCACAAATCTCAGGTTTTTCAAAAGAAATTTAAGCTTGGTTAGTATTATTTTATGATTTTCTCTAACTTTTTGACCATAACTCTGAATCTCAGAAAGATAATTAGATATTAACTTACTGATAGCTTTATTCCTGCAGTTTTGTTTTCATAGACTTTTAATCATTATTCTGATAAACTGCTGATCTGAAAAGTGGCTGGAATAATTTTAAATAAGGTAATTCACAAATACATGTTCTATTGGGCTATATTTTTCATTAAACTCCTTTTGTCATTGAACTTCTATTGCATATAGTTTTAACTCCGTATAAGGATGGTCTTTTAACAAATGTAATAAATGAAACATATATAGCCAAATTTAAAAAAAAAATTAATGTTCATTGAAGAAGCCTTTCAAAAGTCAAGTTTTTTAGAAGTCTGCTTGTTTTATAATTGCATATACAGATCTTATTCACATGCAGATAAGTGGTTATGATTTTTTTTTCAAAATAAAATGAGAAATCTGGTCTTCAGGTTTTCCTAGAGGCTCTTGGGAAAGGAAAAAAAGGAATGATAAAATTTGCATGTTACTTCTGGCAGCCTCAGCTTAGGAAAGGATGGCTGAGGCTGTTTTAGTGATAAGCTTGATTCCTTAAAATACTATTCCTTTTGTGGAGGAGGAATGGGCTAACAGTTGTCTGCTATCAGTGGGAGAAAGAGTTGATTGCCTTTACTACATTACTGGTCCTGGAAGTCATGTGAGAAAGGCATCTTAAAATCAACCTTATAATTAACTTACATAAATTGTGGCTGTGGGCAGACCTCTGATCAGCTGTTAGAAGGTGAAAGTTTTTAATGCCATACTGGTACTAATCTAGAATGATGAAATTTGGACTTGTTTCAAGAACTTGAGTTCGTTGGGCATTTAGCTACAGTGTACACATCTATAATCCCAGCACTCAGGAGGATGAGGTGGGAGAATTTCAAGTTTAAGGCAAGCCTGGGTCATGTAGTGAGTAAAATCATGAATTTCAGAAGAAAATAGGTAGGAGGTAGGAATAAATTTTACTCCAGACACATGTAGACATAGCACCAAAATTAGTTTCAAATGCTATTAGTAAAAAATGTACTGCCATTTAGCACTTTGTTCTTGCCCTATTACCAAGTATGTGTCTTAAGTCTCAGGGATACCAGTAAAGCCCCATGCCTACTGGTTCCTCTACTGGTTCTACATACAATAGATGCTCAAGAATGGCTTCTAAATGATTACAGGAAATATATTTAATAATATATATTTGTTTATGTATATAAATATATATTTAATCTATTTAATAAATTCTAAAATGATTACAAGAAACATTTAATATGAAGAAATGTAAACCCACCCGGATTTGGTCACTTTTGGCCAGCTTAGTAATATAATATGTTTTCTACTAACAAACCCCTTCAACCATTGAGCCATCTCTCTAACTAATAATATTTTCTAAATGAACTTGTAACACAAGCTAATATAATTTGTAGCACTGCCATTGTTTTATGCTTGTGTATAAGTCAGATGCTGTGCGTGCTCCACTTTCTGCCAGCACACACAACTGTAAATCCTTCCCATTAGTAAACCATGTTGCTTTTCTAAGGAATGCATTTGTATATTTGCAGTTTCTATACACTTCAAACATCACTTGAGTGTATATATTTGTTTTACATTACAGGCACTGGAGATATTATTGCTGTCATGATAACAGAATTGAGGGGTAAGGATATTTTGAGTTATCTGGAGAAAAACATCTCTGTACAAATGACAATAGCTGTTGGAACTCGAATGCCGCCAAAGAACTTCAGCCGTGGCTCTCTGGTCTTCGTGTCAATATCCTTTATTGTTTTGATGATTATTTCTTCAGCATGGCTCATATTCTACTTCATTCAGAAGATCAGGTACACAAATGCTCGAGACAGGAACCAGGTGAGCTCTACAATGAATATTCTTACCAGCTGTGACCTATAAATATCTGTTGTGATCATACATCTTGCACACATTTATTTTTTTAAATGTTGCAGCCTATAGTCATGTTGATTTGTTGAAAACATATATACAGAAATATTTTAGGAACTTATGAATACCAAAAAGGAAAAATTTTTGCATTTGTAGTGATCATTGATAATAGTCTACTTAGGTAGATCATGTAATGTCATGATGTAATCTAGGTAATTATTTTAATTTGGAGAAATACCACAAAGTCGTTTCTTTAAAGTGGCACCTTTGTTTGACTCTGGAGAGGGGAGCTGCCAGTAGTAAGAAGGAACCTTCACTCTGCATCCTTTTCCATGTAAATCTTTCCCATGTGAATTTTGAAATATATTTTACCTACTCAGAGAAAAAAAAAATCAATTAAAAATAAATTCCCTGTTATATCCAAACTGAGGCACAGGAATGAGATGAGAAGTATTGATATAAGAGATCAGTGTAGCCATTTTAGAAAATCCATCCATGCATCCTAAATACTCAGTAAATTTTGGCTGAGTGATAAGAAGGACACAGTAGAGGCAGTGGGCTGGCCAGAGAAAAGAGACTCCAGAGGATGCTTCTTTCTCTGTGGTACTTCTAGGAACATGTTTTGAACTGGGAGGTCCTTGTCATAGACTTTTCCTATAGGGAACTAGGAAGTGAATTGTTCACAGAGTGATTTGAAGCCAAGTTAGCACATCTTTTAACACAGTGAGTTCAGATCTGTGTGGGAGAGTTGGATTTCATCCTTCCTTGTTCTGATGATGCTTTGGCACAAAAAGATATGTGCTATATAGCAAGGTTAGAAACCCCCAGATTGACTGAATCAAATTGTGTGCTGTATTCTCTTATCTCTTGTGATGATTTATATTGATTGTCAACTGGACAGGACCTAGACTCACCTCTGAGAAGTTAATCTAGATTAGGCTAGCCTCTGGGCATGCCTTCTAGGTATTATCTTGATTAGGTTAATTGAGATGGGAAGGCATATTTCAATTGTGGGCTGAGGTCCTAGACTATATATAAAAGAGGGCTAGCTGAACATCAGCATTTATTGCTCTCTGATTTCCTGCTATGGACTGGTGTAACCAGCTGTGCTTCAAGCTCCTACTGCCATCCATGCCTCCCTGCCACGATGGACTGTAACCTGAAACTGTGCACTGAAATAAACCCTTCCCCCATTAAACTAATTTTTGTTAGGTATTTTGTTCCAGCAATAAGATAGTGTCTAATAACAGAAAATTAATATTGGGAGTGGAGCTGTTACTGGATAAACCTGACCCTGTGGGTTTATCAGCCATTGAAACTGGTTTTCAAATAGAAATGTGGATGAGTTTGGATCTTTGTGCTGGAAAGCCCTTGAATACTGTGAGAAAAGTTTAGTAGGCCATTCTAGTGGAAGCTTGAAAACCAAGAATTATGAAAGATACAGAGAGCAGAAACCCACTCATGTTGTTTCAGCAGAAAACAAGGATTAACAGAATTGGGCTAGAGGCAGTTCGTGCTTCATGCTGTGAAAGAAACTGTACTCTGCCCACTTCCTGAGAATTTAAACTAAGATGAACTTAAATGTGATGGATTAATTTGTTAGCTAAAGGAAATCTCAAAAGACAGGATAATATTAAGGTTGGTGCTGAGAAAGAAGATGTAATTGTTAAAGAGCTCAGTACCATTGAAGAGAAACTCCTTGCACTGTATGGCACAATAGAAGTGTGCTGTGGGCAAAGTGCCATCCTGTGAAATTCCAAATTCACTTGAAAGAAGAAAGCCTAAACTGAAAGGGTTCCCCACTCAGACAATTCTAAGGTCATCTTAGAAAGCTTACATAGATCTCAATAGCTGTAGTCCAAGGGAACCAGGCATCATCCAAAACTGGGAGCAGAACTTGGCAGTATTATCTATGTAATAATAGTTTTGGAGGCATGAAAAATACAAGATTGAGGTGGTCATGGAGTATTGTATCACAGTTCAAGAGACCTGCTGAGGCAGGAAGCATGTGACAGAGTTGGAGTCCTTGCAAAGAGGTCCTAAAAGTTCTCATGAGTTCCTTCTAAGTTGTTTGTATTAATAATGTATTCTTTTTATTGCTGAGTGATATTCTGTGGTATGGATGTAATGTAATTTGTTTAGCTATTAATTCATTTAAGGATATCTGTGTTACTTTTGGTTTGGGATTATTATAAATGAAGCAGATATGAATATTCATGTACAAGTTCTTGTGTGAACATGAGTCTTCATTTCTCTGGACTAAAAGTGTAATTTTTCAACACAATGTAAATTTTAAGTGTGTCAATTTGAGGTTACCATGGCAAGCACATATTCAGCTTATTGTGAAAAGTTGCAGTGCTCTATTCCAAAGTGACTATATCATTTTACATTCCTACTAGAAGTGTGTGACTGGTCCAATTGCTCCAAGTTTTTGACAGCCTTTAGTATTAGTCTTAATATGTTAGGTGTGTAATAATATTTTTGCTCTGTTCTGATGTTCATTCCTCCAGTGGACACTAATGCTAATAACTTCCCAAGTGTCTGTCTGCTGCCTGTGTGTCCTCTTCACTGAAATTCCATTTATGTCTCTAGCCCATTTTCTTATTTATATACTTACTTACATTTTTTACATTATTTAGTATATTTTATTTAATTTATTTGCACAGGGTTGGGGGCAGGGCACCAGGACTTCTGCCACTATGAACGAACACCAGATGTTTGTGCCACTTTTTGCATCTGGTTTGTAGGAGTGGCTTGGGAATTGAACCTTGGCTGGCAGGCTTTGCAAGAAAATGACTTGAACCACTGTGCCATCTTCCCACCCTCCTATTTGGTGTATTTTGATCATATTCACCTTCCATTGCCTTCTCTTATCTCACTTGTACTTTGATGTCTTTTTTGGTAACCCAATAACTCTTATTTAGGGGTGCTTGCATAGGTGAGGATTTATTTACCAGAGCATGGACAACTTACCTGTGGCTACGTCACTGAAGAAAATGATGAGGTCCCCCCACCACCACCACCACCAGCAACATTAACTGCCAATAACTCAGGGAGGAATGAGGCCCATAAACTATTCATGACAGAATGTTGATGTGTTTCTTGCCTATTTTCTTTTTTTTTAATTTTTTGTTCATTTCTATTTATTTATTTATTAATTTACACACACACAGAGAGAGAGAGAGAGAGGAAGAGGCACAGAGAGAGAGAGAGAGAGAGAGAGAATGGGCGCGCCAGGGCTTCCAGCCACTGCAAACAAGCTCCAGACGTGTGCGCTCCCTTGTGCATCTGGCTAACGTGGGTCCTGGGGAATCTAGCCTTGAACCGGGGTCCTTAGGCTTCATAGGCAAGCATTTAACCACTAAGCCATCTCTCCAGCCCATTCTTGCCTATTTTCTATGTGAGTTGTTCTTTGCTATTGAGCTTTGAGATTTCTTTATATAGGGCTAGGAAGATGACTTGAAAAAAGCACCTGCTTGCAAGTCAGGTCAGTCTGGGTTCAATTCTCCAGTACCCATGTAACCAAGAACAATTAATTTTGATACAGTTTACTTTATGAGTTGTCCCTTTTATGAATTGTATTTTTGGTATTCTAAAAATTCTGCCTAGCTCTAAATATCCTAAAGATTTTCTTCATTTTTCTCAGGATTTAAAGTGTTACCTTTAAGATTTAAACCTATATTTGAAACTTTCCTCTTCTAAAACAGGCATTTTAGTGCTATCAATTTCTCTCTCAGAACTTCTTCAGCTCTGCCCCACACATTTTAACATGCTATATTTTCATGCAGCTCTGTCCTCCTTTCTCAGCCTTGTGAGTACTGGTATTGCAAGCCTAGACCACCACACCTCACTGTGTGTTTTTCTTTGACCCATGTATTATGAGGAAGAGCTTAGTTTCCAGTTTTTTAGAGACTTTGATATTAGCTTCTTGTCAATAATTTCTAGTGTGACTCCATTAGGATCAGATAAATGTTTTCATTTCAGTTCTTTTCTGGTTCCTAAGATTTGTCTGGTGAATGTTTCGTGTGTACATGAGAGAAAAGTGTGTTCTACCATTGTGTGGGGTATTCTCTGCACATCAGTTAGATCAGTGCACAGCTTGGTCTTCTGAGCAAGAGTGGGAGACCACCTTTCCCCTGGGTGCTGGTGGAACTAGGGTGGGGAAATGTCATTTTCTCCTTGGCATTTAGCTATAGTAAAGTAAGCATTGCCCAAAAGGTGTTCTAACACTAGAGTCTCCTTCTCCAGGTATGTTGGCTAGGGGAATCATGCTTTTCTTGGCTCTTCCTGCCAGCAGTTGGAGACTTCTGCAGTACATTGTTGAGAACATATGGGGCCCATAAGGAAGCCCAGGGAGCTTGGCATCCTCTGTTCACTCAAGTCCCAGTCTCTAAACTGCTACTTCTTACTTCCTTTTTCTGTATTACGATATGCTATCTAACACTTAAAAAAGACATTAAAGATTTGTGGTTTTTAAAAATATTTTTATTTAGAGCCAGACGTGATGGTGCACGCCTTTAATCCCAGCACTCGGGAGGCAGAGGTAGGAGGTTCACTGTAAGTTCAAGGCCACCCTGAGACTACAGAGTGAATTCAGGTCAGCCTGAGCTAGAGTGAGATCCTACCTCAAAAAACCAAAAGTATTTTTTTTTTTCTGTGTATGTGAGCAGGCTTTGCAAGCAAGCAAGCACCTTTAGCCACTTAGCCATCTCCTCAGACAAGACTTGTATTGTTTAATATAGTGCCCTGTGAAATACTGACAGCGGAATGAGTCGAAGGACCTCTGAAAGTGTTTTTGATCAAAAGTGCTATGGTTGCATTAGGGCTGAACATGTCAAACCCCAGGATCTTTGATGGAAAAGCTCATGGTTGTCCCAGGAGTCTGCTCTTTGATGATAGTACTTTAATTAGCATGCTCTGTGGGTCCTGTATGTGATGAAGAAGTAAAAATTCTCCATTTGGCGCAGGCCACAAATAGGCACGTTTGTTTCCTAGCATTTGTTTGTGGCTCCTTTAAAGCATCCCTCTCCAGACAATGCTTTAGTAGAAAATGATGTTCTGACCTTTTTTCCTCCTTCCATTTTCCCCAAGGTTGAGAAATACTTGATGAAATTTTTATGCAGCTTAAAAACCTTAGCTTATTAAAGTTTAATAAGAAGGTGACAGTAATACAACTGATTGAAACCTTCAGCTCTTTTAAAAGAGAAGCCAGAACTATTAGCATAGAAAACACAGTAAGTTTAGAGACTCATTTTTCACTTACAACAGGTTATCTTGAAGCCATTTTTTAACATAATATGCTACAAGGAGAGCCACATATTGTAAGTAACTCTCTTGGCATACTATAATATTTACACATGAGATCATTTTTATATGTGACATGAAAATCTAATGCATTGGCTTTATTTTGATTTATTTATTTAGGGGGGTTCTGTTCAATGCTACCATTGACTGTGACAAGGCAGAAACATCATGGAGAACAGGGAGCAAGTTCACATCATGGCAGCCAGGAAGCAAAGAGGAGAGACAGGAAGGGACCAGGGACAAGCCAGGTGTAATGGTACATGTTTATAATCTCAGCACTTGGAAGGTGGAGTCAGGAGTATCAGGAATTCAAGGCCATACTTGGCTAATATAGTAAGTTCAAGAGCAACGTGAGCTACATGAGACCTTGTCAAAATTAAAAAGGCAAACCCCCGTGGCCCACTTCTACATTTTTATGATCTCAGTAGTCTGTTTAAATCACTGGAGCTGGTCGATGACTCATCAGTTAAAATTGCTTGCTTAGAAAACCTGTCAGCCCAGCTTCTGTTCCTCAGTACCCTTGTAAAGCCAGATGCACAGAGTAGCACATGTGTCTGGAGTCCATTTGCAGCAGCAAGAGGACCTGGTTTGTCCATACATACTCATACACTCTCTCTTTTCTCTTTTTCTTTCTACCTCTCCCCCTCTCTCTCCTCATTAATAAATTTTAAGACTGACAAAACAGGGCTGGAGAGATGGCTTAGTGGATAAGGTGCTTGCCTGTGACGCCTAAGGACCCGGGTTCAAGTCCTCAATATCCATGTAAGCCAGATGCACAAGGTGGTGCATGCATTTGGAGTTTGTTTTCAGTGGCTGAAGGCCCTGGCACACCCATTCTCTCCCCACCCCCCTTCTCTCTCTCAAAATTAATTAATTTTTTTTTTATTAACAACTTCCATGATTGTAAACAATATCCCATGGTAATGCCCTGCCTCCCTCCACTTTCCCCTTTGAAACTCCATTTTCCATATCCCCTCCCCCTCTCAGTCTGTCTCTCTTTTGCTTTGATGTCATCATCTTTTCCTCCTATTATGATAGTCTTGTGTAGGTAGTGTCAGGCACTGTGAGGTCATGGATATCCAGGCCATTCTGTGTCTAGGGGGAGCATGTTGTAAGGAGTCCTACCCTTCTTTTGGCTCTTACATTCTTTCTGCCACCTCTTCCACATTAGACCCTGAGCCTTGGAAGGTGTGATAGAGATATTGCAGTGCTGAGTACTCGTGTCACTTCTTCCCAGCACCACAATGCCTTCTGCATCATCCCAAGGTCACTGCCATCTAAAAAGAGAAGATCCTCTACCAAAAGTGAGATAGCATTAATATATGGGTATGAGCATTAAGAGAAGTGCTTACTGGGCAGTTTGATAAGCATAGTGTATACATTTAGCCAGATAGCAGCAGACATTACACCCCTAGGGCTCATAACAACCTATTTTAAGTTTTCAGTATCAGGGATGTATTCCCACCCACAGAGCGGGCCTCCAGTCCAATTAGAGGGCAATTGGTTTCCACCTTGACAGATGTGCCACGGTTGTACCTGTTGGCTCATTTGACCTGGTTGGCCAAATATAAGGCTTTCAGTGTCCACTGTTGAGTATCTTCACTGGTGATTTCTCTCTCCCCCATTGAACTGCATGCAGAATGGCTTCTTCCAGCTTTCTGTCAGCTGATCTACATGGAAGAGGTTATCAGCTCAGTTCCAGCAGGATTTCTCAGTGGCCTTGCAGCCCAAGTATGTGAAGTCTTCAGCAATAGGGTCTTACCATCTATTCCTGGTGGGAAACCAAGGGCCTCAGCAATGGCCATAGTGTTTTGGGGGCATCAGGGACCTCCCTGGCCAACAACACTCTGGAAGGTATCCCATCCCTGGCACTGAAAATTTTCTAGTAACAATCTATGGCTCCTGAGTGCTCCATTGTCCAAAAATTGAGGATTCCATATGATTTATTTATATCCTCTTAGATTTTGATTAGCCCTCCCTCCACCTTTCCTTTACTCAGTCTCTTCCCCAGACCTCACTTGGGCCTTTTCACCCCCATTAATCTATATTCTTCTACTTACATATATGTAGTACCATCCTATTAAGTACCCCCCTTCCTTTTTCTTCCCTTTATATCTCTATTTTTTATTAAATATTACAAAGCAAACTTGCATTCTGTTAGTGGCTGAACCAATGAGGTCAGATAGTCTGACCTTGATGGTCTCATGCTTCAGAAAAAAAAATTATAGATGCACCCTGAGGTGTGCTTTTCTAATCCTTGAGGCACCTCTCAAGCCCACCAAGTTGATAATCACAATTAAATAGCACATTCTGTAATCCCAAAGCAGTCAAATTGGATTCCTAAAGCAGAAAAATTAAATTTTTTAAAATATTTCATTTATTTATTTGAGAGAGAAAAGGAGACAAAGAGAAAGAGGTAGATAGAGAGAGAGGACACTCCAGGGCCTCCAGCCATTGCAAACAAACTCCAGACACATGTGCCGTAAGCTCTCCAAAGTTTAAATCATCATCTGGGAAAATTTATATAATTCCTTGAAAATTAAAACCATTTTAGAAACCATCTTACCTTAACCAGAACAGTTGTCATTAAGAAAACAAGTGGGGGGGCTGGAGAGATGACTTAGCATTTAAATGTTTGCCTGTGAAGCCTAAGGACCCTGGCTCAAGGCTTGATTCCCCAGTACCCACGTAAGTCTGATACACAAGGTGGCGTATGTGTCTGGAGTTTGTTTGCAGTGGCTGGAGGTCCTGATGTGTCCATGCTTGCTCGCTCTGTCTCCCCCCCTCCTTTCTCTGTGTGTTGCTCTCAAATAATTAAGTAAAAATAAATAAAAACAATTTTTTTTAAAAAGAAAACAAATGGGAAAGTGTGCATTGCACATGTGTGCCTGAGCTTGCTTGCATGTGTTTGCATGTATATGTGCATGTGTGTACTATGTAGCCAGGAGCGGGGAAGAATGCAGGTGTGTGTGTGTATGCGTGTGTGTTAAGATTACCAGAATTAGCTCAACATGGTGGTACATGCTGTGTTCCCAGCACGTGGGAGGCAGAGTCAGGGGTCTCACAAGTCTAAAGCTAGCCTAGATGCCACAGGGAGGGTCTGTGTCATACAGTCATACAACAGTCTAGTTGTAGTGACTCAACTTTAATCCCAGAACTGAGGTAAAGGATCATCATGAGATCATGGCTCACCTATGCTAGAGTGAGACCTTGTCTCAAGAAAAGAAATGACAGCAAAATGCCAGTGAGGATTTGGAAAAAAAGGAACCCTTCTTCTCTGTTGGTGGAAATGTAAACTGGTGATGCCACTATGGAACTCAGTGTGGAGGTTTCTCAAAGAGCTAAAAGTTGAACTACCATATGACCTATTTGAGTATATGCCCTAAGAACTCTATAGCCTACTACAGAGATATTTACACATCTATATTCATTGCTGCTCTGTGCATGATAACAAGGACATGGAATCAGCCTGATGTCCATCAACTGATGAATGAATATTGAAAATATAAACAATGGAGTTTTATTTAGCTGTAAAAAAAATGAAATTAAGAAATCTGCAGGAAAATGGATGGACTTTGAAAAGGTCATACCAAGTGAGGTAATCCAGATTCAGAAAGACAAAAATTGTAAATAAGGGAATTAAGAAAGGGAATAGGCTATAAACTAGCTAGAAGATGATGAAGGGGTAGGGTGTGGATAAAGAAGGAAAGATAAAAGATCCATGTTACATGAAAGTGGAATAGAGACTATGGTGGGGAGGTAAAGGAAAAGCAAAAAAATAAAAAAGTATGAAAAAATGCCATAATGAAACCTAATTATTTGTATGTCTATATGCTAAAAAGTATAAAATAAATGCAAAATCTATATAATTTCTAAGATATTTGAAACTTATAAAGCTTCTAGTTTTTATTGCCTATTTTCACCCCAAATAAGTAACTAAGTGGAGAATGCATTTGCATGTCAGGATGAGGAAATACACTGAATTCCCTTGTGTCAGGGAAATGGTTATTTTGCACTTCTATAGTTAATCTTAGAAAAATGACAGGTTCACAGGTTTTTTTTTCCTTCTAAACTGTGGGTAGGTAGGAGTAATAGATATTCTGTCAAGATATTTCCTCTGGGCTGGAGAGAAGGCTTAGCGGTTAAGCGCTTGCCTGTAAAGCCTAAGGACCCCAGTTCGAGGCTCCACTTTAGCCAGATGCACAAGATGGGTGCACGCATCTGGAGTTTGTTTACAGTGGCTGGAAGCCCTCCCTCCCTCCCTCCTTATCTCTGTCTGTCACTCTCAAATAAATAAAAATAAACAAACAAAAATTTTAAAAAAACTTTTAAGATATTTCCTCTATAGAAGAATTCTGTGGTCACAAAAAGGTTGTTAGATGGTAGGATAAATTTTATTATATTTATCAGGGATTAAAAATTTCAGAAGTAGAAAAGCATGCACATTTGAACTAAGAACTTATTTGACCAATTGTTTTCAATACTCCAAATATTCTGATATCTTCATACTCTCCTAATTTATATAAATTAATAACACTTCATATGGAAACCTTACAAATGTTATAAAAGAGTTTAAGATTGAGATTGAGGGTTTTTTTTTTCCAGCACAGAGTATGTTCTTAAGATTGGAGTGTTCTGAATACATTCATTCTCAATCCTTAGGGTTCATTCAGCATAAGGACCTGGAATGTCACACTGACTCAGCAAACAATTAAAGAAATTTAAAAATGAGCTAACCTGCCTGGCATGGTGGCACATGCCTTTAATCCCAGCATTCAGGAGACAGAGGTAGGAAGTTCACCATGAGTTCAAGGCCACCCTGGGAATACATTGTGAATTCCAGGTCAGCCTGGGCTAAAGCAAGACCTACCTCAAAAAAAAAAAAAAAAAAAAAAAAAAAAAAAGAGCTAACTATCTATGGAGAAGACAGACAGGTGTAATCAAAATACTTTGGTATGGAAGTTACTGTTTGGAGGCAGAGTAATGTTACTCTTAGTGCGTCATGGACACTTCACAGAGGAGATAGTGACATTTGAGCTGAATTTCAAATAATAAATCAGAGTTCTTTGGAGACTGAGAGGAAATTCAAACAATTCAGGTATCATTTTCCACAGAAAAAAAAAGGAGAGGGAAATGTCAGATCATCAAGAATACTGCGAAGGACCAAAAAAAAAAAAGAAAAAAGAAAAAAAAAAGCCGGGCGTGGTGGCGCACACCTTTAATCCCAGCACTTGGGAGGCAGAGGTAGGAGGATTGCCGCGCAGAGGTAGGAGGATTGCCGTGAGTTCGAGGCCACCCTGAGACAACATAGTGAATTCCAGGTCAGCCTGAGCCAGAGTGAGACCCTACCTCGAAAAAAAAAAAATACTGCGAAGGAAGCTATGCCTATGAACTGATACTAGATCAGTAAATGGACTGTGAAGGAATTGAATCACATGCTATAGAGTTTAGATTTTACTCTCTAAGTAGAGAATCATCCAAGGTTTTTCAGCCTGGGGTGGTAGTACATGCCTGTAAACTTGAGGCACAGGCAGGAGGATCAGAAGTTCAAGGTCATCCTGGACTACAAGAGACTCTGTCTTAACAAACAAAAAAAAAAGAGGGACTAGAGAGATGGCTTAGCAGTAAAGGTGCTTGCCTGCAAAGCCTAAGGATACAGGTTCGATTCTCCAGGTCCCACGTAAGCCAGATCACAAGGTGGCACATGCATCTGGAGTTGGTTTGCAGTCTCTAGAAGCCCTGGCACATCCATTCTCACTCTTGCTCTCTCTCATAAATAAATAAAAAATAAATACTTTTTTTTAATAGAGGAGGATGAGATCAGCTTTCTCCTGATGGGAAAGACTTAACAGGAAAGTAGCTATTAAAGAAAGAAACAGTAAAAAGCACAGGTAAATAACATCAGAAGATCAGGCTATGCAGGGGTTGGAGGTGAGGATCAGGACACAGGAAAATAGTTTCTGGAAAAGACAGAAGCTTTTGAGACAAAAAGGAAAAATGTAGTGCTGCCAATGAAAGAAAATGCAGACCAGCCAGTCTCAGCACAGCACAGAGTTCACCAGACTTCCTTCACTCTGCTGCTGTGGGAGAATGCTGAGATGAGTTTCATCAAAGAGATTTGTCCTCTTGACCCACCGACCATCTAGCTTTGTGTCAGATTAAATAGTATAGAGTTGGTTTTCTGCCACTTTAAGTTTTGTACTTTGTATTCCAGTACAAACTCCTCAGAACATTGGTGTTCTGGGCAGCTTTGAGCAAGTGAGATAATATGGTCTGGTTCCTGATAACCAAATACCTTAAAGTTATATATGACAGGAAAGCTTTCAAGCATTTTATAGTGGAAAATGATGATGCATTTATGTGGTTTCTAATGTTCTGGGGTGACCTGTTTGGCAAGTGGGTATTTGAGTTTCCTTATATAGAGAATAACATGTGGTCAGAAATACAGAAAATAGGGTTGGGATGTACATGATCTGTAGCATAGTGTTTCACAAAGCCCTGGGTTCAAACCCCACCATTCAAAAAAATATGGGCAAATGCTTTGGAAACTGAGGGGTTAATTGACAGTTAGTTGCTTGCCACCTTCTGAAGACAGACCATATATGTATTTCATAGAATCATAAACTCACACTTAAGTGTATGAAAGAATCATGGGGCATATTTACGGTTCTTTTGATGTGAGTAGGGAAGCACTTTTTACCACAGCTTCATGAGACACATACTCAGCCACCATGCTGCCTGATTCAACAAATAAGAGCTGCTTGCCAGCTTTTAATACAAGCAGATTACTTAAAATCTCTCCTTCAAGCCCCTCTTCTGTAAAGGAGGATAAAAGAGTTTTTTTCTCATAATGTGAAGATTGCATGAGTCAGTACACGTGAAGGACTTACAATAGTACACAGAGTATGTATTGGATAAATCTTAATTTTAATATTATTTCATGTTATTTAGGACCCGTGGTAGATTTAATACAATTTTTTTACTCCACTGATCATGCCTTGAAAAACAGAGATTGTTAGATTTTGGGGTCTTGGGGTGTTACAGTCAGGTACACATTGCTGGCAGAAATCACCAGACCAAGAGCAGCTTGTGGGGGAAAAGATTTATTTTGGCTTACGGACTCAAGGGGAAGCTCCATGATGGCAGGGGAAACGACAGCATAAGTTTGGCCCATATCAGGTGGACAACAGGAACAGGAGAGTGTGCTAAACACTGGAAGGGGGAATCTGACTATAATACCCATAAGCCCACCCCTAACAGTACACTGCCTCTAGGAGGTATTAATTCTCAAATCTCTATCAGCAGGGAACCTAACATTCAGAACACACAAGTTTATGGGGGACACCTGAATCAAATCAACATATTCCACTCCTGGCCCCCATAAACTGATAACCATCCATGATGTAAAATGTAATGCATTCAGTCCAACCTCAAAAGTCCCCATAGTCTTTATCAATCCTAATGATGTTCAAACATCCCCATAATCCAAGGTCTTTTAACTGAGCCATAATACCAAAAAATTTCCCCCAAAAAAAAACCTATAATGGCACAGAATAAACACTCACATTCAAAAGATGGCATTGGGCATAGCAAAGAAATATTCAACTAATACAAGATTTAAAACAACCAGGGAAAACATCAAACTCTGTAGCTCCAAGTCCAACAACTATAGCCAGTAACAAGTCCCCAAGTTCAATCATGCTAACCAGCAACAAATCTCTGAATTTCCAATTCCAATCTCATGGTCCTGGCATCTCCACTGGGTCTCCACTGCAACCCACCATTCATCCTCAAGGCTCCATCAGGTCTCCATGCAGGCATTCAGCAAACCTGCTTCATACTGCCCATGGCCATTTCCAAAACACAAGACCACATTGCAAACTCAATGGCCTTCTCTCTCCTGCATTTCATATACTCCACAATCCCAGATAGGGTGCCAATTTGTTAATCCAGGAGGGAATAAAACAGACTTTGAAGAACAGGGCACTCCTTGAGCGTTCATGCCCCTTCAAAAGAGTCCACATTCTTCCTGTTGCCCCAGTGCAGCTCAGCTGGCCCAATCTCAATGGTTGTAATCTCTCATATAATTGCAGCTGAACAGGCAGAAGTTTCAGCCCAAAGATTTCATTTCTGTGCCATATCCCTCTGCTTACATAAGTCCATTTCTACACAAAACAACCTGCACAAATTCTGAGAACTTAGGCATACCAGCAAGCCTCTCACATAAGCTGCTTCTAGCCCAGTCCAGGCAAAGTTCTTTCTCACCTTCATAAGCCAAACCTCACAGTCCATAGTTCTTAATTGCATTCAGGTCTTTCAACTCTGACCAGAATAATCCTTCAACCTGTAATTAAAGAACTACAAGGTGTCTCTTAGGCTAGAGTTCCAAATACTTCCACATTCTTCTTGAAAATCAACTCCAAAAGGCAAAAACCATATAGTCAGGTGTCTAGCAGCAATCCCAATCCTCAGTACCAACATTACTGTTGCAGGCAAGTTCACATTGCTGTCAGTAATCACCCAACCAAGAGCAGCTTGTGGGAAAAAAGATTTATTTTGGCTTACAAACTTGAGGGAAGGCTCCACAATGGCAGGGAAAATGACAGTGTAAGCAGAGGGTGGGCATCATCTCCTGACCAACATCAGGTAGACAACAAGAACAGGAGAGTGTGCCAAACACTAGCAAGGGGAAACTGGCTATAATATTCATAAGCCCACCCCAATAGTATGCTGCCTCCATGTGGTGTTAATTCCAAAATCTCCATAAACTCAGAACCTAGCATTCAGAACACCCAAGTTTATGGGGGACACCTGAATCAAACCACAACATGGGATCAGGATAGGGTCACCAAGATGAATGTTAAGACTTTATTGTAATGGGAAATTTTAATATTAGAGATGTTTAGAATGTAATGGGAAAAAATTCCCTTGTTCATGGCTTGAAAGATGTCAACATTACCCAAAATGGTCTACAGATCTAATATAATCCATATCAAATTTACAATGTTTCCTGCTGAAGTAAAGATTTCATCATGAAATTTATATGAAATCTTGAGATTCCAAATATTCAAAACAGTCTTTAAAAAGAAGAAAAAGGTTAAAAATCTCATGCTTCCTCATTTTAAAACATACTTAAAAACTATAATCAAAACAGTGCTAGTGTAGTGAAAGATATATAGGCCAGTGGAATGGAAGTGACAGCCAAGAAATAAACATTTGGAATTATGCTGAAATGATTTTTTTAACTTTTTATTGACATCAGTAAATACATACGTACAGTATGGCATGATCATAGTTCCCTTCCACCACCCTCCCTTTTCCCCCTCTCCTATGCCCCTCCACTAAGTTTTCTTTCCAGTTAGTCCCTCTTCTATTTTTTGACAATTTTTATGTATGTACAAAGTGTATTTTCATCATAGTTGCCTTGCCTCCCTCTGTCTTTACCCTACTCCCCCTACTCCTTTCTCTGCCCCCTTTCTCCCTATAACAAATCCCTCTAGTATTTTTTAATTGATCTTGAATTTCACTGTATGACCTTATCAGGTACTAGTCATATTCCCATCAGGTATACTCTTATATCTTCTCTCTCCTGCCCACAATCCACTAAGGGCCCACCTTACTGGGGTTATTGGTGTTTGCTGTGGGGTCATGAATGCATCAGTACATCTTTGTATCAAGGGACGGGGCAATACCACAGGATACTCCTTCCCACCCTGTGGCTCTTAAAATCTTTTAATCCCCTCTTCCACAATGTTCCCTGAACCTTGGCAGTTGTATTATAAGTACTTTAGTGGTGAGCTCTCTGAATTTCTGCTTCAAGGCATCTTGAGTGTCCTCAGTAGCTATAACAATTTCCCTGGAACTGGTTGTCAGGCTATCAGTGAGAGCAACACTCATCTTTAGACATTCCTCAGTAATATCTCATGGGCCCTGGAAGATGTGATGGAGGTGGGTCATCTCATGCTAGGTAGTTAGCTATATTGCTGTGTTGATTAATCTTGGTTCCCCCTGGCTTTTACACTTTCTGTAAAACAAAATAGATTTGCTAACAAAAAGTGAAACCAGCATGGATTAAGGGACCAAACATAGTCATTTAGAAGACTTTTGGATGGGCATGGCCACTCTTTTTTTAGCCATGCACTTTGTGAATTTGGCTTCACTTGGGTACTGAGGAATAGAACTCAGGTCATTAGGCATTACAGACAAGCACCTTAACTGCTGAGCCATCTCTCCAGCCCTTTAGTGGGGATTTGTGATTACTCTTTCAAATCTTGTTACCTGTTATATCTCTACTTGAATTTTTCAAATTTATTTATTTTATTTACTTGATAGGAGAGAGGTAGAGAGAAAAGGAGAGAATGGGCATGCCAGGGCTTTCAGCTGCTGCAAACACAAACTCCAGATGTATGCACCATCTTGTGCATCTGGCCTACATGGGTCCTGGAGAACTGAACCTGGGTCCTTTGGCTTTGCAGACAAGTGCTGTTTTAACTGCTAAGCCATCCCTCTAGCCCTCTATTTCAATTACTTATCTCCTCTTGGTTTAACTTTTTTAAAATTTTTATTTTTTTTATTGACAACTTCCATGATTGTAAACAATACCCTATGGTAATATCCTCCCTCCACCCACTCTCCCCTTTGAAACTCCACTCTCCATCATATCCCCTCCCCTTCTCAGTCTCTCTTTTATTTTGATGTTATCATCTTTTCCTCCTATTATGATGGTCTTGTGTAGGTAGTGTCAGGCACTGCAAGGTCATGGATATCCAGGCCATTTTGTGTCTGGAGGCGCATGTTGTAAGGATTCCTACCCTTCCTTTGGCTCTTACATTCTTTCTGCCGCCTCTTCTGGAATGGACCCTGAGCTTTGGAAGGTGTGATAGAGATATTGCAGTGCTGAGCACTCCTGTCACTTCTTCTCAGCACCATGATGCCTTCTGAGTCATCCCAAGGTCACTGCCAGTTGAAAAGTGGGAGTAGCATTAATATATGGGTATGAACAATAAGAGAAGTGCTTACTGGGCAGTTTGGTGAGCATAGTATATACATTTAGCCAGACAGCAGCTGACATTACACTCCTAGGGCTCATAACTACCCCGTTGTAGGTTTTCAGTATCAGGGAGCGTCCTCATGGTTTAACTTTGGTAAAACATTTGTGTCAAGAAATTTATCCATTTCTTTGCTGGGCATGATGGCACATGACTGTAATCCCAGCACTTGGAAGGCAGAGATAGGAGGATTGCCGTGAGTTTGAGGCCACCCTGAGAATTTCAGGTCAGCCTGGGCTAGAGGAAGACCCTACTTCGGAAAACCAAAAAGAAAGAAAGAGAGAAAGAGGGAGAGGAGGGGAGAGGTCAAAGGGGAAAGGAAAGGAAAGGAAAGGAAAGGAAAGGAAAGGAAAGGAAAGGAAAGGAAAGGAAAGGAAAGGAAAGGAAAGGAAAGGAAAGGAAAGGAAAGGAAAGGAAAGGAAAGGAAAGGAAAGGAAAGGAAAGGAAAGGAAAGGAAAGGAAAGGAAAGGAGAAAGAGGAAAGGAAAGGAGAAAAAGGAAAGGAAAGGAGAAAGAGGAAAGTAAAGGAGAGAAAGGAAAGGAAAGGAAAGGAAGGGAAATGAGAAAGAAAAGGAACGGGAGGGGAGGGGAGGGAGGGAGAAGGGAAGGGAGGGAGAAAGGAAAAGAGGGAGAAAGGAAAGGAAAGAAATTTATCCATTTCTTCTAAATTTTCCTGTTTGGTGGAGTCTAACTTTTTAAATATGTCCTAACGGTTCTCTCCATTTCATTGGTATTTGTTGTAATCTTTCCTGTTCCATAGTTAATCTTGTTGATTAGGATCTTCTCTCTCATTTAGTGAATTAGGCTAAAAGTTTATCAATCTTGTTTATCTTTTCAAAGAACCAACTCTTTGTTTCACCAATTATTTTAATTATTTTCTTAATTTCTATTTTAGTGATTTCTGCCCTGATCTTGAGTTTTATTTTGTTTTGTTTTATTATTATTATTATTTTTTTTTTTTTTTTTTGGTTTTTCGAGGTAGGGTCTCACTCTAGCCCAGGCTGACCTGGAATTCACTATGGAGTCTCAGGGTGGCCTCGAACTCACAGCAATCCTCCTACCTCTGCCTCCCGAGGGCTGGGATTAAAGGCGTGTGCCACCACGCCCGGCTTTATTATTTTATTTTTTGAGGTAGGGTCTCACTCTAGGCCCAGGCTGACCTGGGATTCACTATGTAGTCTCAAAGTGGCCTCAAACTCATGGCAATCCTGATTTTTTTTTTTTCCCCTAAAACCTTCAGGTAGATCATGAGTTTATTTGGAATCTATCTTCGTAATGTAGGCATTTAGAGCCAAAAACTTTCCTGTTAGGACTGTCTTCATCATGTCCCATAAGTTTTAGTAAGCTTTGTAAGTTATGTTTTCATTATAATTTAGTTTAAGGATTTTTTGTGTCTTTCTTGATTTCTTCAACAACTCATTATTGTTCAGATGTATATTGTTCAATCTCTACAAGTTTGTGCATTTTCTTTAGTTTGCCCTGTTGATGTCTAGCTTTATTTTATTGTGGCCAGATAAAATATGAGTTATTTCAATTTTCTTAAGTTTGTTGAGATTTGCTTTGTGTACTAATATGTGATCTACTATAAAGTTCCATGGGCTGTTGAGAAAAATATGTATTCTGTAGGATTTAGATAGAATGGTCTATAAATGTTTGTTAGTTCCATTTGATCTGTGATGTCCTTTAGCTGCCTGCTTCTCTGTTGTTGTTTTCTGTCTAGATAACCTGTCAGTTGGTGGTAGTGGGGTGTTGAGGTTACCCACTGTTATAGTGTTCGGGTTTATTTTTGAACTTTTTGACCTCATATCTACTAGATTTTGTTTTATAAAATTAGGTACACCAGTGTTTGGTATGTATATGCTTAGAATTGTAATCTTCTCTTGGTAAATTGTTCCCTTGATCATTATGAAGTAACCTTCTTTATCTCTTCTGATTAATTTGGGTTTGAAGTCTATTTTATTAGATATTAGAATAGCCACACTTTCTTGTTTCCTAGTTCCATTTGCTTGGAATAACTTTTTTTTTTTTTTTTTTTGAGGTAAGGTCTCACTGTAGCCCAGGCTCACCTGGAATTCACTATATAGTCTCAGGGTGGCCTCAAACACATGACAATCCTCCTACCTCTGCTTCCTGAGTGCTGGAATTAAAGGCATGAACCACCATGCCCAGCCTTGCTTAGAATAACTTTTTAAAAATAATTTTATTTATCTGTTTGTTTGCATGTAGAGAGAGAGGAAAAAAACAGAGAGTAGGAAAATGAGAATGGGTATACCAGGGACTAGTATCACTACAAATGAACTCCAGACACATGTGCAGCTTTGTGCATTTGGTTTTATGTGGGTACTGGGGAATCGAACCCAGGCCTTCAGGCTTTTCAGGTAAGCACCTTTAACCACTGAGCAGTCTCTCCAGCCCAGAATATCTTTTTCTATTCTTACACTGTAAGGGACCATCTGTCTTTGTGAGGTTTCTTGAAGGTAGCAAAAGGATGGATCCTGTTTTCTGATAGGCTATTAGTCTATAATATTCATTGTTGTTATTGAAAAGTATGTGCTACATTTATACAATGGAGTTCTACTCAGCAGTAAAGAAAGTTATGAAATTTGCAGAAAAATGGATGAACCTGGAAAGGATTATACTAAGTAAGGTAACCCAGGCCCAGAAAACCAAGCGCCACATGTTCTCTCTTATATGTTGATCCTAGCTACAGATTATTGGGCTTATGCGTGAGAATGAAAATACTTAGTAGCAGAGGCCAGTAAGTTAAAAAGGAGCCATAAAGGGAAGAGAAAGGAAGGGAGGAGGGTACTTAATAAGTTGATATTGTATATATGTAAGTACAATGATTGAGATGGGGAGGTAATATGATGGAGAATGGAACTTCAAAGGGGAAAGGGGGGGGGGATTACCATGGGATATTTTTTATAATCATGGAAGATGCTAATAAAAATTTAAAAATAAAAATAAAAGAATGTAGTAGATCTTAAAAAAAAAAGAAAAGTATGTGCTAGAGCTGGATAGATGGCTCAGTGGTTAAAAGTGCTGGCTTGCAAAGCTAAATAGCCCAGGTTCAATTCACTAGTGGCCACATAAAGCCAGTTGCACAAAGTGGCGGGTATGTTTGGAGTTCATTTTGCAGTGGCAAGAGGCAAATAAAATGCTCTGTAGAAAGTCTCACAATAGAATGAATCAAGGAGAGGACAGAATATCTAAACTAGAAGACAATGTGGTAGATACAGAACAGTCCAACAAAGAGAAAAACTAACAGGAAGGTATGAATGAGAATTTCAAGACATTCGAGACACTATGAAGAAATCAAACATAAGAATTCAGAGTATAGTAGAAGGAGAAGAGTTTCACTCCAAAGGCATAGAAGATATTTTCAACAAAATCATAGAAGAAAATTTCCCCCAAATAGTGAAAGAGATACCAGTAAAGATACAGGAATCATTTATAACACCAAACAGAAAAGGTCAGAAAAGAACCTGTCCTCACTGTATTATAATTATACTACAAAAAATACAAACAAAAGAAAATATAGTGAAAGCGGTAAGAGAGAAGCATCAAGTCACCTATAAAGGCCAGACCATCAGGATTACAGTAGATTACTCAATGCAAACTTTAAGAATAGAGAGCCTTGGGGCTGGAAAGATGGTCCAGCAGTTATGGTGCTTGCCTATAAAATCTAATGACCCAGGTTCAACTTCCCAGTACCCATATAAAGCCATATGCACAAAGTGGTGCATGCATCTGGAGTTCATTTGCAGTGGCTGGAGGCCCTGGCATGCTAATTCATATTCTCTTTCTCTCCCTCCCTCTCTCTGTCTCTCTCTCTTTCTCTTTCTCTGTATCTATCTCTTCTTGCAAATAAATAAATAAAATATTTAAAAATATTGTAGGCCTAGAGAGATGGCTTTAGCAGTTAAGGCACTTGCCTGTGAAACCTAAGGACCCAGGTTTGACTCCCCAGAACCCATGTAAGCCAGATGCACATGATGGCACATGCTTCTGGCATTGGTTTGCAGTGGCTAGAGATCCTGGTGTGTCCATCTTTCCTCCTTCCCTCCCTCCCTTCCTCTCCCTCCCTCCTTCCCTCCCTCTCTCTCTCTCTCTCTCTCTCTCTCTCTCTCTCTCTCTCTCACTATGTAGTCACAGGGTGGCCTCGAACTCACAGTGATCCTCCTACCTCAGCCTCCTGAGTGCTGGGACTAAAGGCATGCACCACCACACCGGACTTCAGCTTGGTTTTTCATAAGAATGTTTTTTTAAAGTAGGGTCTCACTGTAGCCCAGACTGACCTGGAACTCACTCTGTAGCCCAGACTGATCTTGAACTCATAGCCATCCTCCTACCTCAGCCTCCAATGTGCTGGGACTGAAGCGTGTGCCACCACACTCAGCTTCTTAATAATTTGTTTCTTTGTTGGGTTTGTTTTCATATACTGTTTAGACTTCCTTAGTTCAGCTAGCTGTGTATGTCCTCTTTGAACTGACTCATAATTTGATTCATACGTTTATCCATGTCTTCCTTGAGTTCTTTGTACATATAATCATCCTTTCGAGATCTTTGTCTGCAACTTCCTCTAGGCAGCTTTCATGGGTGTCCTGTGCTGGGCAGGCTATTTCTTGGGGGAGACATGCTGACTTGGCTTTCATGTTATGTTGAGACCCCCTCATGAGGAAATTTGGTCAGGTCTTTCCAGCATACCTATGTTAACTGAGTACTTGGAACAGCACTGGTTGTTTGTATTTGCTTTTCTTTATTTTTTGCAGTGCGTGGAGTTCAAACTTAGAGGTACTTTGTACTGTTTCATGATGCAGTAGTCTCAATTCACTTTCTGCTGTGCTAAAACTTACACTTGACTCCAGCCCAAATGGGAGATTTTTGGTGGCCCCTGCTGTGCATGGCCAAGGACTGTTGAAGGGAATCGGAATGCTAAACCTCAGCTGGGGTCCCTAACCAATGGCTGGCTGACTGCCCATGGACTATTGGAAAAAGATTTCTGGACTTCAGCTGCTGAAACTTAAGCACCCTGTCCCAATTAGGTCCCAGTCAAAATGGCAGGTACAGGTCCTGTGTACCATGCAGTGAAAGGGATCAGTGTAATTTTTGATGTTTGCTAAAATATATGCAGCTTATTTTAAGTCAATTATATTTCTATGAGGCTGGGTTTTTTGTTGTTGTTTTAAAAGTATGGTAGACGGGACTCAGGCTAAAAGAGAATGGGAAGCAAATGTAGTGTTTAGACTTTATGTCCTGATTTAAACAAAATGGCATTCTGTAGATGACTGGGGAAATTGTAATCTAGTCTGAGCAAGAAACAATGTTTAATTGCTAAATTGTATTAAGCAGGACAGTGACATCAAACAAAACCCCTGTCTGTTAGAGATTCAGGGTTGTTAGAGATTAAGATATGGTTTGAAATCCCTAACACAGTAAAAAAAGGAAAAATAGATGAAAATATAGGGAAAATGCTGATAAAGCCAGATGATAGATACATAGATACTAATTAAAGTATTTTCTTCTGTATTTCTAAATTTCTCCTAAAGTTCTCCCATGTTTTTATGGTTTGTTTTTTAATCTTCATGAAAGGATGTGAGGTCTCCCTTCTTGTATCTTCCTCTGCTCATCTATCTCAGTGTGCCTGGGACAATCCGTTTATACTCATCATCCCAATGAACGGATTTACAAAGTATTCTGATTCCTTTGTCCAAATCCCCCTGTGAACCGTTGATGTTCTTCACTAACTCCTTACTTAAGTTTTCCAAGTTTTAGCTCCAGCATCCCTTCCTCAAACCCTTCCCAGGAGTTCCTTTGTTGTGCCCTGTGCTCTTCTCCCACCCTTCTATGTGGGGTGGCCTCCTTTTGGTACAACCCTGGGTGGATTTTATCATACAACACACGAGAATACTTACTAATCATTTCCCCAGCTTAGATACCTTCTTAAGGTTATAGGGTTGCGTCTTTTCACTTTGAGGTATCAATGTTCAGCATTGCTAACAGTATTTGGCAGTGTTGAATAAATCTAATTTTAGAAATTATCTGAGTTAACCCTCTTAAATAAATGAGAATAACTCAACCTGGAAGGCAAATGTATCTTCAGAGCATAATGGTAGCAGAGTGAGAAGTAGATCTCCTCACTGTCTCTTCTCACTCAAATGCATTTCAGAGACCTTTGGCGGTTTATTTTGCTAAGACAGTTCTTATCTAAGTGATCATCCTACAACATACTAGGAAAGCTGTTAGAGCAGGGCAGGAGCTCTTGGGGGAGCACAAAAAAATTGATAATGCTGAAATACAACACATGTTTATTAGACACAAAATTCAAAAGTGAGATCAGGCGTGGTGGCACATACCTTTAATCCCAGCACGTGAGAGGCAGATGTAGGAGGATCACTGAGTTCAAGTCCAGCTGAGGCTATAGAGTGCATCCCAGGTCAGCCTGGGCAAGAGTGAGACCCTACCTCAAAAAAATTTCAAAAGTGATTAAACCATCTATTTTTTTTCTGCTATATATACTTTTATTCACCCAGAATGCAAAAAATCTATGATGTGGCTGCACTGTTTCTAATTTTTTACTTTTTCAGAATCCACTTATATGACAGTGATGTAGGATAATGCTTTATACCTTTAGTTACTTAAAATGAAGACCATCATTCAGAGATTTTACACGTAATGTCTTTTTATTTTATTATTTTCTTAGCGTCGTCTTGGAGACGCAGCCAAGAAAGCCATCAGTAAATTGACAACCAGAACAGTCAAAAAGGGTGATAAGGTAAAGTAATGAAATTACTTTTTCTTTGAAGTCTTGTTCTTGCTATGCCTATCATCTTGGAGGCTACAGATAGTCCTCTAGCCTTCCTGGACTTTTGTTGCTCTTGCCATTAGCTGCATCATGAGACTACTCATAGTACTCTGGCTGTATCTTTCTATAGTTTTCTACTGCTTAAACCTATCCTACATCTTACAAGAATTTTAACGAGACAAGTTACACATACAACATCATGGATATATGCATTTGTTTGTAACATTTCTTTTGACTGCTGCATCTGTTTTAGGTTTTGTTTCTTCCCCAGTTAAGTGGAAAACTGAGATCTGCATTTCTAGGGTGCTTCAGTTAACAAGGGGCTTATAGTAGGCTAATTATAGTGGTCTGATACTTTTTTAAAAAGGAGGAACAGGGCTGGAGAAGATGGCATATTGGTTAAGGTGTTTGCCTGCAAAGCCTTACATACAGTTCAATTCCCAGGACCCACATAAGCCAGATGCACAAGGAGGCACACACATCTGGAGTTCATTTGCAGTGGCTGGAGGCCCTGGCATGCCCATTCATATTCATTCTCATTCCCTCTCTCCCTCCCTCCCTCTCTCTCTCTCAATCTCTCTGTCTCTCTCTCCCCTAAATAAAAAATAAATAAATAAATAAAATATAAAAATAAAAAGGAGGAACAAAGTTTTTTAGAGTTGAGTCTGATGCTTAGAGGACCAATTCCAAGATACAGTGATAGATAAGGATGGCTGACACCTCTAATCACAGTTGTCTAGTCAGAGCTCCAGTTAGTATAGAGGTCTGATTTGCTTTGTAATTGCATAGCATCTTAATGTTAGTTCCTAAATGCAGTATGCCCAAGTTTGTCAACAATGAAAAAATAGATGGCTAGAGAGATGGTGTAGCAGTTAAGATGCTTGCCTGTGAAGCCTAAAGACCTAGGTTCAACTCCCCAGAACTCATGTAAGCCAGATGCACATGGTGGTGCATGCATCTGGAGTTCGTTTGAGTGGCTAGAGGCCCTGGCACACCCATTGTCTCTCTAATAGTGGTTAAGGCACTTGCCTGTGAAGCCAAAGGACTCAGGTTCTATTCTCCAGAACCCATGTAAACCAGATGCACAGGTGGCACATGCATCCGAAGTTCATTTACAGTGGCTGGATGACCTGATATGCCCATTCTCTATCCTTCTCTCTGTTTTCTTCCCCCCCCCTTCAAATATATAAATATTTAAATAAATAAATTTTTGAAAGAATGAAAAATTAAGTATTTTAAGTCATAAAACCAAAACTATCTCCTACCCCACACCAAGTGCTAATATTGTAGCACAGAGCTATGGAGGGAGGTCTTCTGTTTTACCACTTTGTTGATCTGTATCCTTTTTATTCCCACTGAGTTTCACTCCAAAATCTATGACCAGAAGCACAGCTGTCATTCTTATGTAGCCTCTATGTAGCAGTGTGCTGAGGGCTTACCACATTGGTACTGTATTTAAGGAAGTGGTTGACATGAGTCTCCTGATTAGTAGTGGGTTTTGTAGAGTGACAGTAACACCTGTGCAGACAAGCCAGCAATGCAAAGAACTGTATGAGAGAGGGGACAGACATAACCAAGGTGATAGCTGATGTAAATCTTGAAAAAGTGAGAGCTCTTACTCTAAGAGGTATAATAGGGCCTGGGCTCAGTGGATAAAGCACTCACTGCTCAAGCCTATATCTCAGTTCAGTCCTCAGACCTTTTATAAAAAGCCAGAAACCATGGCAGGCTTTCTGTAATCACAGCACTCTGACTGGAAGATGGGAGATAGAGACAGGAGAATTTCCCAGAGGATCTCAGAAAGTGCAACTAAGAGAACAACGGCAGATTGTGCTTAAGAGAAACCCTGCTTCGAATGGATGGGTAAGAACAGACCCCAAAGTTGTCCTTGCACACATGGCATTTGTGCAGCCACACTCACACACATGAACACATAAATACATGCATATACACACAAACAAATATGTGTGTGGGTACTCCCAGACTTCTTGCCATGTGAAAGAATGCTCATCCAGCTTTACATGAGTGCCTGGAGAATTAAACTCAGGACTTTGCAAGCAAGCACCTTTAACCACTGTGTCATCTCCCCAGCTCTGTTTTATTTTTCTGTTTGTATTATTTGTGTGTATGTGTGTGCATATGTCTATGATATATGTGTGTATGGGTGCATGCCTGCCACCTTTACAGCACATGTGGAAGTCAGAGGACAACTTCAGGGTGTTTCTCCTCTCCGCCCTTTTGAAACAGGGTGGGTCTCTCCACTGCTGCTTGAGAGCTTCTGGACTCTCCTGGCTCCGAGGCCTCCCATTTTCTTGGGATTACAGACCATCTGCCACTTTATGTCTGGCTTTACACAGGCACTGAGGAAGATTGAACTCAGGTCAGCAGGTTTGGAAGCAAGCACCTTTAACCACTCAGCTATCTCCCCAGCCCCAGTTAAATTTTTATAGCCACTTGCTTACCATAGTCAACATAAGAGCATTCTTAGGTGAATTGTCTCTTAGCTGAGTTGTGTCTCCTCCATTTGTATGTTTAGCTTGTGACTTTTGCTCCCATGTTTTCTGTTTCAGGAAACAGACCCAGACTTTGATCATTGTGCAGTCTGCATAGAGAGCTATAAACAGAATGATGTTGTTCGAATTCTCCCCTGCAAGTATGTCAGCTTTATTTGTTTGAAAAGGAATGGTATTAATGTCTTAAATGTCTCCCTTTCAAAGGAGTATTCACCTAGCCTATGGCTGTCCTGACAGTTGCATATTGCTCATAGTAGAAGGTCATGGTCCGCAGTGAGCACTGCCCCTCCCAAGAACTGTTTGCGTATGTTCATAAGGAGTACATGACAACCTCCAGGTATGCTGTAATCTAAGGATTTCTATTTTATAAATTTCTGTGGGCATCAAAAACAGCCTCTGGACAGGAGCATGGCTCCATGGTAGAGCACTTCCTAAGCATGCCTACATCCCCACCTGAGTTTGATCTCTGGCACTGCCAAAAGAATCATCACAGGGTCCTCCAGTGAAACTTCCACAGTGTTCACCTGGCTCTGGAGTTCGTAATTCTAGGCATTGGATTTAGTCTTGCTCTGAACCTGGACTATGAAGAATGGAGAGGACTAACATGTGCTTTGTGCCTGCCCTGAATCAGAAGTGTGCTCTGAACAAGTTAATTAACTATATTCTATGATCTCTCCCATAACCCAAAAAGGATGTTTTTCTCCCATTTGTATTGGCTACTATTTGTATTACTGTGGCAAAATATGTGACAAAGACTACTGAAAAGAAGGTCTATCAGAACATAGTTTTGGAGGTGCTAAGTCTAGGACCCAGTGGACTGCTGATCACAGTGGTCTCTGTGAGGGCAGCAGGTGACGGCTCGTTGTAGAAGACTAGGTAAGAGTAAGAAGTCCTCTCTTGTGCAACTTGACCTTTAGAACAGCCTTCTCTTGAGGACTACCAAAAGGGTCCCACAAAAATCCTCATGCCTCTAGTGACCTTCAGACTTCCTACTAGACCCTGTTCCCTAAAGGGTCCACTACCTGCCAACACTACCACCCTGAGAACCAAACCTTGAATCAAAGTGAAGCCTGGGAAGGACACTTAGGTGACACCGAAGCCACAGCACCATTAATAGACAGTGAAAATTCCAGATTCACACAATTCAGAAAGAAGGCTGATATAAAGGTTGGTATTTAATGTCAGCACTCCATTCATAAGACTATGTACCTCCAGAAGAATACTTACCCACTAAAACTTCAGTGCCTAAAAAGAGCAAAGTTTCTTTCTTGTTTTCCAGTTCTGAGGGTGCCTGCATAGCCTCATAAATGGTAAACAAGCACTCTACCACTGAGCTGTACCCCAGCTCTGTCTTGTTACTTTCTCCTTTGATACAGTGTTTCACTGAGTTACCCATGCTAGTCTGGAACTGTTTGGTAGCCCAAGCTGGCATTGAACTAGTCATCTTCCTGCCTAGGCCTCTGGAGTAGGTGGGATTATAGGCCTGTAACAGCAGGCCCATATAGAATGTTGATTTCTGCCATGGCTCTTGGCCAGGCTAGACAATGGAAACCACTAGAATACACTGCTCTAAATATGGACTGGGAAAAATGTAAGATCACGTATACCAAAGACTTCCCTTTTTCTCCCATCTCTTTAAAAGATACCCACATGACAACCTTGCAAATATGGTACTGAATAAAATCATTGTGGGTAGTTGTCTCCATGAAACTACTGGTCCTGTTATTTGTCCACAAAATGATATGTTTTGAGCCTAGGAAGATCCATTTGTGCATTATTGTTTTAAGTCATAGAACTTAGGAAGAATTCTAATTATGTATACAGAAACAGAAATCCAGTATTCTGGACCAATCATTCTAACTATTAAGTTACATATAAAGAGAAATCTGTTAAACTAGATGTAAGCTCTCTTATAAAAAATTAAATAATAACTGTATTTTTCCTCATTTGTAGTCACTTACAATCTAAAAGGTGAGGCTAAAGGAAGCATAATTACCTACCAAATCAGGAAAAGGGTTAAGTATCAGCAAATGCCTGCTATAGCCAGGAAGAAGCTGAGACTTCACAAAGTCCCTCTCTTCCTACCTCAGCCCAGTATCTCCTGGAACCATCTGGTACTTGAGGGGAAAGGAAAAAATAATAATTTGCTGTTATTAAAATGAAAGTGTCGGGGGGAGGATATTACCATGGGATCCTTTTTGTAATCATGGGAAATATGAATAAAAATTGAGAAAAAATAAAATAAAATGAAAATGTCTTCCTCAGGGAAGTCTCAACCTAAAACAATGAGAAGTTTGTTCTCATTCTTCAGCCCCAAGACCTTGGCTTTTCAGTTTTTTGTTTGTTTGTTTGTTTGTTTTGTTTTTCGAGGTAGGGTCTCACTGACCTGGAATTCACTATGTAGTCTCAGGGTGGCCTCAAACTCACTGTGATCCTCCTCCTGTGATCCTAGTTCTGGGATTAAAGACATGCGCCACCATGCCTGGCTGCCTTTTCAGTGTTATTGAGTTCTTTTTCTTGGTTTAACTCAGAGCTTTTCCACTCTGGCTGCACATCAGGGGCAATGACAAACTATAGAGAGACCTGGAGTGCAATCCCACCCAGCATCTTTATTTACATCAGTTCCTGAGTGAGTCTCATGCAGTGGGTCATATCCTCCACTGAGGCCACAGCCTTGGTTGACCTTCACCATTTCTCTGGCTGACACCAGACAGCTGCTTCTCAATTTTTATGTTTGAGGAATGCTTTTGAATATTAAAATTTTTTGGAAACTTAAAGGAGCTTCTTTGTGCCCTCATTCTGGCACTGTCCTTGTTTGACTTGCTGCCTTGCCTGTTGTAGTCCGTTCTCCTTGTTGCTTTGGAACCAGCTACAGTCCATTACTCTTATGGAAGTGTCATGTTCTTACTGAAATGGTAACAACAGTTTGATCCTCAGGTGCAGACAATACTAACTTAACATTGTGCAACATTTTGTAACAACCTTTAACCTACAGCAGGGTTACTCAGCCTTGGCACATTGACATGTGGATCAGAAAATACTTTGTTACAGCCTTTCCAGTCCTTTGTGTTAGTCACCCAATGCTGCTGCTAGGAGTCCTTCCACCTGCCTTGTCCTTCCTCTTCCTCTGTGTGAGCTCTGAGCCTGAGTCCTTCAACCTGCCCTGTCCCTTCTCCCTCTTCTGTCTCTGTGAGCTCTGAGCCTGAGCCGCCCATAGCTTTCTTTACCCTGCATGGCTGAGCAACTCTTGTCTCTCACTGTCATCCAACAGGGCTTTGAACAGATGGGACAGACACGGTTCTCCACCCCTAGCTGAGTGCCAAATGCTGCTCAGCTCTTTTCTGATTATCTTGTTGCAGAAATTCTCTGGAAAGATCACTCCAATGCCAGTATGAGTGAAAGTAGAGTTTATTTATCCGGGGGCCAAAGAACTTGAGGTAGCTCTCCAAAGAAGCTCTGACCCAGAGCTAAGATTTTCTTTCCATTTTATAGTTTTCATAGCCAAGAGGAAAGGTAAGTGAACAAATAAGATGTGGCAATTCATATATCAGTCATTTCTGTAGTCACCTAACAATGAACTCCATTTTACTTTGTTTCCGCCTAAACTGTCTTTCCTTCTTACCATCCCTCTGGGCCCTTTCTGGACAGTTCTCCCTTTGGGATTTTCCATCTGCTGACAAGGATAAGTTTAGCTCTTAAGCAATTAACTCTTACAGTAATTCAGTGAATCACTTCAACTTTTAGCTTCTTTTCTACCACAATCTTTCCTGATTGACCATATCTGGTTGGCTTTCTCTTTCCATCATAGCACGCCTTCAAGTATAACCCATCTTTTTAAACAACTACCTCCCCCCATTGTTGCTCCATCTCAGTCCAGTGAACTGATTCCCCATCAATCTTTCGGAGAAAAGTATGCTTGAGGCTGGGCATGGTATCTCACACCTTTAATCCCAGCACTCGGGAGGCAGAGGTAGGAGGATCACAGTGAGGCCACCCTAAGACTACAGAGTGAATTCCAGGTCAGCCTGGGCTAGAACGAGACCCTACCTCAAAAAAACAAACAAAAAAGAAAGTGTGCTTGGAATTCCCTCAGCTTACTTTCCTTTCAGCATGCCTGCCTCTGACCCTTACTCACACCTCCTGTGGGATGACAGTCAGCCCAGAACTGGTCTATTACTGCTTTTTCCCTTCCTGGGGGACCTTGTTCTATTGGTTCCCTGTTCCTTCAGCAAGTGTTTGTGAGTCCAGTCTTAAAACTGTTTCAAATCTGTTACTTCCTCATACCACCCTATAGCCTCTCCCCATCTCAGCCAGCCTTTGGTGGAATATGTACTCACTCCCTCTCCTCAGTCAGGGAGGAAGACAATCAGATGCTGATATCTGTCTGTCCTTCATTTTTAATTAGCCTATTCTGAACTAAGTCTTTCTATCTATAGATATCAAACTTCTCATGGTTTGCTGGCATTTTGTGGCATGATCTTTTCTTTTCAGTCTCTGTCATACTGATTTATTATGGACAGATGGTGCTTGGCATTGCTTTGGGGACCTTCTGCTTGTGTCACTTGATTACAGTTGATCATCCTTTGGATGTTAGCCAGTATGTCTTAAAAACCAAGAAGCAGTCACCTTATTTAAAGGTTAGCCACAAAATTTTTTGTAGGTAAAAATACTCTGAGAATTAGAGTGCTATAGTTTGAATAAATGTACATTTCAGATGCCAACTTGGGAACTAAAATGGGTCATTCAGCTGACTGCTGGCTAGCTGAGAAGTTGCTGTGATCACTCCCACCTCCAAGGGAGAGCTTAAACAGCATCTGCTGCCAGGTCCAGTTAGGGGAAGGAGTTCTTGTCTCTGACCTTTAATAATCTGGGATCCTTTTATGTTTGCCAGGTCCTTCACACAGCACGCAGAAGCTGCAGAGCTGTCACCCCAGCCCTGCTGCTTTCTGGCCCTTGTAGTTCATGACCAGTAGGAAGGGGAGGGCACTGCATTTCAATGTTGCTGGGTTTGTTCCTTCCATATTCTATACATTTCTCATTCTGTATCCCAAAGTAGTGTTTATAGGAATAAAGGACTCTTTGGTTGAAGCTCTGATATGCTTGTCCTTTTCACATTTCACTGTTCCTCAACATATCCCCTGTCTTCCATCGCATCCCTTTTCTGCTGCTGTGTATTTTTATTACTGGAACCTTTTATAATAGAGAGGAAGAACTTTAGGTGCTGCCTTCTGAGGTCTCTGGCTGTCCATAGTGTACCCTCCAGCTAGTGAGAAGGCATCATAAACTGAGTGTTCTGGATTCAAGGCTTGCTGCAGGAGTGTTCTTGCCATCTGTTGAGACACTGTGTGGCTTGTTAGGTTGCTCTCAACCCTTAGTACTTCTCTAGGCAAGTACAACTTTTCATGTTTGCTCCAGACAGCCTCATGAGTTAGATGAGGCCCTCGTTCCCTACTTTACCCTGTTCCACAGTCCTTCAGTAAGACAGCTGGAAGGCAGGGTGGTCAGCCAAGGCTCCAGCAGCTATAGCAGCAGAACTTTGTCTACAAAAAAAAGTAAAGGCCAAGGTGGGGATGTGCAGCAGGAAGGCTGAGTATGCAGGCACAAGAGAGTGGAGAGAATGGGGGAAGACAGGAAAGCACTTACTCACAAAGAAGGAGGTGACAACAAAAAGAGAATTGTGATAAGGCCGATTGGTACGGAGAACAAGGGCTCAGGTTTGTGTGTTTGTTTGTTTATTATTTGAGAGAGAGACAGAGTGAGTATGGGCATGCCAGAGCCTCTTGCCACTTGCATACAAACTCCAGACCCATGGATCACTTTGTACATCTGGCTTTACATGGGTATTGAGGAATTGAACCCAAGCCATCAGGCTTTGCAAGCAAGTGCCTTTAAGTACTGAGCCATCTCCCCAGCCAAGTCCTCAGTTTTGTACTCAAAGGTGAGAGATGAGCTATGGGAATCAGAGACCGAAAGTCTGGGACAAGATGTGAGGGGAGGGGAAGAGGGTAGTTGACTGAGGTGCAGATGGGAAGTAGATATAAAGAGTATTTGCTTTGGGTGGGGTTGGGGCAGGGTCTCACTCTAGTCCAAGCTGCACTGACCTATAACTCAACTAGAGTGGCCTCTGATCATAGTGAACATTTTCTTTTAAAGAGAAAAAATATTTCTTTCAGATTTTGAGTTGGTGAAGGAAAGAAGGCTTTCTTAATCCATCTGCAAAGTTAGCTTTTGTTGTCTTTCTTAAGGTTCCCCCACACTGTGGAAAAGACAGTCATTTTTTTATTATTTATTAGAGAGAGAGAATGGGCACGCCAAGGCCTCTATCCCACTGCAAATGAACTCCAGTTGCATGTGCCACCATGTGCATCTGACTTACATGGGATCTGGAGAATTAAACCTGAATCCTTAGGTCTTGCAGGCAAGCACCTCAACCTAATCTCTCCAGTCTAAGACAGTCATTTTCTAATGGAGTGGGCTCTTCAATTTAGATCAACAAACCAACAAGAAAACAACATAAGAAAAATCCACTTATAACTTATTTAAATGAACATTCAGGCTACAAACCCTCAATTCATGCAGCTTTATGAATTAAGTACTGGAGGGCTAGAGAGATGGCTTAGAGGTTAAGGTGCTTACCTGTAAAACCCAATAATTCAAGGGCTGGAGAAATGGTGTGGCAGTTAAGATGCTTGCCTGTGAAACCTAAAGACCCAAGTTTGACTCCCCAGAACCCACATAATCCAGATGTACATGGTGAACAAGGTGGTACATGCATCTGGAGTTCATTTGCAGTAGCAAGAGGTCCTGATGTGTGCATTATCTCTCTCTCTTTTTTCTTTCTTTTTTTTTTTTCTTTCCTTATTTTATTTGTTTATTTATTTTTATTTGAGAGCGACAGACAGAGGGAGAGAATGGGTACCCCAGGACCTGTAGCCACTGCAAATGAGCTCCAGATGCATGTGCCCCCTTGTGCATCTGGCTAATTGGGTCCTGGGGAATCGGGCCTAGAACAGGGGTCCTTAGGCTTCACAGGCAAGCGCTTAACCACTAAGCCATCTCTCCAGCCCTCGTTTTTTTGTTTTCTTTTTTTTAATTTAATTTATTAGTTTTCTTTTCAGCAAATACAGGCAGTTTGGTACCATTGTTTAGGCTCATCTATGATCTACCCCCTCCCATTGAACCCTCCTTGTTGATGTAAATGGGTCGTGCATTGTGGAGTTAGCCCACAGTTATTGGTATGATAAATGTCTCTGCAAATCATGACCCAACATGTGACTCTGACATTCTTTCCGCCCCCTCTTCCGCAAAATTTCCCTGAGCCATGTTGGGTTCATTTTTGGTCTGCTTCAGTGCTGAGGTGTTGGGGGCCTCTGAGGCTCTGGCTCTCTGATTTGGTAGGAGTTGATTTTTCTCTGCGTTGGTCTCCTTCCCCTTTGTGCTGGTATCCGGTTCACAGGAAAACATTACCCTTGCTTCTTTCGCCAATTGTCCTTAGTTTCAGTTGGGCCTCTTTTGAGGTATGTTGGGGCAGCTCTTTCCTTAGGATCTGCATCTTTCTTTCCCCGGTATCTGGAGTGCAGCTAGGTGGTCGCCATCTTGGCCAGAAGTCCAAAACTCTCTCTCTCTTTTCTATCTCTCCTTCTCTCTCTCTTTCTCCCTCCCCCCCTCACTAAATAAAAATTAAAAAATTTAAAAAGCAACTAAAACCTAATGACCCAAGTTCAGTTCCCCAGTACCCACCTAAATCCAGATGCACAAAGAGGTACATGCATCTGGAGTTTGTTTGCAGTGGCTACAGGTCCTGACATAACCATTCTCTCTGTCTCTCTCTACTTGAAAATAAATAAAAGCATTTTTTAAATTAAGTACTGGAGAACCAAACATGGTGACACATGCATGTAATCCTAGCATTCAGGAGGTAGAGGCAGGGAATCAAAAGTTCAAGGTTATGAAGAAACACAATTGGTGATTGAAGTTTTCAATTATTCCTTTGATGTTAATCATGTAATCTAAATAATAAGCATTTTGATATTAAAGATCACATCTCTGCATTTGTTTTTATATCATGTTAACACACCACAGATTATGTTGACATGTTTTGTTCTATACTTTTTACAGAAAAACAAAATATCTGAGATTTGAAGGAAATGTTTATTTGAAATTTCTATTAAAAACTACCCATTGTATACATTTAGCTCAACAATGACTTAAAAATAAAAGGCTGTTATCTCAGTTGTTTAAAACCACTAACCTATGGTAACCACACCTCAGTCTGCAAAGTGATTTTAAAAAAATTATTCTCTGGCAGTTTCTTTATGGAGGCCATAATTCTTTCTTATTGTATAATCAGGAACTATTTCCCAAATATATAGAATTTAGTCATCATATTTTTTCTTCCCTTCATATTCACCATCTCATACTTAAATAGAAGGTTATGAAATAGCCTTTAGAAAAGGTCACTCAACTTCAGAAAAAAATAAGGCATTTGTGCAAGACGATGTATCTGACTTACTAATACACTGTCACAGACAGTATGGGTAGTTTTGTTATATTTATGTAAGTATGAAAAATATACTTTTACCAGTGAATTAACAATACCTTGACTTCTTCATTCCAGTGCTAATGTCTAGTTTTTGGGCAGTTATCCATTATGAAGCAGAGTGAGAGTTCAGTATTTTGGCATTTAAACAGATTAGTTATATAATGTCTGCTTCTAGCCAATCTGAAACATCTAGCCATACCTTTCTTTTTTGGGGGGAGGGGGTGGGTTTTGAGGTAGAGTCTCCCTGTAGCCCAGGCTGACCTGGAATTCACTATGTAGTCTCAGGGTGGCTTCAAACTCACAGTGATCCTTCTACTTCTGCCTCCTGAGTGCTGGGATTAAAGGCATATGCCACCATGCCAGGCAAGCTATACCTTTCTTATCAGGACTGTGACTTAACACTGTATGAATAAATTTTTGTACATCTTATTGTTTGGCCAGAAGGCCACCAAGTGTACTTATATGTAATCCTTAAATTTTAAAATAGCTGTAATTTTTAACTATTTCTAAATGTTTTGGGGTTTTTTTGGGTGGATTTTTTTTTTTCTTCAAAGTAGAGTCTCATTCTATCCCAGGCTGACCTGGAATTCACATATATAGTCTCAGGATAACCTCAAACTCATGGCAATCCCCTTATCTCTGCCTCCCGAGTGCTGGGATTAAAGGCGTGCACCACCACCACACATGCCCAGCTAAACTTTCCTTAAACCACTAAAATTAAGCTCTTACTACTTAGTCAGCTATCCTCAGCTGTTTTTGTACTGAATTGTCAGTGTGGCACAGATGACTGTATTGAAATCTTCTCTTTTTATCTTCATATTTACCTTCTGAGGTAATTTTTTTCTTTTTTTATTCTTTTTTCTTTTTATTAAGTAGAAACTTTGGGGCTGGAGAGATGGCTTAGCGGTTAAGCGCTTGCCTGTGAAGCCTAAGGACCCCAGTTCTAGGCTCAATTCCCCAGGACCCACTTTAGCCAGACGCACAAGGGGGCGCACGCATCTGGAGTTCGTTTGCAGTGGCTGGAGGCCCTGGCACGCCCATTCTCTCTCTCTTTTTCTCCCTCTCTCTCTCCTCCTCCTCCTCCCTGTCACTCTCAAATAAATAAAAATTTAAAAAAATTTTTTAAAAAGTAGAAACTTTGTATGGACACATCACATGTTGGTACCATAATTTCCCTCCTCCCTGACCCACTCCACCAAGGGCCCTTCTTATGGGACTGTTGGTATTCACCATGGAGTTGCGGTTTATGAGTTGTGAGAGCAGCAGTCAGTCATTATAAGGGGAGGGGGTGCAATGCCTTTGGATGTTACCTCCCACCCTGTGGCTCTTACATTCTTTTTTTATCTTATTTTTTCTCAATTTTTAAAAACATTTTCCATGATTATAAAAAATAGCCCATGGTAATACTCTCCCTCCCCCCGCCTTTTTCCCTGTGAAATGCCATTCTCCATCATATTGTCTCCCCATCTCAATAAGTCTCTCTCTTATTTTGATGTCGTGATCTTTCCCTCCTCTTATGATGGTCTTGTGTAGGTATTGTCAGGCACTATGAGGTCATGGATATCAAGGACATTTTATGTCTGGAGGGAGCACGTTGTAAGGAGTCCTACCCTTCCTTTACATTCTTTCCGCCACTGAGGTAATTTTTTTAACTTAATGTGCTACTACAAAGATTTGAAGATCTTTAATCAAGCACTATGTTAATGCTGTAATATCAAAATATTATGTTGTGTTGGGCATGGTGGCATGTGCCTTTAATTGCACTCTGGAGGCAGAGATAAGAGGATTGCCATGAGTTTGAGGCCACCCTGAGACTACACAGTGAATTCCAAGTCAGCTTAGACCAGAATGAGACCCTACCTCAAAACAAAACAAACAAAAATACTATGTTGCATTATTTAAAATGTTCAAATTGAATAGGTTAAAAGCTTTTTTGGCCGGGTGTGGTGGCGCACACCTTTAATCCCAGCACTCAGGAGGCATAGGTAGGAGGATCATCATGAGTTTAAAGCCACCCTGGGACTACATAGTGAATTCCAGGTCAGCCTGGGCTACAGTGAGACCCTACCTTGGGGAAAAAAAAAAAAAACCGTTTTTGTTTTTGTTTTTGTTTTTGTTTTTGTTTTTGTTTTAATTTGAGAGAGCAAGAAAGAAAGAAGCAGAGAGAGAAAGAGGAAGATAATGGGCATTCCAGGTCCTCCAGCCATTGCAAACAAACTCCAGGTGCATGTGCCACCTTGTGCAGCTGGCTTATGTGGGTCCTGGGGAATTGAGCCAAGGTCCTTTGGCTTTGCAGTCTTAACCACTAAGTTATCTCTCCAGCCCAGATTAAAAGTTTTTAAATGCTATTGCTACTCACCCACTATGGCATTACATACTCATCTATTAATACATTTAATTATTAAATTAATACATTTACTTGAGTGATATTTTGGTCTGGGTTTCATCTTAACATTTTAGTTTGTCTAACTTAAAGAAAAATTTTTTAACATACATTTTTATTTTGTCCCATTCCCCCACCCAATCAGCTGTAAATCTTATCCTTTTGGTTTTTCTTGGTGTTTTAATGGGCCCAGAACTATGGTTTAAATTTTTACATGTGAATTATACTTTAATATTTTAGTTTATTTTTGTGGAGTATAAATTTTAAAACTGGATTTGGGACCTAAAATACTCCTCCGGTTGATATACTCATGAAGTTTTCAAATAGCTCTAGTTTTTAAAGTAAACTTGATTTGTGGACCTTAAAGTTACTGAGTTTAAACTGCAAATTGTAATATCATTACTGAACATGTCAGCACCAACCCTCTCAAAATAGCTTGGTCACTTTATGAAGGAGCATTTTAAAGTTGCTGTTTAGCAGTGACATTTAATATGGTCCAATTGCTTTTATTTTTAATGCAACAAAAAGAACCCAAAAGGAATAAACACAATTGCTGCCAAATGCCATAACACTGAGCTATATAAATTGTGATTGAGGAAATGAAAAGGTTTATACTTAAAAAAAAAAAAACTTCAAATGGAATAACGTTCAAAAAAAATTCAAGGTCATCTTTGGCTATATAGGGAGGTCAAGGCCAGCCTGAGATACTTAAGACCCTCCCCCTCCCAAAAAATAAAAGGAAGAAATTAAATATGGGAGTTACACCATTCCTGAAGAACCAGTAATAGAAAAGCAAAATTACTGGCCAGAACATGGCACCCCAGAGTCAAATCTCCACATCCCACTTACTACACAGTGCTGTTACTATAGGAGGTTGGCTGTGGAGATATCCTGCAAGTTATATTTTAATGACCCCCCAATATTTATCTCTTAGGACTTGAAAATGTGGTAAAGGAGGAAAAACAAGACGAACAAAATTTTATTTCTTTTTATTTTGACTTGTTGTTTTTCAGTGTTTAATGTTTGGCATAATTCTCTGTTATTTTATAGGCATGTTTTCCACAAATCCTGTGTGGATCCCTGGCTTAGTGAACATTGTACCTGTCCCATGTGCAAACTTAATATTTTGAAGGCCCTAGGGATTGTGGTATGTTTCCTGTTTTGTCATTACTTTGTGTTGTATAATAAGTATAGTATAGAGTTGTGTCATATAATTTGCTACTCAGTCTCATGAAATACACTAGTTTTCTTAGCCATATGATCTTAGTCCAGCAGTACCTTTCTTCCAGATTATTTCAAAGTTCAACCTACCTCAGAAGAGAAGGTAAGTAACTACTTTTAAAAGTATTCTTCTAGAGCTGGAGAGATGGTTTAGCGGTTAAGGCACATGACTGTGAAGCCTAAGGACCCAGGTTCAATTCTCCAGATCCCATGTAAACCAGATGCACATGGTGGCACATGCATCTGGAGTTTGTTTGTAGTGGCTAGAGACCCTGCTGTGCCCATTCTCACTCTCCCTTTCTCTGTCTCTAATAAATAAATAAAGTATTCTTCTAGCTGGGTGTGATGGCACACACCTTTAATCCTAGCACTTGGGAGGTAGAGGTAGGAGGATCACTGTGAGTTTGAGGCCAACCTGAGACTACATAATGAATTCCAGGTCAACCTGGACTAGAGCGAGACCCTAACTTTGGAATTTAAAAAATAAAATAAAAATAAGGGCTGGAGAAATGGCTTAGCAGTTGAGCACTTGCCTGTGAAACCTAAGGACCCCAGTTCAAGGCTTGATTCTCCAGGACCCACGTTAGCCAGATACACAAGGAGGTGCATGCATCTGGAGTTTGTTTGCAGTGCCTAGAAGCCCTGGCAAGCCCATTCATTCTCTGTCTCTCTCTCTCTCTCTCTCTCTCTTTCTCTGTCACTCTCTTATAAATAAATAAAAATAAATTTAAAAAAAATAAAATAAAGTGTGCTTCTGGTTGGAGGAAAAAGAAACACAGGGCTGGAGAGATGGCTTAGCGGTTAAGTGCTTGCCTGTGAAGCCTAAGGACCCCGGTTCAAGGCTCAATTCCCCAGGACCCACATTAGCCAGCTGCACAAGGGGGCACACATGTCTGGAGTTCATTTGCAGTGGCTGGAAGCCCTGGCATATTCTCTCTCTCTCTCTCTCTCTCTCTCTCTCTCTCTCTCTCTCTCTGTCGCTTTCAAATAAAAATAAACAAAAAATTTAAAAAAGAAACACAATATAAATGACTTTGCTCCAATAGTATTTTTTCTTATATTTGCATAAATGATGTCATATGTTCCTCCCTCTTAAGTTTGCCTTTGGTTTCAAGATTTCTGGCAAATGGTAAGCCATGAAGGCAGAAAGTGACCAAAGCCCCTGAGCACCCTGGCTGGTGAGTTGGCCAGATATGCAACTTCAGGGTCAGCTATGACCAGCCAGAGCATCTTTCCTGAGAAAACTGGAGGCTTTCTTGCTTTCCTTGCATAATAAAGTATATACCCAGGGTTATGCTGTTAGAAGAAATAAAATCCTTTTTTGGTCTCAAAAAAAAAAGGAATAAATGAATAATGTTAACAAAAAGTTCAATTTGGTCCAAAACATACTCTTCATTTTTGCTTTGCAACACACACACACACACACACACACACACACACACACAAATCTCAAGTAGTCTTATTTTAAATATGCAGTCAAATCAGAGTTTAAGGGTAGTATTGTTGGGCAATAACACCCTATCTGTCCTATTTCCAGAAACCATATCAGTGATGATGTAGTTCCTACACTACTCAGTAACAGTAGCATGATTTCCCTGTCACAAGAGTTAGATATGTCCTGAAAGCCAGTCATAGTTGTATGCAACTAAGGTCCTAGCTACCTAAAGGTGAGACAGGATGATCACTTGAGCCCACAAATTCAAGACCAGTCTAGAGTAACAGTGAGATCCCACCTCAAGAAAAGTTATCTCCCAGTACTGCCAAGTGGGGACATTCCTGACTTAACATAATGTTTCCTGGCCTATAACAAGCACTTGGAATATATTACTTTACTCTCTGTTGTTGCTAAAAATTTATCCATTTAAAATGAAAATTCTTCTAAAATGTATTCTAGCGGTCATAATTTTGTGTTATTTATTTATTTAAGAGAAAGAGGCCACAAGAGAGAGAATGGGAATGCCAGGGACTCTAGCCACTACAAATGAACTCCACACGCATGCACCACCTTGTACATCTGGCTTTATGTGAGCACTGAGAAATCAAACCCAGGTCCTTAGGCTTTGCAGGCAAGTACCTTAACCACTGAGCCATCTCTCCAGCCCAGCAGTCATGATTCTTTAAACATATCATTATAAGCATCAGCTATAATGATGTGCCATAGTTTTTGTTTTGTTTTACAATATTTATTGTTTACTTATTTGAGGGGGAACAAGGCAGGTAGAGAGAGAGAGGGCATGTCAGGGCCTCTGTCCACTACAAACAAACCCTAGGCACTGCATTACATGTGCATCTGACTTTATGTGGGTACTGGGAATTGAACCCAGGCCATCAGGCTTTGCAAGCAAGTGCCTTAGCCACTGAGCCATCTCTCCAGCCCCCATGCCCACTTTTAAATTGATAGACTTTGACCCCACATTGCTGCATACTTCTTCAAGATTGAATGCTAAAGTTTTGACACAGGGTGTTTTCTTCCATTTAAAGATCTTTTTAATTTCAATCTGCTCTTGGTTGTATGATTTATGTTTAAAAGTTAGAAGAGGACTAGAGAAATGGCTCAGCGGTTAAATTCCCTTGCTTGCAAAGCCTGATGGCCTGGATTTGATCCCCCAGTACTCAAATAAAGCCAGATACACAAAGTGGCACATGCATCTGGAGTTCGTTTATAGTAGCAGGAGGCCCTATCATGCCCAAACTCTCTGTCTGCCTCTCTCTCTCACACACATAAAAATATTCTTTAAGCCGGGCGTGATGGCGCACGCCTTTAATCCCAGCACTCAGGAGGCAGAGGTAAGAGGATCACCGTGAGTTCAAGGCCACCCTGAGACTACAGAGTTAATTCCAGGTCAGCCTGGACCAGAGTGAGACCCTATCTCGAAAAACCAAAAAAAAAAAAATATATATATATATATATATATATATATTCTTTAAAAGTAGAAGATATTTTTAAACTGAATACTAGATAATTAGAACATTTCAAAGATGTTATAAGATTAAAAGTTGTCCTTTTTTTTTACCTGCTATCCCTCAACAATAACATTTGACATTAACCAAAATCATGTAGGTTCTTCTGTAAGTCAAATGCCTGTCAGCTTTATAATAGTGAGAATGACTCCCACTGTCTGTGACTATATCCACAAAAGGTGGTCCTTTCTTTACAGAGATGCAGTGGTCAGTTTTCTAAGTTCTGATACAGATTTTGCTTTTCCTTTCTACCATTTTTTTTGGGGGGGGGTGAGATCAACTGATCCTTTAGAGAAAACCTGTTAGGTGAGAGCAGAAAGGTAGATGGGAAATGAAATGATGTGGGAAAAAACTCAACGAAGTCCTTGAAATAAATGTCAAAACATTTAGCATGTTATATACCTCTTGTTCTTATAAATATTTTGCAGCCAAATCTACCATGTACTGATAATGTAGCATTTGATATGGAAAGGCTTACCAGAACCCAAGCAGTTAACCGAAGATCAGCTCTAGGTGACCTTGCCAGCGACAATTCCCTTGGTCTTGAGCCACTGCGAATTTCGGGGATTTCACCTCTTCCTCAGGATGGAGAACTCACTCCCAGAACAGGAGAAATCAACATTGCAGTAACAAGTAAGTGAGAACGTTTGCCTAAAGCCTGGGCAGCTGCCTGTGTTGGGCTTGTGGCGACTGTCAGTTGAAACCAGCCGGTCCAGCAACTTTACAATGGAGAAGGTGGTGTGTACTTGATGAAAACAGATGTTTAAAATAATGAAACTACTGTGAGGATTTTGTGTGTTAGACAATAGTAGCTATGGCCTCAGGTGATGATGAAGGGAACAGAGAGGCCTGTCTTCTTGCTATTTCTTAAGCCTCATCCTGTAATCTTTGCATTGCAAATAGGTGTTTTAAAGGGAAAGTTTGGAATGTGCTGTCGGCTGCTGGCAGCAGTGCTGATATATTGTGTAGCTGAGCACTGATGCCCTGGGTCTCTTGGGCTTCAAGCAACTTAGTGAAAAACAAGTCTAGAATTTGAACTTAAAAATGCAGAGCTTCACAATTGAGATGATCTGTCAAAGCTGATGTCCACTTTATGTAAGTTTGATATCCTGACACTTAACTGTTTATTTGTACATGACTTAAAAACAATCCAGATCCACCAAGACTGGTTATAAATGCCTTGAGTGTTAAATTGGTAATAAGCAGAAAAGAAATGTACAGAACTTTTCGAGGGTAGTGTCTCTATATACAGTGTGAGTGGGCTGCTGGTGTGTGTGTGTGTGGAAACTGTAGATTTTTCACCCTGCAACAAGCAAGCTCTTTTCTCCGATTCCATTCTTTCTGTATGTACAGTTTCCATCTAACAACCTTCCATCCACCTCTCATCTCCACTCTGGTACTGCCTTTTCTGATTTATGCTATTGCTTGCCCTGAGCTTCAAGGCCTACAGCTAATGGGACTTTGCTTACCACTGAGAGTCAATAAACTGGGGAAAATAGTTTTGTAGAATAGTTTGCTCTTTATATATAAAAACATGTGGCTTGTTTTATTTAATGTATGGCTTTTAAGCAATCACAGTTGGTGATTAGATAATCGTTACCCAAGCTTTATCTTAGCAGTCTTCTGAACCCTAAAAATTTCCATTCAGTTAAAAGTAAACTATTCTTTGATATAGTTTGGCTGGTCTCTTACCATTTCCCAGTGTTTTTTTTTTTTTTTAGCAACATTTCATGGTTTTTCTACTTTGACATTTAGATTTTATGGTCTAGGTTTTTAAATTTTTGGTCTAATACTAATAAAGGAGATGATTATTTATTGAATTTTTATAAGTTCTTTATGGATCAGACATTTATTGAGCACCTACTACTACATTAAGCACATATCTTGTTGCATTTTATGTGGAAATGTCTTCAAAATCTTGTTTTTGTTGATTAAAAATAATCATTACTTCATATACTAAATAAACACCTTTTAACAGAATTTATACATACTGCCAGTGAATAAAATTCATGTGATTACACTAGCTCAAGCTTCCTGTGTTATCCCTTCCAGAGCCCTGAAGCCTACAAGCAGCTTCAGTCCATTCACGCAGCAGCCACTGTATACAAGGCAGTGTACTAAGTAAGCAGTGGGAGGACAGAGGTGCCCAGGGCCCAGCTGAGGAGGACTACTTCTGAAGTACTCTTAGGCCCACCAAGTATTACTCTGATGGTATTCACTTCTCTTTGGTTACAGACTTTTATAAGTAAAATCACACATGACACAAATATAATATGTGTTCAGGATTTAGAGGTACAGAAATATTGATGTTCTAAGTCTGTTTATCATGTACAAAATTTTGTAAGGAGCTGGGCAAGGAGTAGCTCAGTGGAAGGGCACACACTGTAAGAATCTGGGAGGGAGGGTTAGCTCAGTGGAAGGACACATGCTGCAAGGTCCTCAGTTCTATCTTGGTACTGTAAAAAAGGGGGTGGGGGCTCTAAGAAGATGGGCATTGTGGCATTTCTATAATCCCAGGACTTGGGGAGTGAAGGCAGGAGGATTAAAGGTTGAAGACCAGCCTCAGCTACTAAGCAAGACCCTGGGTCAAAACAAAAGGAAGGAGGGGCTGGAGAGATTGCTTAGTAGTAAGCATTTGCCTGTGAAGCCTAAGGACTCCGGTTTGAGGCTCGATTCCCCAGAACCTACGTTAACCAGATGCACAAGGGGGCGCACGTGTCTGGAGCTTGTTTGCAGTGGCTGGAGGCCCTGGCACGCCCATATTCTCTCTCTCTCTCTCTCTCTCTCTCTCTCTCTTTCTCTCTCTCTCTCTGTCACTTTCAAATAAATAAAGAAAAATAAACAAAAAAAAAATTTTAATTAAAAAAAAAAGGAAGGGGGAAAAAAAGCTATGTTAAGCTCCTGCTGTTGTTAACTATTTTTTAAGTACTGGGATTAATTTGTCCTAACTTAAATATTATATAGATTAAAATGGTTGATTTTACATGAATTCTTGAATGTTCATTTTGACTTAAATAAAAAGGTTAACCTACTAGTGACATGTGTAATCCCAGAAACAGTGGCTGCACTGTTATTTAGAAAGAGTTTGCTAAACATTGTAATAATAGAGATTAACAAGGCCAGCAAAGATAAGCTCATAGAACAAGCTCAACACCTGGAATCCTGAAGAACTCTTCTTAGCCTTTTTAAAAGTTACCTCCTCTTAAAAGCTAATGGAGCTGTAATAACCTTTTCTGGAAAATGTATACACATTCAATTTTTCATGCAATTTTAGGCAACATGAAACCTAGAATAAGTAAAACCGTATGGGGGATATGGCTTAGCAGTTAAAGACACTATCTTGCAAGGCTCACCAGCCTGGGTTCAATTCCCTAGCCACCTTTACAATGTGCACATGTTCACACACACACACACACACACACACACACACACACACACACAAATAAATAACATAAATAAGCTTTTAAAATAGAAATATCAATGTTATCTGTATGAAAATATCACATGAAACCCAGTATTTTATTCACTAACTAGAAGAACTTAAAAAAAAATTCTCTACACAACTATTACATATAAACATTTGGAATTCTAGGTATAAATAAAGTCTGTCTTTATTATTAATATAGAAGGAGGGCTGGAGAGATGGCTTAGCAGTTAAACGCTTGCCAGTGAAGCCTAAGGACCCCGGTTCGAGGCTCGGTTCCCCAGGTCCCACGTTAGCCAGATGCACAAGGGGGCGCACGCGTCTGGAGTTCGTTTGCAGAGGCTGGAAGCCCTGGCACGCCCATTCTCTCTCTCTCCCTCTATCTGTCCTTCTCTCTGTGTCTGTCACTCTCAAATAAATAAATAAATAAATAAATAAATAAATAAATAAATTTAAAAAAAAATAGAAGGAATTTTGTTAGTATTATTTTATAATGAGCCCTATCTAATGTATACTCCTGGGAATATTTTTATCACAGAAATATTTTTATAACTTTTGTTTTATCTTATTTTATTTGAGAAATTAAAAAAAGAGGCAAATAGGGGGAGAGAGAGAATGGATGCACTAGGGTCTTCAGCCACTGCAATCAAACTCCAGACACATGTGCCACCTTATGCATCTAGTTTATGTGGGTCCAGGGGAATCAAACCTGGGTCCTTTGGCTTTGTAGGCAAATGCCTTAACCACTAAGCCATCTATCTGGTCCACCCTTTAATTTATAGTTAAAAGTCTTGGGCTGGCCGAGTATGGTGGTGCACGCCTTTAATCCCAGCACTCAGAAAGCAGAGGTAGGAGGATCACCAAGAGTTCGAGGCCACCCTGAGGCTACATAGTGAATTCCAGGTCAGCCTGAGCCAGAGTGAAACCCTACCTCGAAAAAAAAAAGAAAAAGTCTGGGCTGGAGAGATGGCTGTGTGGGTAAAGTGCTTACCACCCAATCCAGAGTACCTGAGTTCCATCCCCAGACCTTATATTAAGATGGAGCCGGGTACGGTGGCGCACGCCTTTAATCCCAGCACTTGGGAGGCAGAGGTAAGAGGATTGCCACGAGTTCGAGGCCATCCTGAGACTCCATAGTGAATTCCAGGTCAGCCTAGGCTAGAGTAAAACCCTACCTCGAAAAAAAAAAAAAAAATGATGGAAGCCATGGTGGGTTTCTGTAATCCCACCATGCTGATGTGAATGGCGGCATGGGAGGCAGACAGGAGAATTTCGTAGAAGCTCAAGGTGAGCCCAGCAGAAATTATAGGTTGAGAATCCAGCATGAGAAACTCTGCCTCAAATGTCAACAGGCAAGGACCAGCCCAAAAGTTGTCCTCTGACCTACACACACACACCATAGCATATGTGCACCCACATCCAGAAATAAATACATAAATCTTTAAAATGTATTTTAGATTCTAAAAACTATAAAAATCTTTAGCAAGTTAAATGGTTCTCAAGTCATTTGTGGTTCCCAGTAAATTCTGTGTCTTGAGTGTCAGCATAATAATATAGGCTCTTTACTTAAGGGAAATAGTAACTGATTTTCTGGTTGGGACAAAACACACAGATAAAATACTTTAAAGGTCTGAACATGAAGCTCAGTGGGACACTGCCTACTATGCACCGAGCCTTGGATTTAATCTTAGAGAAAAAAAGAGATTGATCCCCTCCTACTTCTCTACAGAGACAGAAAAACCAGTGTTACTCAGCAGAGGGGCATGAACCCATAATCCTGTTTTCTTGACACAGTCATCTGGTGTCCTTTTAATGTTAATATTCTAAATAAACCCACATGTCATGGATGCCATAGAGGAGCGATTTGCAGACTGGAGTACCCACAAGACTTCAGAGCCATTCACTACTCTATGTTCCTGAGTCATTATCTAAGACTGAGTATAAGAACCATGCAGAAATGACAAAAAGAATTTGAAAAATGGTTATAAGTATGTTTCTCAACTTGTTTAATTTAAGAATAAAAATAATCTATGTTCTTGTGCAATTTATCTATTTTTCCCATACACTTTCCAGTGGCCACACTCCTCACACACCACAGGACCTAAACTGGAAATGGTTGAGCCATGCTTTCCTTTCTCCTTGCAGCTTTTACCAGTACTTCCACTAACCTTCTCTAGTTAGTAGCTCTCTGGCAAACCTCCTCCTGCTTCACTTCCTTGAGCCAGTCTTGGCTTACACCTCCGTTGACGACTGCTTCGTTGCATTTGAGGGAAGTGTTGACATCGATTTGACCTAACCCTTCTCCCCAGAGTGATTTCCTCCCTTTCCTTTGTCAACAGAAGAATGGTTTATTATTGCCAGTTTTGGCCTCCTCAGTGCTCTCACACTCTGCTACATGATCATCAGAGCCACAGCTAGCTTGAATGCTAATGAGTAAGTAGCAAATTGTTTTTTGGATTGCATGTGCCAGATGATCCCAAGAAAACTTGTAACTTTCATGAAGGTAGCAAGGATTTGCTTTCCACCTGTTTCCTCTGATTCCAGTAAGATCACAGCTAACAATTTATTTCATGAATGTATATTTTCAGTTACATAGAATGGGAATTTACCTTATCCAATAAGAATAGCTCACATGAGAAAAAAAAATCTAGCCACAAACTAGACTAGATCTACAGTGTAATACAAATGCCAAACACACCAGTACAGTCTTAATATGTGAAAGAATATCAGTATCATCAATAGGAATAGCCCCACTTTATGTGGTTTCATCAGACATTATCTAGTGTCTTACTCAACTTTTGGGAAGACACTGACACCCTTGCATATGGTTGGATGGGGTCGTGGATATTTAGTTTGCAGAAACAAAACAGCTAGAATCTACTGTTTCAAAGTATTACAAAAGACTTCCTGGAGGTGGGGAAAGTCAGCATAAGTAATGATGACTCCAAGGGCAGAATGAGGGCCAGTGTAGGCTTCTGAAAGGCAAGTTTTACCTCAATAAAGGAAAGAACAGGATCGCTGGGCGTGGTGGCGCACGTCTTTAATCCCAGCACTCGGGAGGCAGAGGTAGGAGGATCACCGTGAGTTCAAGGCCACCCTGAGAGTACATAGTTAATTCCAGGTCAGCCTGGACCAGGGTGAGACCCTACCTCGAAAAACCAAAAAAAAAAAAAAAAAAAAAGGAAAGAACATGAGTCAGGTTTCTTAATGATATGATTTGCCATCGGAAGTGCAGAGAGCTAGGAATGCAGGCAAAAGCTGTGTTATTTGTCAGGGTTGCTATAGGTAAGATTTTTTTTTCAGGGGATGAAAAATTGGGTTAAATAACTATAATGGTCCATTTGGGTGCAATTATTTTCCAAAAGTAGCTTTTTGTGGTAACAAGATATATGAAGGATTATCCTGCTGGGCATGGTGGCACATGCCTTTAATCCCAGTACTTGAGAGGCTGAGTTAGGAGGGTCACTGAATTCAAGGCTAGCCAGAGACTATAACAGTGAATTCTAGGTCAACTTGGGCTCTACCTCGAGAGGAAAAAAAATGGTTATTCATTTATTCATTTTTATTTGTCTTAAATTTTCATCTATTAGACATCCCTGTCTTTCCCTCAGTATTCAAGAAAATTAGAGAAGGAAGCAACTCTCAGACAGTGTCCAATTTGAGCCTAAATTAGTATGCTTCATGTATTCTTCCCATATTCAGTTATGCCCTGTCAGTCTAAGTGATTAATAATAACCAAACAATATTATGCAGTTGATTGAATATTGCCCATCTGTTGAAAACCTCCACTTCCCATGACATGATTTCGTAAACTTTAACCTGAATTGTTGATAGGTGTTTGCAGAAAATACATTTTGGCATCCCTGACCTCTTACATACTTGGAGGAGATCAGGATAGATTGACATCCCTTTGTCTTCTGATGAAGAGTCTTCCTCACCCTCCAGCTGCTTCACTTGACACTGCCTAATGCCCTGCAGGCCCTTTGGCAGAACTCAGTGTCTTGCTCTACGTTTAGACACACCTACATGTCACTCAGTCAGCTCCTACATTTTTCATTTGTGAAACCTGGGCAGAAAAATGAATCTGAAGCTTATTTATATCATCAAAATGAATATGTATTAGTAAGACCATATCATAGGGTTGTGAAGAAACAGTGTGAAATGTGCTTTAGCACGGTGCCTGCTATATAAGTGCTCAATAAATGTTAGCCAAACTAATTCTGCTGAGAATCCATAAAAGTTCTATGAAGATGGCCATCTGCCTTTATTGCACTTGGCAAATGTCTTATGTGAAATTAGACACAAAACTATAGGAGGTCTGTGAGGGCCTCAGTTCAGAATACCATAATTATTTGCCCTGTAACTATCTTTTGCTTACTCTCAGGTTACTCCATAAGTAAATTCTTAAGACTTTCACTAACAGTGATAGCTATTATAAGTGAAAGTGACACTCTGGGCACTGAGAAGAAATTGGTAAGCAATTTAATGGTCATCTGATTGTCACTCAGAATCTCCCAGATGCCAGTTTATACATCAAATATTGTGGAGAGTGCTTAGTAGGCATGCTACTGTTAGAAATCGAAGTACCTTGAGCATCATCATTTCTGTTCCATGCATAAATGCCTGCATGACTCAGAATCTAAGTCATGGATCTTTAGTCCATCCCTTCTCCCATTAGCCTTTGTGGAGGGTGGATTGCAATTGTTCATTTGGCTGTGACTTTGTTGCCTTCAAAACCATTCTGAAGGGCAGTATCCATGATCGCATTTAGAGAAAAAAATGGAATGAGAGAGAGAGAGAGTGTGTGTGTGTGTATGCGTGCACACATCTGTACACACATGTGGATGCATGAAAATATTAGAGGTAATTTATCTTATGTTAGATTGGGGAAGGGGATTTTTTTCTCTTTAATTTGGGCTTTTATATGATTTTCATTTTTGTTTAACACTAAGTATAACTTGTTTTTTGTTGTTGTTGTTTGAGGCAGGGTCTCACTCTGTAGCCCAGGTTGGCCTCAAACTCGTAGCAATCCTCCTACCTCAGCCTCTTGAGTACGAATGAATGCTGGGGTTAAAGATGTGAACCAGTAATCCAGGTGAATTAACTTAATTGTTTAAAGGCCACTTTTATTGTGAGAGATAATAGAAAAGGTAATAGTCACTCATACCCAATGTCTCAAAAAGGCTGATGAAAAAGTCCTATATGAGAGTCTTGTTTTAGCAAATTTGTAATTCTTCATTTATTAATGTCAGAATCTGTCTTCTCTTTTTTGCCTTTATCTGTCAACAAACTTAAAGCCAAAATAACATCCTTTTTCACTTTAATCCCATTGGTTTAACCTCACCCATTTGTAAAATAATCTTATACAAATTATAGAAGACCTTTGACATTTTAGTGACAATATGAAAACTAGTAGCTTCACTTCACATCTGCCTACTAAAGTAGCTTACTTTAGGCAGTACTGCTAGTCACATATACTGCAATTTCAGTAGACCCCTAAATCAATGTATATATATACACACCTATTAAAGTAGTTTACTCTCTTGTCAGTATTTCCAGTCACTACCCTTGCATACTGCAATTTCAGCAGACCCTGGTGCATATATTCACCCATGAAATGCTGCAGGCAGGCTGAGCAGCTGTAAGGGCAGCCATGTGGAACCCGGGCAGATTCAGACCTCCCCTGCACCAGGGAGCAGCCCCAACAGTAAAACATTCCATCCTGCCCTTACTCACAGAACCATTTCCAGAGCTTGACACAATTGGCTAAATCAGAAACCCATTTATTTGGACTCACTGCCCTTCTGTTGGAAGAAGTGATATTTGTTTAAATACTCTACTATGACTAATTGTGCCCCCAAAAATTTGACACTGCAAACAAACGTGAATAATAACCATGATGATGATGAAAGAAGCAAATAAGTATGAGGTAAATGTGCTGTGCATTGTTTCCCATCCTGAAAGTCTTGGTGCATAGGAAAGCAAAGTTATTGAAATCCATTTCTTGTGGGAGATGTTTTGTTCTGTTTGCTCAGATAGACCTTATGAAACCCAAATATCTGCCAGCATATATTTATATCATTCTATCTTTCCCTCAGTGGGAGAAAGATAAATATTTTCATGATAGTTTTTATTTGAGTAACAAATACGTATGTGGATGCTATGGGGGAAATTTTGAAGCTGAGTAGGAAGTTAGCCTAGGTATCTTCTAGGTCCTTTTTCTATTTTTTAAATTCTTATTCTTAAAAATCATGTTTGGGGCTAAGAGGATGGCTTGGTGAGTAAAGTGCTGGCCATGCAACCATGAGGATCTGAATTCAGATCCCCACTACCCACAGAATGCTAGGCATGGTGGCATGTACCTGTAATCACAGTGCTGGCCAGGTGGAGACAGAGAATCTTTGGGGCTCACTAACTAGCTAGTCTAGCTGAACTGGTGAGCTCTAGGTTTAACAAGAGACCCTTTCTCAAATAGTAAGCTAGAGAGCAATTGAGGAAGTACCTGAGATCCACCTCTGGCCTCCATAGTCACACACACACACACACACACACACACACACACACACACACACACCAAATAAATAAATAAATAAATCCTAAGATTGCAACAGAGAAGTATAGCCCAGATACTTGGGATTTTCAAATGAGTCTGAGCAGGATGGAATAAATATGATGTGGTTAATGTAATGAAGTAAGTGGAACAAATGTTCATGTAGAGTAAGCTAAGATTTAAAGCCCTTACTTCTAGACATTTTTAGCAGGTAGATGGGCCCTAGTGTCCCCACCAGTAGTTCTGGTGAGCTGTCCAGGTGCAGTTTTAGACACTTATCCACCAGATGGAAACAATTGATATGTTCATTTTACTCTGTACTAAAGATTTCTGAATTACTATGGTTAGGACTCTTCTTGCTTTTTGGCTTGTGCTACTGCAGTCAGCTGGTTAGGGCTCTTTTTGAGAGGAACATTGAGAGATTAGCAGAGTATCAATATGAAATGTTCTGAAAATGGAACCCTTTGACGTCTCAGGAATGCTTTCCATAGACAAGAGGGAAAAGAGGCTAGAGAGACCGCTCCGTTGGTAAAGCACTTGCTGTTCAAGTAAGGACTGGAATTTTTATCACCATACCTACATAGATGCTGAGTGGGCATAGTTGCCACCTGTAATCCCAGCATGTAAAAGCAGAGACAGGGAATCCCCAGGGCAAACTGGCAAGATCAACTCGCTGAATTGATGAGTTCTGGGCTTAAGTGAGAGACCTTACCTAAGTAAAATAGAAAGCAATAAAGAAAGACACCCATGTCAACCTCTGACCTCCACATACACACACATACACACACACACACACACACACACACACACACACACGCCTATTTGCATGCACACATACATAAACATACCCTATAAAAAATGAGGGAAGATAGGGTATGTGAGAAGTCTTTTCAGGCATTCTAAAGAGAGGAACTGCTGTTGACTTAAGTGCTTACCAAGTTCTTATTCCTGTACTGGGAGTTGCCTTATGTTATACTCAACAATTGTCTCATATTGTCTAGCCATTGCAAAAAATAAGGTAGTACTTGCTCTATAGTTCTAGAGTTCTAACACCTAACAGTAAAGTAGATTTAATACAGAAATTGAACTTCCTACAAGGTAGAGTTGATGAGCTGACCATCTATGATGTGGAAAACTTTGAAAGCTAGAGAACTTGCCAGCACCTGTATGCTCACACAGAAGTGACAAGGCTAGTCCTGTGTGAGGCAGCCCACCTAGAAACTGTCTTCCTAGAAGGCCAGAATCTTCAATTTCAAAAACAGTCTTTTTCAGACTTTTATCATCTTCCATAGCAAGATATTTATTCTGCTTCGTGACCCAGTACTCCTACTTACATAACTAAAACAGACATTTTACAAATGTTCCCCTTACTGCATGCAATATTCTCTAATGTCACCTATCCTAAACTTTGTTGGTTTTGTTCATGCTGTTCATGAATATTTAGGTTGAAAAGAAGATTTATGTTAATATATTGTATCCTGCAGGTTGAGAAACACTGGTCTATTTTTTTTTTTTAATTTTTAGCTTTCAGCCCAATACTCTTGCTTAGACTAGCATCCATGTTGTTGGATTTTTTATTTTACTGAGAATCTTCCTTGCAATTCCAGTAAAAATTTAAAGTTACCCCTGAGATGTATTGTTGGACACTGGGTCTTCTCCCTTCTCTTAGTATAATTAATTTTTCTAGCCACTGTGAGCATGAGACACTGAGGCGCAGAGGGATTAATTCCTGCAAGACACTGTAGGAGGCAGTACCGTGCAGTTCAGACCAGTGTGCTTCTGCATCAACTCATTTCTGTACACATCCCGACTTGAGGGCTGTTGAGGGCTCCAATAATATTTCTGAAGAAGAAAATGTACTTTCCAAAACAATGATTGAGGAAAAGACTATTAAAGGCAACCGTTTTGGTGAAAACTTCTCTATTGTCTTGGCTGTGGTCATTTTCTTGCCATCAGAAGCAAGGAAAGTTAGGGCTGTATTAGTTCATCATTTCTTAAAAGGATAGCAGAGCAAAATAAAGAAGCTCATTTAGCCAGGCGTGGTGGCACACACCTTTAATCCCAGCACTCGGGAGGCAGAGGTAGGAGGATCACCGTGAGTTCGAGGCCACCCTGAAACTACATAGTGCATTCCAGGTCAGCCTGGGCTAGAGTGAGACCCTACCTCAAAACACCAAAAAAAAAAAAAAAGAAAAAAAAAGAAGCTTATTTACCCTTTACAAGTTCTATCATAATACCCTTCTTATCTGACAAAATAGTATGTAGTAAATATCGTATCTTCAATCTGAACTATAATAAATAATAAAACAGGATTTTATGTAAAGTTACAAACATCATTCATACAAGAGCCTTTTCAAAAGAAGCCAGATACTTTCCTTTCATTTTGATCTCATTTCCCTGGAGCTCAGGAAGCTCCAGCCTCAGAGGGTGGATCAACAGAGGCCTGGCCTTCACCTGCAGAAGTCTGAAATGAAGGAAGCAAGAGAAGAGAGGGAGGGGCACAGGGCGTGAGGGAGCTGAAGAAAAGGTTTCATGCAGGGAATGACTTAGAAACCTCACAGGGAGAAATCAGGGAACAAAGTGAGGAAAAAACAGAGCGGGTTCAGGGAGTTGTGTGGTTTGATAACTTTTTTCTTAGAAACAGTAAAAAAGATAATTGCTGGTGGCTAAGAAGTTGACATGGTAGAGAATAGAGGCAAAAAAGAGTTACAAGTAAAAATAAGGAGTTGAAGGAAGAAATCAAGAGTTGTGGGGAGGAGAGGAAGTGAATGTATAGATGCTAGAGATGTTGTATGACAACCAAAGATGGAGTAACTAGAATAAGTCTGGTACTCGGAAAGGAGTTAAGCGATGAGCACTAGACATAGTTTGGAAACAGTGGAAATGAGCCATCTTGAGAGAGTAAGCTGCAGTACAAAGGGCCAGAAAGCAAGGGTGGCCCATAGATGCTTCAAAGCAGGCAGCATCAGGACACTTCAGAAGACTTCAGACACTTCTTAGCACTTACTGTAGAGATGCTGACACACACTTATTGCACCCAAAATCTAGGTACTCCTGGAACAAAGCCATACATCCCTGGACATCTGTGAACTACCATTCTTACTTCCAAGTCACCAGTGAAATTCCTGAGTGGTAAAAGAGGGCATAACTTAATGAAAGCAGCTACAGATTCCAGCACACTGAGCATTTGGCACATACCTTTAAGCCAGGAGACCTTGTAAATTGTGTGAGAGCTGTCCCTGTATGTTAAACAAGATACTATCAGCAGTACTTGCTGCTGGTTTCAGGCAAACACTAGAGTCTTACTGGCCTTGTGAAAGGGATTGGGAAACAGCTGGGGACAGTCCTGGGTCACTCTTTACTTAGGATTACTTATCATTTTAAGACATTGACATCTACCCTTTAATTAATTAATGACCTCTTTTTTCCTTTTCCTCAACAGGATAGAATGGTTCTGAAGAAGACGACACTGCTTTTTGACTGATAGCCTTGGAGGAAAAAGAAACTATTTTTGTGCATCATTACCAATCATGCCACACAAGCGTTTATTTTTAGTACATTTTATTTTTTCATAAAAGTGCTAATGCCAAAGCTTTGTATTAAAATAAATAAATAAAATAAGAAGACTGTGCTACTGAGTATTATTCACCGACCTGTGTTTCAAAGGCTAATTTAGATGCGACACACAGAGCATACTCATGACTCCCATGAAAGACCAGTGACACTGTGAGCTCTAATGTGGCCAGATAGGAACAAGAGAGTGAAGACATCCTGTGTTATCGCACTCCCTCAGGGAATCAGCTGCATTATTCCATGTACTCTCTTCAAGAATACTATTCACTCTGGTAACTTCTTCCTTTGTAGTTGATCTACCTTCACCAATAACCCAGCTCCTCCTCCTAGCAGCAAAGACTTCCAAGTGTGTGGCCCCCCACCATCATCACCCTATCTAATAGAGTGCTCTGCATGTAGTAAGTGCTCAATAAATATTTGTGCGATGAAGGGAAAAGTGTAAGGGCTTCCAAAATATACAGTGAATAGTAATTAATTCTCTCCAAGATACTTTTTACTTAATTTGTATTCATTTTTGAAAAAGCAAATTAGGGCTGGAGAGATGGCTTAGTGGTTAAGTGCTTGCCTGTGAAGCCTGAGGACCCTGGTTCGAGGCTCGATTCTCCAGGACCCACGTTAGCCCGATGCACAAGGGGGCGCATGCATCTGGAGTTCGGTTTGCAGTGGCTGGAGGCCCTGGCATGCCCACTCTCTCTCTCTATCTCCCTCTTTCTCTCTCTCTCTCTCTCTCTCTCTGTCGCTCTCAAATAAGTAAAAATAAACAAAAAAAATTTAAAAAAAAAGAAAAAATTAAACCCAAAAGAGGTGGATGAGAGCAGTTTATATATGTAAATAAAATACTTTGAAGCCGGGTGTGGTGGCGCACACCTTTAGTCCCAGCACTCGGGAGGCAGAGGTAGGAGGATTGCTGTGAGTTTGAGGCCACCCTGAGAATTCAGAGTGAATTCCAAGTCAGCCTGGGTTAGAGTGAGACCCTACCTCAAAAAACAAAAACAAAACAAAAAAAAAATTGCTTTATATATGGGGAGAGGTTAAATATTTTGTCATATTGCATGCTTGAAGGATGATCAATGTCTGTAAACTTTGGAACAATAAATTCTCTACCTTCTATCTCAGCATCACTGAAGTAAGAACACGTTGACAGCATCTTTCCAAGGTCCTGCACCACCACAGCTGTCTTAACTCCAGAACATTTTCATCACCATATTAACAGTAACTACTCATTCCTGCCACCCCTGGAAACCATAAATCTACTGTGTTATGTATTACCTATTCTGAGCATTTCATATTCAATAATACAATATGTATCCTTTTATATCTGGCTTCTCTTAAGGTGTTCAAGGTTCATCCATGATGTATTATGTATCAATACTTCATTGCTGTAGGAATATGATTTATTTTTGTATATTTATCTCTCTCTTTTTCTTTTTTTTTTTTTTTGTTTTGTTTTGTTTTGTTTTTCAAAGTAGGGTCTCGCTGTAGCCCAGGCTGACCTGGAATTCACTATGTAGTCTTAGGATGGCCTTGAACTCACGGCAATCCTCCTACCTCTGCCTCCTGAGGTCTAGAGGTCTAGGATTAAAGGCATGTGCCTTCATGCCCAGCAACATAAATCTTTTATCTTACAACTTTGCTAAACTTAAATCTTTTCTTCGGTGGATTCTTTAGGGGTTTCTGTGCATGTGATCATTCTTGTTCATCCTTTACTATTTGAATGTGGTTTTATTTTCCTGTTTGTCCCTGGCTAAAACCTCAGTTAGTACATTGTTGAATAGAAATGATATGAACAAGCATTCATGTTTGTTGTGATCTTGGTGATAGAGAGGAGCTTTCAGTCTAGCAGCAGTGATTTGAACTTAGCTGTAGATTAGTCATCCTTTATCAAGTTGAGAAAGTCATTTTCTATTCCTAGCTTAATGTTTTTATTCAAGGTGTTCTGGATTTTATCAAATGCTTTTTCTATGTCTATTACAATGATCTTGTGTGCTTATGTTCTTTAATTTGTCAACATAATATACTGATTTTTTTCCTCTGGTTTTTGGAGTCAGGATATAAGTAGGTAGCCAAGGATGACCTCAAACTCACAATCTTCCCAAATGCTGTAATTACAGCATTCATTGCCAACCCCAGCTATTTCCTCCTATTATGATGGTCTTGTGTAGGTAGTGTCAGGCACTATAAGGTCATGGATGTCCAGGCCATTTTGTGTCTGGAGGAGCACATTGTAAGGAATCCTACCCTTCCTCTGGCTCTTACGTTCTTTCTGCCACCTCTTCCACAATGGACCCTGAGCCTTGGAAGGTGTGATAGAGATATTTCAGTGCTGAGCACTCCTCTATTACTTTTTCTCAGCACCATGGTACCTCTCTTCAGCAATTTTCTACTGCCATATGCCACCACAACCAGCTATACTGCTTTTTCATGTTTAACCAACCTTGAATTGCTGGATAAATCCCACTTAGACATGGTATGTGACTCTTTTATACACCAGGTATAGTTGGGTATATTTTGTTCAATTCCCCAGGGCCCATGTAAGCCAGATGCACAAGGTGGCGCATGCATCTGGAGTTTGTTTGCAGTGGCTTGAGGCCCTGGTACACCCATTCCCTTTCTATCTGCGTCTCTCTCTCCCACACATGAGCAAATAAATAAATACAAATAAAAATACAGGCTGAGCAGTCCAGCAGTAGCCTGAAAGTTCAAAGAACCTGGCAACTGTTCAATACACAGGCTGAGTGCAGGCTGGAGAGCCCAATAGCTGCCTGTTTACCAGATTGGATGCAAGCTAGGAAGTCAAAGAACCAGGCAGCCACTCAATCCGTGAGGCTGGATACAGGCTGCAGTATCACAGGACCTGGTAGCCACTCAGTCCATGAGTATAAATGAACAGCAGAAGCATGTACCAGTGAGTAACACTGAGCTGGACAAAAGAAGAAAAGCTCTGGTGTCTCCTGAAGCATCCTTCTATGCAATCCCCCAGCAGAAGAGTTGCCCACTCTGGCAGAAGGACTTACTACCTCAGTTAATCTTGCCCAGAAATACCCTGACAGACATGCCTAAGAGGTGTGTTTCACTCCATTCCTAGTCTGGTCAGGTTGTCAACAGAACTTAATTCTCAAAATTCTATCCCTTGTCAATTTGACACCAGGCTACATGTCTGTATGTCATGCTTAATGTCCAAATAAAGACAATAACATGACGTAATTCCATCTAACAAGATATAACTATGCCATATACACCAGAAATGTATCTCTACTATCCAGTAATTTAAATATAGGTTTAACAATACTTCTAAGCCTGATCATCCTGCCTCCACTTCTTCAGCAATTTTTACAATTATTTTATTTTATATTTTTTATTGACAACTTCCATAATTGTAAACAACATCCCATGGTAATTCCCTCCCTCCCCCACTTTTCCCTTTGAAACTCTACTCTCTATCATATCCCCTCCCCCTCTCAATCAGTCTCTCTTTTATTTTGATGTCATGATCTTTTCCTCCTATTATGATGGTCTTGTGTAGGTAGTGTCAGGCACTGTGATGTCATGGATATCCAGGTCATTTTGTGTCTGGAGGAGCATGTTGTAAGGAGTCCTACCCTTCCTTTGATTCTTACATTCTGTCGCCTCTTCCGCAATGGACCCTGAGCCTTGGAAGGTGTGACAGAGATATTTCCGTGCTGAACACTCCTCTGTCACTTCTTATCAGCACCATGGTGCCTTCTCTTCAGCAATTTTCTACTGCCATGTGCCACCACAACCAACATTAACTACTGATTTTCTGCAGCAATTAGCTTTTCATTGCTGAGACAGAACACCCAACCAGGATCACCTTATGGAAGAAAAGGGTTTATTTCAGCATGTAGTTGGTAGGAGATGTTTCACCATGGCATTCAAGGCATATCATGTACAGACAGTTGGGGCATTACATCTTGTCACTTCAATAGGAAGGAAGCAGCAGTAAGTAGTGAGCTGCCTCTGGCAAGGGGTCTGAACTATTAAATCCCAAGGCCTGATCCTACTGATACACACACTGCAAAGCTGCACCATCCAAAGGCTCCACCAGGTGGTGATCAAGTTTAAGGCTTAACCATGAACACATGAGGCCATGGGGGACATCACATCCAAACCACCACATTCTACCTCTGGCCCCATAGACTCATGGCCACTCATAGTACAAAGTATATTCAGTCTAATTTTAAAAGTCCCCATGGTCTTTACCAGTCCCAACACTGTCCAGAAGTCCAAAGTTTCATCTGAAATCCAAAGCAATACCTTAACTGTGAGCCTTGTAAAATCAACATACAAGTTCCAACACATAAAGGCACAAAGTAAATATTCCTACTCCAAAGGGGAGTGATGACATAGCAAGGAAAGATTGGACCAATGCCAGCAGGGAAAACAAATTCTGAAGCTTCATGTCTGACACCCAGGATTTGTGATGAAATCCTCTGGGCTCCAAAATGCTTAGACAACTCTTTCACTTCAACTGTGCTGCTTGCTTCCTGACAGACTCCACCCTGAGCCAGCAGCTCTCCTTGATGGCTGACCATAGTCTTGGCATCTCCAACATCCTGGGGTCTCCACTGCAATTCAGTTTTGGTTTTTTTTTGTTTTGTTTTTTTTTTTTTTTTTGGCTTTTCATTTATTTATTTATTTATTTAAATTTTTATTAACATTTTCCATGATTATAAAATATATCCCATGGTAATTCCCTCCCTCCCCACCCCCACACTTTCCCATTTGAAATTCCATTCTCCATCATATTACCTCCCCATTAAATTGTAATTACATATATACAGTATCAACCTATTAAGTATCCTCCTCCCTTCCTTTCTCTATCCCAATTCAGTCTTTTTTATTTCAGTTTACATTTTTTTTTCTTTTTCTTTTTTTTTAATTTCAGTTTACAATAGGGAAGTTTTATCATGGCAGGGAAAGCAAGGCACAAGCAGACAACCACAGCATCACATCTTGTCTGTTAGCAGGAAGAAAGCAGCAAGAGTGAGCTCCCTGTGGCAAGCAGAGCTGGACTATAAAATCCTGAGGCCTGTTCACAGGGACACCTCCTCTAGCAAGATTCCACCAGTTTGGGATTAAGTATAAGGCTTAATCCCAAACGCATGAGGATATGAGGGATATTTTATATTCAAACCACCACATCTGACTGTGGTGTTCTTGTAATTCTAGTCTTATACAATGAATGGTGAAGTGTTTTCTCTTGAACATAAGAAAGATTTTAAGGATTAATGTTAACTTTTTATATGTCTGGGGGCCATGTAGAACTGAGTTTTTTGTTCAGAGTTGTAGGTTGTTTTCTTCTCAAGGCTGACTTGAAGTATGTAGGAGTTTTCTTGAACTAGAGTATTTCTATGAACTCAAGCTCCACTGACCCTCCTACCTCAGTGTTACAGGTGCACATTACCACCCTTGACGTTTTCAATGTTTGCAGTCATAGATTTTCCTACAAGTCCTGTACCACCTAACCATATGGCAGTTTTTTAATCTATTCACATCTAGCTGTTCTCTATAATTTCTTTGACCTCTTGGTTGTTTAGGAGTTATATTGGTTAAGTCCTACATACTGGTGATTTTCCAAAATTTCCTTCTGTTATAAACTTTCAGTTTTATCTCACATTCATTCCAAATTCATTCATTGGTTGGAGAATATGCTTTGTATTATTTCAGTCATGTTAAATTAAAGCTTCTTTAATAACCTAACATCTCATCTATCCTAGATGATGTTCAAAGTACAATTGAGAAGGTGATATATTCTGCTATTATTGGGTAGAGTATTTTATATGAGTCCACTAGATCTGGCTATTTAATAGTGTTGTTCAAATCCCCTTGCTTTATTTTCAGTCTACTTGTTTACCATTGTAGAAAGTGGGTGTTGACATCTTTAACTGCTAAAACTGTCATTCTCCCTTCCCTTCTGTTAGTTTTGCATCATGTATTTAAGGGCTGTCTTACTAAGTGTATATGGAATTGGAGAATTTTGACTAAGCATCAGAGGTTATTTGTTATATTTCTGTCCACTGAGGTCCACTGGCTCAGTACTGTCCCCAGGTGATGTCAACCATTTCAAAAGACTATAAAAGCTGGGTGTGGTGACACATGCCTTTAATCCCAGCACTTGGAGGGCAGAGGTAGGAGGATCGCTGTGAGTTCAAGGCCACCCTGAGACTACATAGTGATTTCCAGGTCAGCCCAAGCTAGAGTAAGACCCTAGCTCAGAAAAACCAAAAAAAGAAGAAAAAAAAAGACTACATAGAAATCTCCATATGACCTCAATCTAGAGATGACTTTGTCAAGTTGCTGCCTTCCTCAGTACAGTTGACTTTTCTTCTGGAAATATTTTCATGAATTAGTAGTATAGTTCCTTACCAGTCTAGTTTGATTCCAGTGCAAATGAAAGAAAGTAGTTCTATTTTTACTTTCATTCTCATTTATGTTGTGCAACTTTCTTTCAAAAATAGTTATCAGGTGATATAGGTCTTTAAATGACATTGTTTCGATTTCTACTGCTTTAATGTACTTTCGTTTTCTTTACATATTTTAAGTCTTAGCATTAAACATTTAAAATATAATGTTGATGCTTTTCAAGCCAGGTGCATAATTTTTGCAAGAACTAAGAGATGAAATGGGTAAATTAGTAGAATGGGACTGTCAATCTTGGGTAAGTATGTCATCAGTAATTGAAATACAAACCTATTATTTTATGATTTTGAAAATTAAACTAGCATCATTTTCATGTTCTAATTAATCATGATCTAAGTAAACATAAAAGTGGTGCTGTGTGTATGTTGCACATGCATATGCGAACTTTAAATGTGGATTTTTGTTCTTTGACCCTGAAACGGAATTAGCATCAAACTGTAATTATTTATTTTTATTTTATTTTACTTACTTGCAAGGATAGATGGGTGGATGTGGGTTCACCAGAACCTCTTGCCACCACAAACAAATGCCTGACATTTGCACCACTTTCTGCTTCTGGCTTATGTTTGGTGGCTTGGGAATTGAATCTAAGTAGGCAGGTTTTACAAACAAGTATCTTTAACTACTGAGCCATCTTTCTAGCCAACTGAATTGTTTATTTCTTAATAAGCATAATATGAATAGAAATGATTTATAAATTGAATAATTGTTTGCTTTTTGTTTGTTTTTCAAAGTAGTATCATTCTAGCCCAGGCTGACCTGGAATTCGTTATGTAGTCTCAGGCCAGCCTCAAACTCACAGCAATTCTCTCCCTTCTGAGTGCTGGGATTAAAGGCATGTGCTACCACACCTGGCTAGTTTACTTTTTTAAGGCTTTTGTTTGTTTTTTTTGTTTGTTTGTTTGTTTTTTAGGTAGAGTCTCACAGTAGTTCAGGCTAACCGAAAACTCATCCTGTCTTCCAGGCTAGCTTCAAACTCAGAACAATCCGACCTCAACCTCCTGAATTGCTGGAATTGTAGGCATAAGCCACTACCATATCCAGCTTTTTTTTCCTTTTTACTATTTAAAAAACTAGAATGTGACCAAAATTTAGGCTCGAACAGATAGAATATTTTATTTTTAAACACTTCTTGGGAATGCTTTTTTTCAATGCATAAAGTATGCATTTGGTGTTTTTTTTTTTTTACCAAATTTTATTTCAGGAATACTTTATTTCATTTCAAAGAAGACTTGGTGTTACATAGGCCAAAAGTTGATAAGAGCCTAGTCTACAGAGCTTGTGCTGGAAGCAGTTCAACACCTGGGATCTAAGGCACCTGTAGCCACTAAGCCTGATTGAACTAAGTCTCATCCCTTTGGCCAGATTAGTTAGAACCTGGGACTTTAAAGAGCCAAGGAGAAATGCTAGAGGTTCCTTAACTTTGTACCTTCTAAACTGTTTGGTTATACTTGTACTAAATTCCTTATCAAGATAAGAGTAAAACTTAATAGCAGCAAAAAGGATAAAAATGAAGGATCTGTGAAATAGAAATGGGAGCACTCCTCCACCCCATCTCTGCTGGGCACTTACGGTTGAGTGAGTATAAATGCAGTGCAGCCTGACTTCGGTGTGAACATTCTTTTATCTTAGGTGTAGGAGGGCATGTAGGGTAGGGAAACAGCTTGCCATGGCATGTGTGGTATTCAGTTCCTGGCAAGGCTGGGAACTGTAAACTGTGGTTAAAAAAAAAAATTGATGGCACATACCTTTAATCCCAGTACTTGGAAAGCAGAGGTAGGAAGATCACCATTAGTTTGAGGCCACTCTGAGACTACATAGTAAATTCCAGATCTGCCGGAGCTAGAGTGAGACCCTACCTCCAAAAACAAAACAACAACAACAAAAAAAGTTGCATTTCCACTGTCACTCCTGAGTCCTCTAACATAATGTCTCCTTTATGTTGTTTTTAATCTGCATATTAGAATGAATCAAAGAGCACGTATGAGTCTAGGCCTGGCCCTTACCTAACATGTTAAGTCATTTAACTTCTTCCAGGCTGTTTTCCCGTCTGTGGAATAAAAGTTGCTGCGACAGCAATGTAGAGCTGGGAGAATTAGAAAATTGTGAAAGTGCCTGCCATGCAGTGCAGCTCAGTGATATTTGTTTTGCC